>NC_071397.1:5453829-5768954 GCF_022682495.2 Desmodus rotundus | reverse complement strand
GAAAAGAGGAGACAGTGCCTACGGGGCCTGGAGAAGCCCAGACACTGAGTGCGAGGGAGGGCACTAGCAGTGATGGCACCGGGACGGCAAGCGCAACCCAGGACACAGCCAGGCACGCCTGGGCCGCTGTCCCCGCCACAGTGTGGGACAGTGTGGCATCCCATGGGACTCACAGAGGCCCCTCAGGGTTCACTCGCACAAGTTCAGGTGAGAATAGCATCTGCTTCAATTTTGAGTTTAAAATAATCAATGCATAGTTCGCTCTTAAGTCAGAGCAGGCTGGTGTCTAGCCGACTGCCACGCTGTCAACTTAGTCTGCTCATCACCCGTGTGCTTTTGTACAGACGTGTGTTTTGTGTGTACCTCTGGAGGACCACTGGTAAAAGACAGGAATCAGGGGCAACAGTGAGGTTGGAACTGCAGAGGTAAAGGGAAGGCATAAAAATAATAACAGTTCTGCAATTTTACCTTAACGTGGTCTCTCTCAGACCTGTATGGACCAGTATCCTGGGCAGGCAACCAGGGCACCTGCATGGGGCTCCACACCCAGAAGGGGACCCTGTGCTGGAGGTGGGATGCACCCCAGCACCACCTGGAAGTTCTTAGCAATTTTACTTTGGACGTTTTTGTTTGTAGTGGAAGCCCAATGGGACAATGCAACACCCACCTGGGTCTTGGAGCCTCACGCTCAGGCCTGCCTCCGTCCCCTCTTGCCTTCCCAGGACAGGTTCTCAGCTACCCACTCTCAGACCCCCAGGGCCTCCCCCTCCTCAGCCTGCCTCACAACCACTGCCTCCCTCCACTCCAGTGGGAGCTGGCACGTTTGCAGGGGTCAGGCTCTGGTGTGAAGCCCGAGGGAGCGCGGTCACCGGACACGGCCCGGGCACCTGGGTCTGCCCTGTGCCCAGAGAGCGACACAGTAATAGCAAATGCAAACCCTGTGACAAGTCAAGAGAGAGGCTGGAAAACGAGATCTGTACGTTGTGTTTGTCGAAGCAAAATCTCCAGAGCACATCAAGGTTTCTCTGGTACTTCAAAAGCATTTTAAAAAGTGAGAATATTGTGATATTTTATATTCATTTTGCATTTTTATTTTTTAGAATAAAAATAATACACCCCTACAATGTGTTTCTTGCAGAGAACTTGTAAGTAGAAGCCTGAAACTTTTTTCTTACCTCTTTAATTCAAAACAAACCTGAAAATTATAAAAGTAAACCAGCTGATAATTTTTAAAGCACAAAATTAAAGAACTCTATCAGCAGTTCATAAAAGCACTTTTTCGATGATGTAACAAAAGTAAATTTAAATCTACATTGTAATACATATAGGATCCCCATATTTTTTAAATTTTGCCCATAAATGCCAGTTTTTCTTACCACTTAAATTTATGTTAGCTAAAATGAAATACTTTTTATTTGCAGTCACTTGTTTCTTATATAAAACATAAAAAAATATTAGATTTTTCTTTACTTCCTAAGAGGGGCTGTGCAGTTACGTGTCACAGCAGTCGGAGGAGGCTGAGGAGCGCTGCAGTGTCTCAGGGTCCCCGCCCCATCACCTCAGTGACCAGGTGAAGAATGGCTTCCCATCGCACGACTCCAAAGTGGGGGCGCAAGACCTTCCCTCCCTGATGAGTTTCCCAAAGCCGTCTGTGCGAGGAGCCCGAGCACTCCAGGCAGCCGGTTTGAAGGCATTGGCCACTGCGATCTGTCACATTTGGCTGACGAGCAACTTGATCAGCTGCCTTAGTGAGTCAGTTATTGATCAGGAAAATAAGTTTCGGTGTAGTGTTGCCAACTGGGAAACATCTTAAATCATTAAATAAATAGTGGCCGATCCTGGATCATAAGGCAAGATCCATGAAATGTGTCACTCTCAGAGGACACAGGAGGTCACAAAAACCCTGGCTGGGCAGCTCAGTTAGAGCGCCGTCCCCGTAGACAAGGCTGCAGGTCCGATCCCGTCACGGCACCCACAAGAACCAACTGATGAGTGCATAAGTGAGTGGGACAGCGGGTCGGGGTTTCTCTCTCTCTAAAGCCAATAAAAAAAGGCACAAAAAGTTAAATTTCACTGGGCATCAAGCACGCAGCAAACCGTCACAGAGAATGTGCTTCACTGCAGCGTGACTGGGTTCTGGGGCCTCGTTTGGAAGAAGTAGCATCGCCTGTCTCAGGCATAGCAGGAAAGTGTTCAGTCAGTGTGGCGAAGAGCTGTGAGGGGCAGGGGCTGTTTTAAGGGAAGGGGCCAACTTGGTCGGCAGAGGCAGCCCTAGAGGAGCACCCAGATGGCCCAGACAGCTGGAAAGGAGGCTGGGGCAGAGTCGGGGAACCGGGATGGCCTGGGGTCCAGGACATGCCTGATCCCGAGTCCCATGGCAGCGAGAACCATGCCACCGGAAAGTTGGAGTTAGAGCACCTTGTCACTGTGGAGGGTGTGCAGAGGGGAGGCAGGGTTTCCTCAGTATGTCTCTGCCTGTTTGCTGGGCAACACGGTGGCCCCCCCTTAGTCAGAGCTTGTTTCCATGTAGACGCTGCGCGTTCAGCAGCCCAAAGACTTGGGGCTGGTCTCAGGAGCATAGCTGGTCCTGGTTGTTAGCATGGGTGTGAAGCTCGTCTGTGTGATAACAGACAGAAATGTGGCTGAATAACCTACCACATCTCCGGGTAAGTCTGTTTTCTGCAGGTGCTGCCCCATCCAGGGGCAGGGGGTGCGAGCCAGGGATGGTGGGGAGCGTGCAGTGTGGAGGCTCCTGGGAGCCAAGGAGCATTCAGGAGGGACGGGGTTGGGCTGTTCTGGCAAAGGCCTACACTGTGCCTAAGTGGTCATGGCGACCGGCAGCCGGGCGACGGTGGCAGTGGACGCTGCAGCAGGTACAGATCGCCTGCCCCTTGCAGGTGTGTGTCCGGGTAGCTCCCGCGGCCAGGCCTGCCTGCACGCAGGGCTCAGCACCTCTCTGCTGCACGGTAGCCTCCCTCACTGCCCTGGGTCCCGGCTCACAGGTGACAGCCGCCTGGGCAGTCTGCAGAGGCTCCGATTTCTTGATCCTCTGTTTTGGCATGCCTCTGATTTCCTGTGCCACTTCATCCCTCTCCTCTGGGAAGTGTGTGTGTCTGCTGCGGGCATCTGCCTCTCATCTTCCTTTGTGAGCACTGCAGCAACGAATTTGTTTAATGTTCCCGCTGCCTCCATGACTTCTGTCAGTAAATTCCCTGATGCTTGCCTCCTAAAGATGGCGCCACTTCCTTCATGGCCTCCTGCTCCTGTGTACTCTACGTCCTCCTTGTCCTGGGCCCTGACTCGGAGCGGTTCCCTTTCATCCCGTGGGCATGCACGTGTGCGGTGCCCTGCTCCGCTCTCCGCGCCCCGAGCTTGTCATCCTTTCCCCGGGCCTCGTGCTTCTCTCCTGTGCTCCCAGGTGCCTTTTCGCACGTCCCATGTGCCCACCTCGAGGGCTCCCCTGTCGGTCTG
This sequence comes from Desmodus rotundus, assembly GCF_022682495.2. NCBI lineage: Eukaryota > Metazoa > Chordata > Mammalia > Chiroptera > Phyllostomidae > Desmodus > Desmodus rotundus. The sequence continues at coordinate 5,765,483 of NC_071397.1, read as the reverse complement.
CACGCTTAGCACCAGGTGGCAGACACGTGCCAGCTGGTCTCCCCCCGCAGCCCCTCGCCCTGCTGTCCTCCAGCCGTTTTCCCTCGAGTGCTTCCCCCCGGTGCCTGAGCCAGGAAGAGCCGTCCTGGCTCCTTCCTCAGTCTCGTCACGTGGTCTCTGGGCCCACTGGCCTCAACCACTGCTGGACTCTGAGCTCCGAGGGAGGCATTTCTGCCCATTTTCTCTTGTCAGGAAAAGGGTAGAAACCAGGCCTTGTCCACACCACCACTAATGCCACTGGATCTGAAGTTTCAGCTGCAGTGACTGTCACAGAGCCATGCTGGTTCTGGTACCACGCCACTCACGGACCCCTTCATTCCATCTCATTAATTACCATAGCGAAGTGGCAAAGGCCGCTCCTGCATCCTTAAAGAGAGCAGGCTGGGCGCACGTGAGGCCTGCCTGTGGGCGAGGAAGGCCAGTCAGTGCACCAGAAGAAGTAGAAGGCATGCTTGTTTCTCTCTGTGGCTTTTATGAAAAGCTGGGTTCGAGAGCAAGTTTTGGTGTGATTTTTTAAATTAGCATTGAGCTCATGGTGTAGGCAGCCCCGAGGGTTGAAAACGAACTCGGCAGTACAGAAAGACTGGGCTCCTGCCCTCGAGAAGCCACGTGAGAGCCTCTGCCTCGTCAATAACAGAGCTGAGGATCGTATTGACGGTCTGTAGCCAGCTCTCAGGGCTCCATTTACTTATCGAATTTATGTAGCGGAGGAGAGAGGCCGTGTCGTATTTATCTTTATATCCCGGGCACCCAGCATGGTCCTGGCCTGTGTAGGCATAGAGCACCTGCTGGCGGAATGAGTGAGTGGGTCGTTCAGTCTGTCCATCCATCTCTGCCTCTCCCCATCCGCCAGCCAAAGAAAGGAAGAGATGCAGTAATTCAGTTTCTCATCATTGCAAGGCAGAGTTTCTGTAGTCACACTGAGGAGTTTCTTAAACCAGAAACTTCGGCAAATGGAAAAATATGCGTGCTAAATACCCCAGCACCTCCCACTTTAGGAGATAATAATAAATTATAATAACTAATATTTACTGAGCACTAACTATGTGCCAGGCCCTATTTGAAGCCCTTTGTATTTATCACACTATGTAATCCGCATGTGAAGTAGGTTCTACTCTCACTGCATTTTAAAAATGAGGAAACTCAGCCCCGGGCATTGGCGAAGCTGAGGAGCTATGGGCAGTTCTCATCAGGGCTGTGGCTGTATAAGTGGGTACAGTCACTTCAGACAACAGTTTTCTTCCAAAGTTAAGTATGTGCAACCCACCCTATGACTAAGCATTTTCACACCTTTGTATAATCTCTAAAGGAATTCTTACACAAGTTCAGGATTCGGGAATAAGGATGCTCTCAGCAGCACTACTCACACCAGACCTACAGGGACCCCACCCGACGGTGCAGCTTCCAGAGAAAGGACAAGTGAAGTGCATCACGTGGTCCGAGGGGCCACCCTCCACGCGAAGGAAAGAAGCCAGATACATACACAAAGTACATATAGTAGGATTACATTCACCCAAATGTCAAAAACAGGCAAAACTAAGCTGTAGCATTTAAGATACATGCACAGGTGGTGAAAGCTTTTTTTAAAAGCAAAGGAGTGATTATTATTAAAGCCAGAATCGTGGTTTCCTCAGGTGGGCTGGCTTGAGTCAGGAGGGGCCACGTGGAGGGACTGGGGCCCAGCCACGTTGCTGGTTCTTGACCCAAGTGGGGTTTACATGGGGTTGACCGTGTACACAGTAGTTACATGCTGTACATACAGGAGGCATTTCATGCACTTTTTAGTGCGTGGTTTTCATGATAAATGTTTTGCTTTCAGCAAAATGAGAAAATTGATGAGGAAACTGAAGCTGAGCTGTGTTAAGTGATTGGCACAAGCCCCCCCCCCCACCTCCGTGAGTGGCAGAGCCAGGATTTGAACCCTGCCACTATGGCTCTCGTGGCCCAGGATGTTCTGTCTCCCGAAAAGGCATAATAAATAGCAAGGCGGTGCAAACCAGCCCAGCTCTGCTGTGGCCACGTGGCCCAGTCAGACCTTGGTGAGCAAGTGGCGCCTGTGGCAGGCTGGTGCCACGGCCCGAGCTACATCTGGGAGAGAAACCGAGGCAGGGCCCTTCGTCGTGGGGACCGCAGGTCCACTGCCAAGAGAAATCAACCTGCATGAAGAGGAGCTCAGTTCTAGCGACCATGCGAATGGCAGCCCGTGTCCGAGACCAAAGCACAGTAGCGTGTGCTGAAGCAGAGGCCGGTGTGGGTGGGTGTGGGCCAGACACTGGGGAAGGACTGTCCTCGTCTATGACAGGGGTCCAGGGGGCCCGGCCCTTGGGGACTGGGGTGCCGTGAATGAGGTGTTGCGTGAGGGTTTGGGAGAGTGGGAGGGTGGCAGACCCTCCCCCTGGTTGGACGCTCTGCCCTAGTGCCTGCTGCAGGAGGCTCCACACAGACCCGGCGGCACCGGCAGATCTGAAAGTCCAGAAGCAGCCGCTGGAGCTGCCCTCCAGGGCCACTCAGCGGAGCCTGCAGCGAGGCAGTTTATTTACAGGCTCTGTCAGGCCGGCGAGTGGCTGTGGGCTCCCAGTGCCATCCCCGTTCCCATAGCAACATGTAGCTCTAGTGGGGGAAAAAAAAGAGGGATATGGACTCTGTTTCTAAATAAAAACAACTGAACCTCCTTCCTGGCCTGGTAATCACTATTTACCAGCCCCCAGCCCCTAGGTCTGATCACGTCCCTCGGCTCCCAGAGGATTTCCCCCATAGCGTCCTCTGGAGGAGGCCCTCTAAGCCCTGGAGATTCACCTCCGTCATGTGCTGGCCCCCAAGAATTCCCAGTCAGTCAGCACCAGAACTGGCATCAGGGGCAGAGACTCTGAGGGCTCACAAACAGGCGAGACCCTCCCTCTGTGAGATCAGGACCTGCAGAGGGAGGGACACAGTTCCAGCCCTCAAACTCCTTCTTCAGCCAGGAGAGAGAACCCGGCGTCCAGGGGTGGCACGTGGCAGTGATGGGCAAGGGGTGCGCACAGATAAAACCTGCTGCGAATAGAAACACCTGACACAAACCAGGTTTGAGACGGCACCTGGGTGCCCTGTGCTGCGTACAGAGGCAGAGGGCGTTGGCAGGGGCAGGACTAGGTGTGCGCCTGAGAGAGAGTGAGCGCTGGAGCAGCAGGTCCGAGGGCAGGTAGGCCAGCCTGCGCCAGCGAGTTTGCTGACGGTCCTAGCAGGAGGCTTTGCCTGGGCCCCACTGCACTGCCCTTCTTGAAGGCGGAGACAGTGGGATGGCATCCTTGTGTCCCACCACTCAGCCCAGTGTCCAGCACACGGTAGCCCCTCCCCCCAACAATCAGACTGGGCCGAGTTTGGGCGCAGGGATCCGAGGGAAATCAGCTCTCAGGACTCACTTGTGACCACCTGGACCTGAGGAGCAAGGGAGAAGAGAAGATCATACCACGGCTGCCGTCCCCTGACCTTGGGGGACAGAAGGGCTGTGCTGGCTCTGAGGAAGTCTGGAAGCATTTATTGCAAGAAAATACAGGGTAAGGGGTGGTTAAAAGTGAGCCATCCAAACAAAAATGTGGATTTAAGGACTACACCTGCAGATAACGGTCAAGGTCAGCTGCCCCTGAGGAGTCAGGCTAAGAAGAAGGGACCTAGAAGTAAGCCTGAGAAACGGCCGTGATGAACAGGGCAGGGAGGTGGGAGGAGCCAGGAGGATAGACTAGTGCGTGGAGACCTCAGCGCTGGTGCCAGCCTCGCCCCAGCTGCTGCTGTGGCCCCTGGCTCTCAGGACACTTGTCTTTAAAATAAGGAGAGTGAACTATGTCTTAAAAGTTCCTTTCCAGTGAGACAGAAAAAAAGCAGAAAAATGTTTAATTTGTGGCATAATTATAGAAGATCCTTTTGTAGGCATCTTTATACTTGTCTATCATGAAAGATTTTATCAGAAAAGAGAGGGGCAGGACACAGCAGCGAGCACACGTGGTCGTTCCAAACCCTCCCCAGCCCTCTCAGGCCTCATGTAGCAGAGCAGCGATGGTTCTGCACCAGACAGCTGGCGGCGGAGAAGGTGCCCGGAACCTGAGCCGGCGCCGGGAGCCTCTGAGCGGCGAGAGGGATGGAGACGTCAGTTGTGGGGGTGACTCAAATGGGGTCCCACTGCTGAGCCCGCAGGTGGGGGTTAGGCCTGAGATCTCCACGCAGCTGGAGCTCTTCCAGCCCAAACAGGTGCATGTCACCTGGCCGAAGTGACAGCCCTGCTACACCCAGCCTTCCCAGGAGGCTGGGGCCCCAGTCAGGCTCTCATGATGCCTGTCCAGCAGGGAGGGGGCCTTAGTAAGGCCACACCTACCAAATTTGCCTGGAACTAGAACATTTCCCTCTTCTTGTTTTTCAAAAATAAAAAGATATTGTCTATCACTTTGGGGCCCAATTAATTGAGTGAGTGAATCGCTCTCACTGGAACTCTGGAGTGTGCACCCATAAAAAACAGAATCAGGAGTTCTGGGGCTGCGTAGGGGAGTAGCATTGGAAAAGCTTTTTCCAGAACTTTCCAGGAAATGGAGTTCTCGTTATTTGTGGGTGCCCTGGCCTATGTGAACATGGGCAAGCAAGTTAACACGCTGTCGTCACGTATAATAAGCACAGTCACCACGACACTACTAGGGGTGAGCGCTATTCCTGATGGTGCTACCCTGTGGGTTTCCCGCCACCCTCGGCAGTCTGACAGGTGTTGCCCACAATCTGAAAGGGGCTCCTCACCTGAAAACAATGCTGTGGGCTGTCCAGATGTCCATGATCAAACTTTGGTTTGTAAAAAGGGACAAAAACAGAGCCCCCCACAGTCTGCGGGCCCCTGCCCCTGAGAGAAGTGTGAGGAAGACCTTAGGGTGGCCATCGTGGGGTCGGCCATTTGCTGCGTGATGAGCGGGGCACACCGCCGCCACACCGGGCCATGAGAGAAACGGGGAGTCCTCGGGGAGGTGCAGCTCGGAAGCCGTGTCCGTGTGTCCGACTCACGGGCACGCATCACCGAGGAGCCGGCATCTGTTAGAGGGATATGGCACCTTGCAAATATAGACGGAAAGCTTGGGTCAGAAATCCTGTTTGTATTGGTTGGCATGAATGAAAGCAGCCAGTCAAAATTACTCAGGAGAAACCAGAAAAGCAAGGTAATGGAGTCATTGATCACCATTTGTTAAATTTGCCCGATTTCTGCTGTAGTTCACAGTGGACTCTTAGGCCAACATGGGAAAATTAGCAGAGGCTTCTCTGCTTTAAAAAACCTTGAAGGCACGTTGAACAAACAGCGCTTGGGGAACCCCTGTAACTAAGGGTGCAGACAGCGCCAACGAAGGAATCGCCCTGATCACGAACAAGGGCCGCTCCGTCCACGTGCATCCTTTCCAGGGCTCACGGGGAAGGACGCCCCGGACTGGCCCGGCCACATTCAGAGTGATGACTCCGGAGAGAAAAGGCGAAGTGATGAGAAAAGGCAGCTTTCAAAAGGACACCGGATGGTGACTGGGGCCGTGGTGGGTTCGTCCACAGAACTACATTCCAACTTAGCCAGCCCCTCCCGGGGACAGATCCAGAGGCCACTGAAGCTGGCTCAGCGAAGGTGCCCCTTTGTGAGCAGTGGCAGTCAGACAGGCTAATGGGGCCCGTGATCGCTGGGGGGAGGGGAGCGGTGCGGGGACTGCGGGACTGCTTCTGCGTGAATCGGCAGTGCGGCTCTGCCCTGGGTGCCTCGCTCACTTTGGGTCACAGCCTGTCCGAGTTGGGTCTCAGTGTTGGGAAGGTTCAGAGGGAAGAAACTGAATCGCAAAAGCTTCTGAGGAAAGAGAGACTCAGGCCCTGGCTGCTCTGCCGAGAGGGAGGCCCACAGGTGTGTGGCGGGAAGGGGAGCTCGGTCTACGCTTCCGGGTGCCCCCCAACCCCTGTGGTAGTGGTGACTCCTCCAAGAAGCAGCTGCTCCTCCAGCTTCCTGTGAAAAGAGCAGAGGCACCCCCTCCCTTCATGCACCTTCTCTGGGGCGCAGCCCCACCGCACGGCCACCAGTGAAGGAACCAGCTTCCCCAGGATGGGCTACTTTCCACCTTTGCTCCCAAGAACATTTTCAAAACCAACTGCAGGCCCCCTCTCTGAGCGCCCAGTAGCAATGGGTGCACATAGGAAGGTGCCTGGCCTTGCACGAGATGACGATGGTGCGGTTACCTGGCCGGCATTGGCTTTGCAATCAGGCCATGTCCGGTGCAAGGCTGGTGGGCTGGATCGTCAGCTGCGATGGCTGAGCCAGCACACTGTTCTGTGGAGGGGTGAGCAGCGCCTCTCTCATGTGCAGGGGGGGAGGGCAGGCTGCAGGAGCCCGGACCTTTATCTGGAAGTATTCCCTCTGTCTCTGCTACCCGGAGGGCCACTGTCTGCCTCCCTACTCCTCACGGCCTAGTTTACGCGCCTCTTCCTCTCTGACCTCCCCCTTCCAAGCAAAATTAATGTCTAGGATTACCGGTCACAATCCTATTACAATGCTACTAGAATTTTCTGTGTGAGGCAGGCATCCAGACCCAGAGAGAGCACAGGCTTAGGAAGTGCTTGGCCCGGAGGTTGAACCCGCAGTGGGTGTGAGCTTGGGCGGCTGCCCTCTCCCCCGCTGGGCTGGGAGGTGTGGTGCCTGCTCAATGTGCCTGCCCAGCGTGGTCGTCAGTTTCAAAACCAAAACCAGAGAAAGGCCCTGACGGGGAGTACAGGTCCTCGGTGGCCAGCTGAGCATGGAGCCCCCCAGGGACCCCGCTGCTGTCGCCTCCGGTGGCACTGCAGCCTGCCGGCATCTTCTCCCAAAGAATCTAGCGTCACTGCGGCCCTTTCTTCCCTGCCAGTCTTACTGAGTCCGTTCTCAGGGTGTGTTATTCTTCATTTAAAAATGAGACTTTCCTGTTTATCCCAAATTGCTAAATTCTGCATCAGGGGATTTCAAGTATTCACTTAAAAATAAAAGGCCTTTCAAAGTGAAAGGCAACAGGCATTTATTTGAGATCAAAGAACAGCTAATAGGGAAGTGTTGCTCCAGGCAGAAAACCAAATAATGTTCCAATTAGGAGACAAAGGCAATGGTATCCGTGAGAAAGGGAAGGGGAACAATTACATTAACAGAAGGGAGGCATTTCAGCCGGTGCAGCTAACATAGGGATGCTAATTCTAATCAATTTTTAAATTTTCAGTCCTGTAGTCTTCAGCCCCTTAGTCATATTGTCTGCTTTCTTGTTATCCTTGCAAACAGTTCTTCAGGACACAAAGCCGCGTCAGGCCCGGTGAAGAGGTTATTTTGCCCTGTTTTAAAATCTCAGACATTTGAGGCATGAGACGTGCCAGACGCCCCCTCTGGGCCAAGGCTCCAGCTCCATTCTAAAGTGGCCCCGTTTATATTATTATGATTTTTTTACATGAGGTTTAAGTGTTTGTCATTATCTGCTTTCTTCCTTTGGACACTTATAATATTTTCACCGTATATAAGTATTCCTTTTGTAATATTTTAAATTTAAGGAATATTCTTTGCTAAGAGTCTTCTCCCTCCAGAGTACCCAGCTCCCTGCCCAGATCCGCCGGGTCCTCATTGGGTCCCCCCAGCCTGGGCTGTGGCCTTCCGCCTCCACTGCCCTGCTCCCACCTACCCCACACCTCCTACCTTCTCATCAGCCTCGGCCTGAGAACCTCCAGTGCTCTCCCGTCTCCTTCTGCACTAAGGGCTCCCTCCTCTGACCTTCCCGACTCAGCTCAGACATCTCCTCTACGCCCTCTGGCTCCGCACAGACCCAGAGCTCCTTGCTTTCACCTCGTGGTTCACTACCTTGTGTTCACTGCCTCGTGTTCACTGCCCTGTGGTTCACTGCCTCGTGTTCACTGCCCCGTGGTTCACTGCCTCGTGTTCACTGCCCCGTGGTTCACTACCTCGTGTTCACTGCCCCGTGGTTCACTGCCTCGTGTTCACTGCCCTGTGGTTCACTGCCTCGTGTTCACTACCTCGTGGTTCACTGCCGCGTCTGCTGTCCTCATGCCCCATGGTTCACTACCTCGTGGTTCACTGCCCTGTGGTTCACTACCTCGTGTTCACTGCCTCGTGTTCACTACCTCGTGGTTCACTGCCTCATGTTCACTACCTCGTGGTTCACTGCCGTGTCTGCTGTCCTCACTGGGGGGCGCACACCGAGAGCCGGGACTTCCACGGGGGGACACGCAGGAGGTGCCTCCTCAGTGTGTGTGGAATGAATGAATGAATGAATGAATGCACTCAGACATCCTGACCTTCAAACCCCACTCACACAATTGGTTTCTCGGACCACGCCTACTGCACATGTCCCTCTCATTCTGGCCTCTGTGCCTGCCTGCCCTTAGCCTGCTTACCCGGATGCCTACTACACTCTCTACCTCTGTGACTTAGAAAAAATAATCGTCTCCTGTGTTGCCTTTGAATCTGGCAGAGCCTGCTTGGCTCTCTGGAAATGCTCAGAGAGCCCACATTCAAGTCAGCTGGTCCTTTAGTGATGCTCTTGGGGCTCCAGGGTCACAGACTGAAGCGTGACTCTGAGATGGCCTCAGTCCTCATGTCTGGTCATCACTCCCTGGTCACAGTGCGCCCACCCAGAGTCCCCAGGGAGCGTAGCCAGGCAGGGAGCACTGGGGCTTCCAAGGGCCTCCAGTTCCCCCACCTCAGGTAGAAGGAGCTGCTGTGAGCCCTGTGGTGTAGGGGAGGGACGGCGTGACTTCCGGAGAAATATGCAGAGGAGAAAACCAAAACAGCCAGCGGGGATTTGCCATTGGTATTGTTCAGCGTGTTGGGAATAGCAGCCTTTTGCACTACTATTTTAAAACAGGTCGGTTACATGGGCTAGAGGCAGTTGCGCAGTTAACACCACCAAGTTAGACAAGTGGGAACAACACCAGGAACGAGGCGGCAAGAGTCAGGCCGGTGAACCCTTGTTTATCAAGTGCTCCCTGCAGACAGTGTCCTCCTAGGCTTTTACCAGCTCTGTGCAGACCAGAAAGCCACCCGCCCCTCCAATAGCGTCACCTTTTGGGGACCTTTCTGAAGAACTAGCCATTAGTCAGCGCCAGGCCACACTGAGATCTTTTTTAACTTTATTTTTCAATCCTGGATTTTTATTGATTTGTTTATTCCTTTGCGAGGCACTGAGCAGGAGAAAGGATGACCACGCGTGGTCCTTGAGTCAGACGGGGACCCACAGACAAGCAGACAGAGGCAGGAGGGTGGGCTGGGCCTGGGGACAGGAGGCACCCAGAAGCCTCCCAGGGAGGGCTGGGAGGAGGCCGCCTGGGGGTCTAGAGGCTGAAGAGAAGCTCACGAGAGCACAAGGAGAGGAAACCCACTGGCTACAAAGAGGCAGCGCTTGAGAAAGGTGACCGGAAGCAGGAGAGAGTAAGTCATTGTGGGGGTTAGCATCAGCCTGGAGCCCGGAGGAGCAGCCTCCGGAGGCATCGACAGGTGCAGGAGCGCGAGGATTACACAAATAACCGATTAGAGAATACAGCGGGCCGGGGAAGGGGCTCGGAGGGTGCAGAAGAACGCAGCACGTTCGGAGAGTGCCGGTGGGATGTGAGGCAGCAGAACTGTGCTTGGGGGGTGGCCGTGGCCACTCAGCAAGAGCGTATCAGGGCGTGCCCCCCACCTGCCCCCAACCTGCCCCACCTGCTTGGAAGGGGGAGCGTTCGTAAAGACTGTCAATAGCTCGCCAGAGGGTCTTACAGAAGGCCAAGCCAATGGAGAAGAGTAGATTAATGTTGCCACTGGGGAGAAGATTTTCAAATTTACCTTGTGTGATGTAGATCAGAGCTGAGGGCTCAGATGATTTTTAAATCTCCATAAAAGGCCCTCCCATCTGGCTGTTGACAGGTAAGCACCTGAAGGTGGGCCTGAAGAGGGCGACTGGATGTGAAAGGAAGAGAGGGAGGAAAGAGGAGAGACAGGCCCAGCTCGGGCAGCTGCCACGTGGGGGTCCGCAGGAGCGCCGGGAGGAGGGCCATGAAGGCCTGAGCTCTAAGGAGAGAGATCAGCTCGCTGAGAGGAAACGGTCTCTGCCAGAATGGAGAGAACAGACGGGAAGATGCGCGCCTCACTTAGTCTTAATACTAGAGTTGGAAATGTGAGATTTGAAACAGTGGTAGATAAATGAGGAGTAGGGATACGGAAAAAGTAGTGATATAGGAAGGTAAGCAGAGAATTGATATTTTAAATGTAATTTCACAGTTGATACTACATTTGTCTTCTTTGTGAACTTGATTCTACAGTAGACGGGTGTGTGCGTGCGTGTGTGGGGTGCATGTGGACTGGTGTGTGTTTCTGTGTGCTGTGTGCGTGTCCCTGGCCCAGCTGTAGAAGACCCAGAGCTCTGGGTGAAAGTGGCAGCCCTTTGGCCCGCATCTCTCTGCTGCACCCTTAAGTCCTGAGCCCCTACCTTCTCCTCTGCCTGGTCCTCCCTCAGGGGGAGAGGTGGGTGTCCAGCGGCCCTGCCTGTGTCCCACCCACATCTGGGGTGCCAGTGCCTTCTCCCCTAAAGATGGGCTCTTATCCAGGAGTGGACTCAGCACACATGGACAGACCCAAGGCTCAGTGGCTCTCCAGCCAGCAGGCCACTGGAAAGGAAAGGGTGGACCCCCCGCACCCAGGGAAGCACGAGGATGCGTTCTCCCGTGAGCACTGCGTGGCCAGGGAAGGGCTGCAGCATGTCCCGCCCTCGTGGGCTCGGAGTGTGGCCGCACCTCTGTGCCATGTGGCTGCCTTTCATGCCGGCCGCACTGGCTTCAGGCAGCCCCCAGCCCCTCGCAAGCATGTCAGCCCAAACCAGTCACCCCTGCAGCTCAGCCTTAGCATTTGCAAGTTCAGTGACAGCTTTATATCACCTTACGTAGTCAGGACTTTGGCTAGTGCAGGAGAAGCCTGGGGGTCAAAGGCAGAAAGCCTCGGGGTGCCATAGCACCATGTGGAGAGCCTGGGCCCCACCAGGTATTTCTCCAGGGAGCTTTGGTTCTAGGGCTGATCTTCTCCCTGGTCCCCCAGCCCCGGTCTCTGGTGGTCGTGTGGCTCCCCCAGCCTTGGTCCTCGTCACATCACTGGCCCAGCACACCAGTTTCTTTAAGGGTCTCTGGGGCCCTCGGGACCCCAGGGGCTGGAACTCACCCTTAAATCTCATTCCAGCCCTGGCTGGTGTGGCTCAGTGGACTGCAAACCACAGGGTCACTGGTTCCAGTCTGAGTCAGGGCACATGCTCAAGTTTCAACCCAGGTCCCCGGTTAGGGGCCCACGAGAGGCAACCACACATTGAGGTTCCTCTCCCCCTCTTTCTGCCTGCATTCCCCTCTCTCTAAAAATGAATAAAATCTTTAAAAAAAAAATCTCATCCCAGCTGAGGCCTCATCTGCTACCTGCTGCCCCCTCACTGACCTTCACCTCTGCCTCCTGCTGGGGTCCTGCAGGCCCCTCCTCCTCACCCCTCGGCCTCCCCAGTGAGCTGTGCAACCCGGCTGTCCCTGTGCCAGCCCATCTTGACCTGAAGATTGGGGCGCCTTTCGGATGGATCCCACTCCCCTAAACCTCACCTCTAACCAGCAGCCTGGTCCACCTGTTTCTCTTTAAATACCTCATGGACTGCAGCGCCGCCTCTGTGACGCCCACTCCTTCCCTGCAGGTGCTGCCTGTTAACTTTGAGAAGCGTGCTGGCGAGCTAGCCCAGGGCCCAAGCGCGGCAGTGGCGCTCCCATTCGTTTGCGTGTCTCCTAAGAGAGCTTTGGAGAAACCCATACGCAATCCTTGGAACATTTTAAGGTTCAGAAGTAAAATATTTCTTAAATTTAAATAGTTATTTTGCTAATATGAAATAGAAAAAATAAACAAGATGGAAGATGAGGACTAATTACTAGGAATAAATATTTGATGACATGATTTGCTAAAACAGATTGTAACCAACCCAACTGAGCAAGGCCCAGCAAATGTGAAATTGTGGGAAACTCATATCCATGGGTATCTTGAAAATGTTTTCGTAATTATGGGAAAACTCCAGTTATGTTTTAAAAAATTACATGAGTTGTGAATACTCCTCAGGTCTGAATTCAGAAGATCTCAGGCCACTTCCTCCTCACGACCCGGGAAGGGGGGGTCGGGGCCCAGGACTCAGGAAGGCTGCACCCTGCTGGGCTGGCAGTTGGGGTGGGTGGGGAGGGAGGCTGTGCCCCAGCCCAGCACAGCCTGGTGAGGGCAGGCGAGGGCTGTGCTTTTCCTTCTGTGAGGTGGGGTGTTGTGAATTCAGTCACGTTCTCAGGCAGTTTTAGAAAATACAGAATTTGAGGATCTGGAAATTCATTTTCTTAAAACTCCCAGCATGCTCCTTGGAAAGCAGTCTGTGCGCGCCCCAGACTGAAGACCACCACTGCAGAGGACGTAAGTCTTCCTCTGCAAAGAGCTCGGGACCGCACCCCAGCGCCAGCCGGAGCCCCAGTGGGACAGGACCTGGGGTGGTGCAGGTCCCCAGAGGCCCACCTCCGACAGCCCTCCCCTGCGCACGCCCAGCTCACACTGCGGGAGCTCCGGCCTTGTGCCAGGCATGTCACACTCGCACTAGCCTCCCTCCATCCTTGCTGTGTGTGCGCAAGGACGGGCCGTGGCTCACCCTGGCTGGCTGGGCGCCGCTTCGCCGGTGCCGTCTGTACGGGGCTGGCCCAGCACTGAGCGCGGAGCTCAGAAACGCTTCTGCGCGGACATGGAAGGCACTTTCCCTGGCTGGGGTCTGGTGGCGCCCCCCCCACCTATGTGAGGGCGTTTGTTCCAGGCTGACCCAAGCCAATCAGTGATGTCCCCTCCCCCGTATAATTCCACCTCAGAGCTGCTTCCTTGCTGGGGACCCGGGAGTTGGAGCAGGAGGGGCTTGTTTGCGCCCTTGGAGATAACCCTGGGCCCTGCCTGGGGAGACCCCCATGGTTTTTTTCCAGTAACAACTCTATCGAGATAACCCACACACCATACAAGTCACCTGTCCCGAGTTTGCAGGTTAGTGGTTTCAGCGTCTTCACAGAGCTGCGCAGCCACTGCCACGGTCAGGTCAGCGTCTCACTGTCAACTTCCAGCCCAACCGCCCAGTGCAAGAATTAACCAACTAATTAGAAACAAGAGCTCCCAAGACAAAAGTAACCAACAGTAGAGGAACCCAGTGAGGACGTCTTGCAGGAATCCAGACCTGCTGTAGCTTAGAGCCCATCGGTCCCTCCACCTACTTTTACCCCGAAATGTGTCTACAACCTTCCAGCTGCTGCTGGGTGTCGGCGTGGGGGCAGGGGAGTGGGAAGGGCTTCCTTTAATCCGCAGCGCTGGGCAAGACAGTGCCCCGGCTGGGGCAGCTCCAGGGTGGGACGTGGGCCTGTCACTCACGGGTGTTGCCCTCTCTCACCAGGTGTTTCACTGTGTCCACTTTGAGTGTCCGGAGCAGCAGAGCAGCCAGAAAGAGGAAAACAGCGAGGAGTTGGGGGCAGGGGACACCAGCCCAGCCAGCCAGCAGCTGGAGCCCCGGGCCCTGCAGGCCCCCAGCGGCAGCTCGCTGCCCCCCAGCCCAGGCTCCAACTCTCGCTCGTCCAGCCGGCAGCACCAATAAAGGGGCACTGATGTGCTGGGACTCGGTGGGCCCAGAGTCAGCAGGAACCGGTGTGCTGAGCAGGGATCTTTGTCCGCTGCCCCTCCCCTCTTCCAGACAGGAGCAGACCTGGCTGCACACACGGACACAGAACAGGTTTGCTCCCAAGGACAGGAAGGGACTGCTTTGTTCTCCTCAATTTGTTCAAATCAGGCTGGTCTCCAGGGGGAGAAAGTGGGTCTTCAATCTTCATCAGTCCACCATTAACACCCTACCTCTCTCATCTAACCCGGGCAAGGGCACCGAGGAAGCCACAGACAGGCGTGTCGGGACAAGAAATGGCGTGTGACTCTGGCACGGAGAACGGATCGGGCCTTTAGTACTTTTAGGAAATGGGTTTTCCACATCGCCCTGGCAACCAAATGATTTTTTTAATTTCTTTTCGTTATTTTCCATTTGCTGAATCACGTGTGTTCCTGATCTTTCTGAAATGCTCAAACAGCAAATCACTTGTTTAATAATCCCTCTGATGCTGTGATTTTCTGTCCTTAGCTTTGAACGGGGTGGAGCGAGCGCGCGCCGGCCCCTGAGTGGGGCGCAGGTGCAGGTCATTGGGACACCTGGGCTGATGGGGAAACTCGTCTGAGGAAGTTCAACAAAACCCACAAGGCGCAAAGCACCCCGTGGACACGGGAGCCAACCAGTGCCCGAGCGCTGGGGTATTAACCTGCCCTTCCTGAGATGTGTCCAGCCCTCGGGGGGCTGGCGAGGAGATCGTTACTGTGCCACCTGCTGATGTGACGTTCAGAAGTCTGTGTGTGTAAATCTGCACCGACTTCCATGGGGGCTGGACCTGTCCTCAAACCGCCCGTGTGGCCCTGGGCGGGGAGGGCAGCCTGCGGTGTCAGGTCCCCAGCCCCGGCCTCTGCCCGCGTACAGCGTCCGCTGGTGGCCGTGTTTGGCCCCCCGACCACAGTGCTCGACCTGGGGCTGAAGAAAACGCAGATCTAAGGCCCTCCCCTCCTGGCCCTCACCGAAGGGATCCTGTCTGTCTCCATCCCCGTGCTCCTTCGTAGCACTATCAGCGTCTCCTGGGCCTTAGTGATTCTGCAGATTCGCCCTTGGCCGGCTTCGCTGCACGCCCTGTGACCTGCTCGGAGCGGGGTTGGCGCTTCCAGGGCGTCGTTTCTGGTGTTGTAAGGACACGTTGATTGTGGGGATACAAAGAGCAACGGGAAAACTCACTTCTGTCCTCCGTAACCGAGTTCCGAGGGAGGTGAAAGGCAGGGTAGCCTCAGATGCGGGGCTCGCCAGCAGCCAGGCTCCGGCGGTGTGAGCGCAGGCGGGGAACAGCCTCGGGGCTCCGGCCTCCCGCCCCCTCGCTCTCTGGTCTCCACCCACCTGCCCTCCTGCAGTGGCCACGAGCAGGACCCCGGAAGGTGCGGCGTTTGAGAAGGGGAGGGAGGCCCCTATGGCCAGCGGCACTGCCCGCTCGCGGGTGAGGGGGGTGGCCACCCTTTGCCGGCGTCCAACCCCAGGTCGCCCCTTAGCTGGAGCATTCCTGTCCGCTCAGCACCCCTTCCAGCCGCGCATTCGCTGGGCAGCCAAGGCAGTCGGAGCAAGGGTGCAGCGCAAATGCTTCCAAAGGGTCACCGATTGAAGGGCCTCTGTATAAACTCCGAGGTCCCGCGTTCAGAGAGGAGCCCCAGGCTCAGAGGCCACACTGTGGACCAGGGATGCGGGGTGGGCTGGCGATGGATCTGTCGGTTCTGCTGCCCGAGCAGCACACCTCGCCCTCCCCAGCCCAGAGGAGCTCTTCTGCTGCCTGGCCGCTCGGTTCCACACCTGGAGGGGAACAGACTGCATCAGAAGCCTCAGCGCTGGACCCACATCGGTGCCCTTCCCACCAGACCACCTCCCCCCCATCTCCTGGGAATTTCCTCCGGAGTTTGCACGTTCCCGATCTCTGCCCTAGGTCTGTCCTGAGAGGACAGTTTGTCCCCCTCGCTCTCTCCTCCGGCACTTCAGGTGCTTGCGTTATCAGAAACGAGTATGACAACGTGGCGGCAGACAGGCAGTCTGCACCAAGGTCCCCCTTCGACCTTCCCCGAAGCCACCAGCCTGCCTCCCGCAGCCCCCCTGGCCTGTCTGGAGGCCTTGCGGTCATGGGAAGCTGCCCCGGACCCCAGGCCTGCCCTGACAAGCTCAGCAAATCCTGCTCCACCTCCCTGATGGGCCCTCTGATTTGGGGAGCAGCAGGGGCTTTTCTATCCCCCAGGTGGACCAGGGCCTGCTGGCTGCAGCTGGAGACCCCGCTCAAGCTGTGTTGCGGCAGACAGGCCCAGACCGAGGCCTGGATTTTGGGGGCTTGAGGGATGAGTGGGGGACCATGGAGTGTCCCCAGAGCCCTGGCTGAGCCTGCGGAGGACTTCTCCCCTGCGGCTGACTGGACCAAAATGGCCCGAAAACGGGAAGAAACCAAGGGAGCTAGCTGGGGTGCGGGTGACAAGACGGGCTGGCCCTCGGCTGGAAGGGTTCCCAGACACCCTCCCAGTCCTCAGCCCAGCAGAGGGTGGATTCTGTCTGCTGGCAGCGGAGAGGTGTGGCTCCCTTGCCTCTGTGAGGACACACCCAGGTGGTCTGCGGTTTGGGGAAAGGTCAGGTGAGGCTGGACGCTCAGCAGAGATGGACAGAGAGGTACCTGTGACCTCTGGCCCTTTATTGTGATGCTTGTGTGCATTGCAACAAAACTGAAACAGCAGCTTTGTAACCACCATCCAGATCGGGAAGTGGATCACTGCCAGAGCCCCCCACTCTGCATTTCATGTCATGTTTGTGTTTGTTTGCTTGTGTTTTAGGAGTAAAAAGCAAACTTCATTGGGGCTTTGGGGGAAAGCTTTCAAAATCACCTTCTGGCAGCTCCTTGGAGGGCCGGTTGGGGCAGCACTGAGCTTGCTGGGCGGGGCTTCTGTGCCCGGCGGGGCGTGTGTCAAATGAGGCCTGCACCCTGGGCAAGGAAGTCTGAAAGGCTGCTGGCTTGAGACAGGTGTAATCAGGTGTAATGGTGTTACACACAGCTGTCCACAGACACTCCTGTTTTCCCGCGTTATCCATCCTCTTGTTTTCTGATTTTAAAACCATGAGCCCATGCTCTTTAAATTGTCACTGTTTAAATCTTATTTAATGACAAATGCATTAAAGTGTTTTATTCCTAGAAGAATTGGGAAGAGAAATTATTTTCAGCAACAGTGGGATGTGTTTGTCAGACTGATTCTTCGGCAAAAAAATAAAGAGAGTTTGAATTGTGCAAGAAATTGCTCGGTAGTTACGCTGTCGCCGCAATTGTTGAACTGCTGTGCAGACGGCTCCGACCCAGTCAACCTCACCTTTTTTTTAATTTAGAAGATAACAAAATTGTAATCACTTATCCTTTCCAGAGACGCAGGGGAAAAAGAAGGTATAATCTGTGATAAAAAGCAGAGCATCCCGTGTGCCAAAGCCACTTGGTAATAAAGAGGGATAGTTCCCCATGCGGACTTCAATTAAGAACCTCCCTTTGGACAGAATGGAAAGGTGTCAAAGCGTAAAAGGAAAATTAAATTTGTCTCCTTCCCGGGGTTTCTCTTCATTAGTGTTTGCTTTGTGGTGTTTTCAGCGTGACCGTGCCTTGTGCGTGTGTGGCGTGTTCCTCCACGCGGCCCAGGCAGCGTGGGGCCTGGCGGCTGCCCGTGGCCGCAGCAGCAGCGGGCCGGGCTCATTTACTTTTGCAGCTGCGGCCATTGGTGCCGGGCTTGCCCTGACAGCGGCCCAGCAGCAGTTCGGTGCTCGTTAGTGGCCCTGGAAATCTAAAATGCTGTTCACGACTCCGCGCCACTGTGGCTTTGTTATTGTAATATTAAATTAGAAGTCCTCCTGGTGCCTGGCGTTCGGTCAGGAGTTTCTGGAAACGGGGAAGAGAGTGATTTAGACAGCACGCAGGGCAGTCCGAAGGCTTTGCTTCTCCTCGAAGCTGACCCATCAGGCCCAGTTGCTGGACAGGATTCTGAGGCCCTGCAGGTGTGACAGAATGACTGTCACCTTTGGAAAAGGTGGCGAGAAGGGATTGGTTGGAAGCCTCCTATGTGCCCCCGCCGGGCCCCTGCAGGAGGCCGGAGCAGAGGGCGCGGGATCCTGCTGGTTTCCATCAGACCGGCTCGCTGGGAGCCCGGACACCCCACGCCCCCGGCAGGACTTTGTGCTGGACTGATGGGGCCTGGGGCCTGCCTCCACTGGGGAAGTGGGGGAGGCACACAGAGGGGCCCGCCGAGTCCCCCCCAATATACACTTGTTAGAATAGAACTGGTATTTTTAAATTACTCATTTAAAAATCATTAAATAACACTCATGGAATAACGTTCCAACCTAGCAAAAGAGGCAAGGGTGCCCTCCCCCTTGTCTGCCTCAGAGTCACCCTTGCCCTGGGCCTGGCCACCTGCTTCCTCTGTGACTGACGCACTGAGCTGGGCAGCCTCATCCCGACAAGCCAGACTCGGGGGGCCTCCCACCGCATTGGCTCAGTTTCTTTCTTTTTTAAGAACTGCAATACTCCCCCAGAGGCCGCACAGCCTAGAGACTCACAATCATCCACCTGTAATTTATGATAAATGTCTCGAGCATTTACCATTTGTATCCTGAGTATTTATAGCCCTGAGCTGGGGAGGGGGGAGGAGGAGGAGGCCTACACCTGTCTCCACTCTCGTCCGCTGCTGGATGGTGGCTGGGACAGCTAAAGAATGCCGCCCTGGGGAGCCAACATGCAGAGCCGGGAAGCGGAGGCCCCGGGCCCCGGTGGGCGCAGACAGTGCCACCCAGAGAGGAAGGTGTGCAGGGAGATGGGCGGCGGGTCTGAGAGGCCTTCTGGTTAGGGGTCTGGGCCCTGGGCCTTGGGCTTCCTGGGACACTGGGAACACGGGCGATGATGATGATGATTACCGTCTGTCCATCTACCACCGAATAGCCTTCTCCTGCCACGTGAGTCCCGTGGGCTGGGCACTCCTGAACAGTGTTGGGGTGGACAGGACCGGCTTGTCCAAGGTTACCATGCCCGTCCCGGGAAGTGTGGCCTCAGCGTTTGGCCCTGGGCGCAGGGGCCAGGCTGGTCCTCCCCGTGGCTGCTTGTAGCTCCGGTTTCCCAAGTTCACTCCCCGTCCACATCTCCTGGCCCCCCAGCCCAATGGTATGTGCGGGGTGGGGGTGGGGGCACCCTTGCAAACTGGCCCCACATCAACGGGACAGGGCACTGCCGGTGAGATCTGAGAAAAGGTTGGATGGGGGACACAGAACCGGCTGCCCAGGGGCGGCCTCTTCAGCCTCTCCCCCCAGAGGTGACCTGAGTAGCAGCCAGGAGTGCCACCCCCTTGCCCCCTAAACATACTGCGGTCCCAAGGCCACACCCCCTTCCATCACCTGAAAAGCCAGAGGAGAGTGAGGTCTGAGGCTCAGCCTCTGGACTGGGGGTGTGGGAAGGGGTGACAGGAACACCTCAGGGTGACATGGACCCATGTGCTATTCTTGTCACACCTGTGTATATCCAGAATTCACCAGGGAACATGACATCCTCTGCTTTTGGGGTCTCTGAGCCTGAAAGGAGGGGGCATGCTGGGCTGGGTCTGGGAGCGGCTCCTCTACGCCACCTGTGAAGGACGAGCCTGCGAGTTCTGTCCCAAACTCTAAAGCAGCACGAAGGGTCGTGTTGTTTGGAATGTAGACGAAGCTGAGGGCCGGCTGTGGCTCCTTCATCTCATGGAACCACCTGAGTGAGCAAATATGCAAACCACCCCTAAGTTCAAGCTGGAAGCCCACTGCTGTGGGTCCTCTCGGAAATAGTGATGACTTCCTGCGCCACCTAAATCCATGTTGCCCTTCCCTCCACGGCCCATCTGCCCTAGTCCCCTCCGATGGCCACTGGCTGTCCAGGCCTCCCTCCGCCGGCCCCCGGGTATCAGTGGGTTGTCTGCCCTGTGCTCTGCTTTCTCTCCTGCAGACAGGGAGGGAGTATCCAAGCAAGCGTCGTCACCTTCATTCCCCACACAGCCCTGTGACGTGGGCCAAGTGTCGCCCTGCGGACAGCGAGGCGCCGAGGGCTGAGTTGTTCCAGGACAGAAAGAGGCGCAGGCCTTACGCTGGGGCCAGAGCTCGGAGGCACCCCCCCCCCCCCGCCCCCCGCCCCCAATGCCGAGGTGGCCTACTCAATGGCGTTTCTTGGTGGGAAGAAAACTCATCACTTTGAACCAGGTCCATGTCCCTTGTCATTTCTCCTGCTCTGAGCTCCACCCCGGCCGCCATGGTTTTCTTTCTTCTTCTATATGCCCAGCGCACAGGAGCCAGGCCGTGGGGGGGGATGGGCCCCCCCCCCCCGCCCCATCCCCCCCATTCAGACTCCGCTTTGCCTGAGGCCCCAGCACAACTCGAGGCCCACAGCTGCGCGGGCGGCTACGCCGCCCCGCGCACACCGAGAGTGCCCTTGGCTCCTGCTGAGCTGCTCACTCAAAACAGCTTGAATCAGCAGGTGTGTGTTACCATTCAGCATAGTTTCTTTTCTGGACCCAAACCCAGGACTGACGTTTCTCTGGTTAACTTCCATCTGGTGGTTTTAGCCTCACAGTGGAGCCTAATGTCAAGCAAAGCCACTTCGAAACTTGCTTTAGTCGTCTTCACAAGTTTACCCTCCAAGTTCTGATTGTCAGGAACTGACAACATTTTCAGCAACATGTTGGCCTAAGTGTTGAACAAGACAAAAGCAAATCCAGAGAACACTGCTGCCCAGTCCCCGGTCCTGTCCCCTCAGGCTGCCGTCACCGCCACCTGGCTTGTCATTTAGCACAGTGGGTGGAACACCTGCCAGGCCCTTACATTCCAGAGGGATGAGGCACGCAACACGTGTGAGCGAGCCTGTGGCCCACGCCGTGTGCTGTCGGCAGGTGAGGACTAGCCACAGAAGCACAGGTACCGGTCAGAGGTGCAGAGAAGCTTCCCAGAGGGGACAGCTGGGCCAAGCCCTGAGAGGAAAGGACCAAGACTGAGGCCCTCCGAGATCTTTCCAGGAGGGAACTAAAGGCCATGCCCGGCAGGGGGTGCGAGAGGGGGCGAGCTGGATTGGCTGGCGGCCGGGCTGCCAAGTGTGACGGGAGCCAGGGAAAGGTTAGACGTCCATCATTGGCTGTGACCCGACTCCGGCTGCAGAGGACAGAATCCCCAATGAGGAGCAGCCGAGTGCGAAGGACAGTTGTTACAGCAGTCGGGGAGAGATGGTGGCCATCTGGACGGGGTGAGCCACAGAGGTGGTGGGGTTGTGGGTGGGTAGGGTCCACAGGATTTGTGGAGTCCAAGGGAAGCGGGGGTGCCAGAGGCTGGCCTAGGGCAGGTCAGTTCCTGACATGCCAGGCCGGCTTTGTCACGGAGAAGGCAAGGCAGCCAGACCTCAGGGGACTCAGCTCACCAAAGCGAAGACCCAAGAAGTATTTACGGAAAACAGCACAAACTTCACAAGGTGGTCAAGTTCACACTAGCCCGTCCGTGATGAGAAAGCTCGAAAGGTCACGACTTGTCTTTGTACATCAGCTGAGCAAAAAGCTAGGGACAGAAGTGCCTTAACCTGGGGTCTCTGTTTGTGGGAAATAGTCAAGATTTTGTTATATGGGAACCAGGCCGCCCTGTCGATTGCAGCTTAGCTCAGGGTGTGCGCTGGTTTGTTTTTTGCCTGAGGGTGGTGCGGGAAGTGCTGTCAGCGCCTCGGCAGGCGGAGCCTGTTTTTCCTGCAAGTTGGAGATGACGTCTAGAGCAGCAGGGCTCAGCCTCTGCAATGAGTAAGAATCACCTGGGACCCTGACAGAATGTCTCCTGTGCACCTGTCCCTACAGGCTGTGGTGCTGGCTGCATTCTCAAGTGCCCGACGCGCCTGCTTCTGACAACCCGCCCAGCCTGGGGGGAGGGGGGGCTGAACTAGACATGTAGGCAGTCGGGAACCTGAGCCCAGAGGTCTGGGGTGCGTAGGGGAAGACCTGGGGCCGGTGCTATGGAGCCTGGAAGAGATCACCAAGCAGGGAAGAGACAGGTCCCAGGCTGAGCCCTGGTGCCCCTGCGGGTAGAGCCCAGGGAGATGAGAAGAGACAGCAAAGGCTGCTGGGGAAACAGAGAGCCTGGGCCTGGGCACCTGTGGTGACAGCCAGAGGGCGGGCAGAGCATTGTGTCACGAGGGCTGACAGTATGTGAAAGGCTCTGGGGACAGTGCCTGGCACAAAGTGGGTGTGTGAATGCCAGCTCTTTGATGATCTGTTACATTCCACAGGCCTAAAGCAGTCCTTAGGCCTGTCTCCGTTTTTCTTTCTAAAGAAGAGTCCCGAAACCCCGTTTCATCAGGGGCACAGGCCCAAGCCTCAGCTCCTCCCTCTGCTGCTCTCCCTGGCTCTCCTGGCTGCACCTCTCCCAAATTTTCTTAGCCCTTTGGAAACAGGAGCCCTTCAAGAGCATCCTAGGGCGCCATCGTGAGCGCCTCCCCTGCAGCGGTGATCCCTTTGGGGCAGGCGAACCCTGAGCAGCAGGTGAACCTGATGGGGGTGCTGGGGTTTGGGTGTTGGCTGGGACCCTGGCTGGGTGTGCCTTATGGCGAAACAGAGGGACGCACCTTGATCAACACCAGTGAACACCCGGCAGCACCCTGGGGCCTCCGGGACTTGTTTCTCGGTGCAGGCTCTCCACGTGGGCTTCCAGCGTGGCGGCTTCGGGATGGCCAAACTTTTTAAAAAACTGAGTTGAGATACATACAACATAAAATCCTCCATTTTAAATGAACAATTCCACGGAACTGAGTACCTTTACAACGTCATGCAAAGGGCATCCTGGTCCAGGGCGTTTTCATCACCTCTAGAGGAAGCACCATCCACTTTAGGGAGTCGGTCCAGCCTCCTCTCCCCCAACCCCGCTGATGCCGCGCATCTGCTGTCTGTCCATCTGTTTGTCTGCCTGTGTGCATTTGCCTGTTCTGGACACTCCTCGTAAATGGAATCGTACAGCATGTGGCCTTGGGTGTCTGGCTCCTTTCGCTTAGCTTGTTTTTGAGGCTCACCCAGGTGTCGTCATGTTGTTGCTTCTTTGAGGCTGAACTGGAGGCACATCCTACATTGTCTCTGTCTGTCCCTGAGGACACCTGAGCTGTTTCCACTCTTTGCCCACTGTGACGAGAGCTGCTGTGAACATGGGCACACACCGTGAGTTCCTGCTTTCCCTTTTTTAGGGGATGTATAACCCGGAGCGGAGTTGCTGGATGATGCGGTAATTCTGCTGGACTTTTTGAGGCGCCACCAAACCGTCTTCTACAGTGGCCAGAGCATTTCACATTCCCAGCAACAGTGCCTCCAGTCACCCCATGCACCCCAGCGCCTGTTAGTTTCCACTTTCGATCACCACCATTCTCGTGGAGGTCAGACTCCTCACCTGTCAGCCCGAAGCTCAGGAGACAGCCAGGTGGCATCTAATCACATGCCTTTCAGACCTAGCCCAGGGTCAGGAAGTGCCACCTCTGCCACACGCTAGTCACTAGAAGCAAGTCACCGAAAGGCCAGGCCACATTTAGAAGGGGCTCCACTTTTTCAAGGGAAGAGTGTCAAGGGATTTAGGGACATGTTTTAAAATCATGACATCTCCAAAGCACTTCTCATCTACTCCCTTAGTCCAGTGCTACTCACGAGGCCTGTTTGTGGCACATGGCGCTCACACCAGATGTAAGTCAGCACCCTGCTTCCTCCATCGAGACGCGAGCTGGCCTAAGCGGGTGCGCAGCTACACAGGCGAATGCTCGGAGACCCGGCTCCTCCTCCCAGCCGGGGACACGAGGGGACCTGGGGCCCCTCCGAGCAGCACTGTCAGCCTAAATGACCACTTTACATCCTCCTCAACTGTCCCTGATCCTATGAGGCCTGAAGTTTACACATTTTGACAGCCCCCCTTTAAGAAAAAGAACAAAAAATATGACTACAAAGTTAGGTTCAATATGAAGAATGAGAAATCACAACACACTCTGCATTTTTAAAAGTTGACAAATACGCACACATTGAAGAAATCCGGGATCGCAACACAGCAGCGCTCCCGAGGCACCTCGGGAGTGTTTGGGCCCCACGCTGCCGGCGGGCCCCGCTGATCACCCTGTCACGTGACGATGGTTCTGTAATATCTTGGAACCATCATGTAATATCATGGAAGAGTCGAAAGAGCCCTCAATCTTTCCTCAGCATGGCTGATCAAAACTTGTTTTGAATTATTGATACTTTAGCAAAGTTTCTTTCGCTGTCACAATTCACAGTGGCACAGATGGGAGTTTTTAGACCTGCTGGGGAAACCGTTGTGAAGTTTCCTTCAGGTACCAGCTGTGAGATTCCGGGCCGCATCGCGAGTCGCTAGTCTCTCGTCCTCCTTGCTGAACGGAGTGCAGTACACGCTGTGTCCTACGCAAACTTCTGTTTCAGCAGGGGCGATGGGAACCTCCTCTTCCCAGTGCACACCCCCGACGACTGAAGAATTTCCCCCAGACTCGCTCTGGGCGCCATACACTTCAAGACTTGTCTCCCCACCACCACCCGCAACTCACCCACTCCCTGGGCAAGGTTCTGCAGGATGCGTTCCTGTCGCAACAGCCTTGGCCTTGCACTTTCCAGTCAAAGGGTGACGGCACAGTGGGCAGCTGGAGCCCCCCTGGAAGCTGTCCCTGCCCCAGGAAGGCCATCAATAACCCAACTAGACATGGAAGTGACTGCAAACCACACTAAACATCCCACTAATTCCAAACTATCTCCCCAACACAACTACCCCTCGGCCAAATCCCCAAAATACCCCTGTGGCCTCAGCACCTCCCCAAAGAGGAGGAAGTGTGAAGGGTGGAAGTGGGAATGGAAGAAGGGACCAGTTTCAACCACCTGCAGTTAAAGTACCCGCTCTTACAAACCTTATAGAAGCTTGGGAGCACGGGAGGCCACTGCCACGGCCCTCTTGCAGGGCTGAGGAAGGGCCCCGGCTGAAGCTTCCCGTCACTGCGGATCCACCTCAGCACCCATCGCACCTTGCGCAATCCCCTCTCCACCATCGCGGGCACCTGTGCCTACTTCCCTGAGGGAGCGACAGAAAACTCCCGCAAGCACCTGCCTGCCCAGCCTGTGCGCCACGCTCAGGCACTTGTCCCCTCCCTCCCGCATAGCCTATGTCTCCCTCTCTACTGGGTCATTTGGTATAAAAACACCAATTTCTCCTCTATCTGAAAACAAGCTCTCTTGCCCCCACACCTGCTACACTACTGCCCGTTTCTCTGCTGCTTTTACAGCGAAATCCCTGGTCAAAGAAAGTCCTGTAGCCAGGCGTCCCATTCTGCTACCGAGTGGCCAGTCCCCAGATGCTGGGTCCCCGAGCAGCACCTCCACAGGTGACCGCCATGCCCTTCTCCTTTAAACTCGGCAGGACTCCACGCCCTTGGTCTCCTTTCCTTGCTGGCAGCTGCTTCTTGGTCTCCTCTCCAGGTTCCTCCCTGTCTCCCTGGACCCTGTAACACTGGCATGTCCCTGACACAGCTCGAGCCCCCCACTCCCCCCACAGTGACCTCAGCCAGGCTGGGGACTTTAAGTGCTAATTGTGTCCTCGTGACTCAGAAATGCACATCTCCAGCCAGGACCTGTTGCTGAGCTCAAGAACTGCATATCCAGGTGTCTTCTCTGCGTTTCCACCTGGATGCCTAGTCTGCACCCCAGCGTAGTCTGTTCCCACCTGATCCCCAACTGCACTCCCGCTTGAGTCCCGTGTAATGACATCTCCATCTTTCCAGGGGCTCAAGCCTAAACCATGGAGTCGCTCATGTCTCTTCTCTCTCCTCTCTACCCTCCTCCCTGAGGTCTGCACCCCCACCACCTGTCACCTGGATTATCAAGTGTCCTTGTCCCCGGCCTCCCACTTCCTCCCTTGCTCCCTTCCTGCTATTCTCCCTAAAACCCAGCTCAGACCACGGCCCTCCACAGCTCAAACCCTGGATGGCCCCCATCTCCGAGAAAATCACGCCGGTCCTGCTAATTAGCTGCCTCACTGTGTCAGATACGTATCCCCTTGGACCAGTCTCTGCACTTCCCTAATTTTGCCCCCTTTCCCCACGTGTCTGTGGTCACCACTATACCCCCAGAACCCAGAACGGTGCCGAGCAGATGTTGAGGGGCACCAAGCCAGGGCTCTGCCTGATGGGCTGGAAAGCCAGGGACCAGGAGTGTCCATCTTTCAGGCCTGTGTCCTGGTCGCTGCCCCTTTGCTTTTGGGACTGTGTCACCTGGAGCAGATCCCTCTCCCCCTAGTCCAGGACCCTGCCCCCTCCCCCCGCCCCCACTCTTCCTGTTGCCTGGTGAGCTTGGGCCTGTGGACTCCAAAGCCCCCGCCCTAGGGGGTTGGTAAATTCTCACATCTGACAGTGTGGCCCTCCTGCTCCCAAAGCCTTCCACAGCCCTGCCCCCCAAGTCCACATTCCCCCAAAAGCTCAGGCTCATCCCACCTCTGGGAGAAGGGAAGAGGGAGGGATGCCTGGAGGGGGTGACACCACCTGCCCAGCGTGCCTCCCGAGTCCACGAACCCGACCAGATGTGTTATCACCATCACGTGTGACCCGAAGTCTGGGGAGCTCCTCATTCGCCAACAGCTTCACCAGCCCAATCTGTGGGACCCCTTGAACCCCAGGGGCTGCATCACCCCCTTCCCAGCCAGACCCCTCCCGCACATGCTGAGGCTTGCCTGTCAGTTTTATTTCGCAGGCCTTTTGCCGAAGCCTGTCCGGGCGTGGCCACAGGCCTGTGAGCCGGGCAGTGGGAGCAGCATCTCCAAGGCAGAAGCCAGCCCCGGAGCCCACGGTCACCCACGGTCACCCACGGTCACCCACCTCAACCTCCCTCCAGTTATTGATCGGAAACACCCTGATGTATAAACCCAGGGAACAGGGTTTGGGGGCAAAGGTGAAGTTCTAGGAATTGGCCAGCAACCCCACAGGTGTTTTGGGTTCCGGGCTGCTGTCACGGCACAGCCCAGAGGCCCGCACATACTGGAACCTCCAGGCTGGCCGAGATTGCTCAAGAAACACAGAAGGTGCTCGATGAACTGGGGCAACTTGTCCCAAGTTGTGCTGATTAAAAAAAAAGGTCCGAGGTCAACGTGGGTCTGGTGCTGTGTGATCAGCCGCACCCGCCGCCTGCATCTTCCAAAACATCTCTGACCGGGAAGCCAACCTTGTACTCGGCACGGCGGGGACCGAGGTGTGCACCCCTTTGGAGCGCCGGGGCACCGGTTTCCGAACTCCGCATTGCCACACCCTGGGAGGGCTGTCCCTTCTGTTTTCAGGTTTTTAAGGTGGACATTATACACGTGCGTAGCCACAGGAGCAGTAAACGTAAAGCTGACTTCACTTCCGTCCCCCACACCAAGGAAAACGAGTGGACTTTGAGCTTTTTCTAGTGCACTTACATTTCTAAATTTTAGACACTGTTGACTTGACCTCTTACACTCTCCACAAACACGCATGGGCCTCCCTGCCTCCCAGCAGACTTCAGGCACCAATTCCTACCAGAGCAACACTCCTCGTCGTTTGTATGTTTACATTATTTGTACTCGGTGTTATTCACAGCTAAGTCATGCCGGGTCTATGGTTCGTTTTCCTCTTTTTTTGTTTTGCAATAAATTGTCTATTTTTGTTTTGTGTAATTTTGTATCTAAGATTCATACCCAAACCCCATGACAGAAGCGTAAATCAAGTGCTGACACTTTCAGACCCAGAGCCTCTCGCAGCAGTGCCTGCTGCACTCTCCCGTGCTCCCCCGCTTTTCTCTGCTGATCTCTCTTTTTCTGGAGCCCTCTCTCAGGAGCATCTGAGAATGGCCGCAAAGGAGGTAAATTTTCTGAGGCCCATGCAACTTTTCTGGGGTGTTTCTATTGCTCTGTTGCCCGTCTGGGGTCCTCCCTTCTCCAGAGCAAGGGGGCTCCCTCAGTCCCCGGGTGTGGCTGACCATCACCTCGACTGCCATGTCCCACTCTGACCTCCAGCCTGGGGCTCCCTGTTCCTGCTGCCCAACCAGACGCACCCCCTTTTCTTCCCAAAGCCGGGTGGAGGCAAAGTAGCAGGGGGGGGGGGTTCGTGGCACTAACTCCCGCCAGGCCCAGCATGTTTCAAGGCTAGAGGAGCCCCGCACCTCTGACTTTTTCCGAGGATTCTTCATCACCGTCGTGACAACTGTGTGGCCAATATTTCTGCCTTAAAGGTGGTGGGGACGGCTGCCACTCCTTTGTCACGTCCTGCCAAATGTTTTTAAACATCTTCAGACATATTAAGTGTATCCTCTACACAGGCGATTTTCAACCAGTGTGCCAGAATAATTTTTAAAACATGAAATACCTATGTAATTTCCTGACTACTAGGGGCACTGACCTCTTTTCCCTTAGATTGTCAAATAAAAAAATGACAGCAGCCAACACAATAGCCAGCCGATGTGAATGGATAAAAATAATACCTTTTTTTTTGTCAGATTGGCAAAAAATAAATTTTTTGGTGTGACACAGAATTTTAGTAATTGGTCTACATGTGCCATGAGGTGGAAAAGGTTAAATGGTGCTGTTCTACACTGGAGAGCTCCCAGCGCAAATACGTCATTCCGACCCTCCCTTCGGGGAACTGTCAGTCTCCGTTCTCTGGGTCCTTCCTTGGCTGGGGTTTGGGTCACAGAAATGCTACCCCACCCACCCACGCAAACCTGGGGAGCCCAGGGGCGGTGCTCGTCTCTTCCACCTGTCCCAGATATGCAACCTCCCTGCTGACACCCTCCCCCGTGCCAGGACCACTCAGCGCACACAGCAGGGCAGCGCCGGTGAGCCCCACCTCTGCAAAGCTGAGGACAGGGAGACCTTGTCCTGTGGTTCTGGTTATCCCAGTGGCACTTAGGAGAATGGGCGACACAGAGCAATCCAAGCTTTTATATGATTGGTTTAATTTTTTTTTCAGCAGGAGAAAAAAGAATAAAGTTACAAGATTCTTTTAATATTTTCACAATGTTAAAACTAAAACTGAGCTCTAGGCTATGTGTGTAAGTAAATCTAGAACACAAAAGGGTTAAATAAGATTTTCTCTTTTAAAGATACGGAATTTAAGCTTTCCTTACATTTAACAAACTTCACAGAACAGATACTGCAGGGGAACAAGCCCCTCCCCCCAGCTCTACCGTCAGGAAGTGAACGTGGGCGGCGAGCCCTGTGTGCCGGCTCCCCAGAGAGCCTGCTCCCCATCACTGCCTCCAAGCAGCAGCAGGTGGGGCCTGAGGAGGGCGGCGGGCTCATGGGTGGCCTCTTCGGAATCAGAGCTTGGCAGGGGCCTAGGCGGCCCGCCTCACTGAGGGTGGCCATGGACCGTCCGGAGGGCCGTGGCTTGACAAACAGTGGTAAACGTGGGCAGACCTGGCCCTCTGCCCTGGGTTGCCCTAGAGCAAGACACCGGTCTGGGTCCTGAAGCAAGAATTAAGGCTGGAGATTTTGCAGCGGATTCCACTCTGGTGGGGGTGGGAGTGGGGGAAGAGAAGGTTGGGAAGAGCATGATTTTCTCTTTCAGTATTTTGGATCAAAAACATGTGCAGTTGCAGGTATTAATTTGCAGACAGAGTTGAAATGCTTGTTGCAGTATAAAAGGGCAAGTTGCTGGGTTAAACCCTTCCAGTGGCCTGTGGGTGGGCAGAGCCCAACTGCCTCTGCAGGAGCCTTCGACTCTTACCGCCCTGGACCAGACAGGGGCGCTGGGCCACTCGCCCCTGCTCGGCTCATCCTGTCTACTTACCTCACCCCCACCTGACGCGTAATTCTTTCCTAACATGGGCAAACAGGCCCACCTCCTCCCTTCCCTACCTGGCCTGAGCTACTGCACTCTCTCCGCCCAGGCAACGTGCCACAGGCTGAGAAATGTGCCCCCGCCACCTGCTGGAGCAAGTCTCTCTTGGAGCTGGGCCACAGCCACCAACCACGGTTCTAGACAGATCACACCCGCTGTCCCGTGGCAGACGCTGCCTCCCCTACTAAACCTGCCGTGTGGTGGACGTGGACCGGTTGTCCTTGGACTACGGGGCTGCACAGGCAGGAGGTGAGGCCATCCTTCCCTTGGCCCCCAGGGGGCGGGGCAGGCTCCTGCAGGAAGGGGCAGAGTCAGTCTGTGGACACAGCTTCCCAGGTGCTCCCCAGCTTTTCTAGTGATTCCTGTCGGCTACGAAACATCTTTTAAAAACTCCCAATATAGAAACCTAGCTGCAGAGGCCAGTCTGTGGAGCCCAGACACAGCTGCTGTGCTGCAATTAGCCTTATTTGATCCATTGCCAGACCCCTGTACTTGGCAAGGGGCAAACCAGAGCCAGCGGGGTCAGGGAGTGCCCCTCCCTGGTTGCTTCCCCTGACCACGGGGTCCTGTGTAGAAAGCTGGTTCTCGTGCACAGACTAGTCTTGAGTGGAGCTAATTTTCAAAGTGAGGTTATTGTTTCTCTTCTCATGTGATGAGTTTTTTCATAGCAAGTCAGGTAAAAAAATTCGTAAGATTTTCCTAAGAACCTGGTCCCCCACCCCCATTTCCAACTCTGTGGGAGAGCGAGGCCACCACCCAGCCAAGCCACGTAGCCAATCTCAGCAGCCTCCTGTGGCCAAGGCACGCGTGGCCATCCAGCACCCTGGCTCCCGGGACTAAAGATGAGGGAAGAGGTGAAAGGCCGGACACTGACCAGAGTGTCTGGCAGAGCCGTGTGCGTTGTGGGAACTTTAACTTCAGCTTCTACTCCTCTATTGACTCAGAGTCTCCGTCTGGAACGCTTTCCGCTTAAGGCTTCTTATAAGTCTGACTCCAGCAGTGACAGGTATGTGTTGTTCTAAATCCACTAGCCACGCTCCAACAAAAAATATTCTTCATGTTTTAATTTTATACAATGGCTAGCAGGCACCTTAGAACCAGCCAGAAATCAACCTCAACCACCGCCAACCCCTAAACTACAGAACCAGGACGGCTGGCTAAAGGAAGGAAACGGACTGGCTGTGGTCTGGCGCGTGCCCAGTACAAGGTGTCTGGCTGACTCTGTCCTAAATAAGGCTAACGTTAGTGGACTAAGAACAGCGTCACGTGGCAGCCGTGCCCGGCCTTCAGGAGCACCCCTCCCCGATGCGCTGGCAGGAGCGCCCCACTTTCCGGTCCAGTTTCACCATTTTCATGATGGCTTCCTCTCGGCCACGGCCCATGTGGTCAAACGTGCAATCATGCTGCTCAGGGAGGCGGTGTAACATACAGAACACGTAACCTGCAGGGGCAGAAGCAGCAGAGAAAACAGGGTTAGGGCGGCTTCCAAATGCCCAGAGCCCAAGGGGATGGGAGGGGCGTCTCGGTGAGTGGATGATGGGGCTCCCGCTGCTGGAAGAGTTAATTACAGCAGCAACCCCCTGGCCCCCAGGAGAGGGCCTGCACCCTCCACACTTCACAGCTCCTCCTCCAGTCAGTGTGATGTCCTCAGAACATCCTGGGGGCAAGACCCCTGCCAAGGGCAGCCGCTCTAGAGGCTGACTCTGCATTCAATTCTGCTCCTGCCTGGATGGACCCTGAAGGCAGAACCCCAAAGGAGGCTGCCCTGAGAGACATACCCCTTTCCCTAGGAAAGAGCAGGCATGGAGCTCCTTCCCTCCCAGCCACCACGTAGGCGAGAGCGCACAGAGCTGCCAGCTGTCTGGGGTGGTGTCCACCCCAGGACACCACCATTTCTAGGAGGAAGAGGGGGAACGGCGTAAGTGATTATGGCTTAAATTACATACTACCTCCGGTGCAGCTAGGGCAGGGGGGTAAGGGGGCTTGGGAGTGATCAAACCACAACCCGCAAAGTGAGTAGGGGTTCTCAAAGGAAAATGGATTGTGTCAAGTGCTAGAAAAGGCATTACAAATAGAGGAAAATCAGAAGTGCTGAGCTCTAATCACCATCTCAAAGGAGGCTGATGCTTCTAACTGCACTAAGCAGGTAGGAGGTTGAGTCCCTCCACTCAGGCCTTCCCACTTGCCCTTCCCTCCCAGAAGTGGCGGGGCCTGCAGGGCTGGTCCTCTCCAGCCACAGAGAAAAAACAAGGGAAACACCGGTGAGGCTGGTGGAACAAAGTTATGAGGGAGAGGCCGAGGGGTGGGGGAAAGTCCCTCTGACAGGAAATGAGAGGCCTCGGGGTCAGCAGAGAGGCTCAGAGGACAAAGGAAACACACAGCAGCACCAGAACGTGACTGTTCCTTCCCCTCTTCTGGTCAATTTTCTAGGAATGCAGACAGGTATGTGGGGGTGTGTGGGAGACAAACACCTGATGTCCCGGGAGTCTCTCTTTGAGGGAGGGGGGATCTGGGCTGGGAAGACTCCTGCCAATGCTGGCTGGCTCCTCATCCCATCAGCTGCTGGCCACACATCCAGGTCCCATGAGCTTACACCACGTCCACAGGCCCAACCTGTAAGTGAATCCGAGTCCTTTCCGAAACCTCCTCTCCCTGAGCCTGGAGCAGGCTTCCCTCAGCAACCCTGCCACCCAGTGCTCTCCCCGCTCACTGTCCAAGCACACGGCATCTCTTCTCAGAGACTTCTTTCTTTTAAGCCTAGATGCCGACGGCCAGGGCAGCCACCCCTTGCAAACTGTGATCGGTCCATCTCCACATCCTCGACTTCTTTTCTTATCAGAGATGAGGGGTAGAGGCAGTGATTTTAGAAGAACAGCAGCAGCTGAAGCAACGACGGAGAGGCCAGGATGGACAAAAAGTTTCAACAGCCTGAACTTTTAAGATAGACTTCACCCAGTGAATATTCCTCAGCTGCCACCACAGTGCCCTGAGCTCCTGCAGCGCGCAGGCCGCGCCTCGACCGCCCGCTGTGCGAGAAAGCCGCTATGACCTGCTTCCCAGGGAGAGCCCGGCAATATGCTTGACTCTACATTAGGACTGGGTCTAAGGAAAAGAACAGAGATGAAATTCTCGTCTCCTGAGAAGCTGAGCTCCCATTTGGTCCAAAAGCAAAGTTACGATTAATGACCTCATGTGTTATATTTACTGATAAGTTCATTACTGGAAGCCATGGAAAACTACACGTCTTTCTCCTAAAGGATTTCACAGCAGACGCGTGGGCAGTCTCAACACGCGGCCCTGTCTGACAGCCACAATCACCCTTGTGAAGCGAAGCCCACCTGATGGAGGAGAAGCGGCTGGGTCTGGGCTTGGGGTGGGGCTACCCTGCTGTGTGCAGGAGGTGTGAGCGTTTTATTTCTGTATCTCCAGCGTCTATAAGGGGTGGGGGGATCCCACTGCCCCTTCCCTTCCCTTCCCTTTCTTCAAGATACTGGGATGACGCAGGGGAAGGTCCCAGAGGCTCTTCTCTCCTGCTGATGACCTGGGCGCTGGTTGAGAAGCAGCAGGAAATGGATTACCCCTGAAATTAACTTGGCCCTGGTTCAAACTAAGATCTCATGAGTCAAAGGCAGACTGGGGCAGAGGGCAGAGGGCAGAGGCTCGACTGCAGTCTTGTCCTACTTACGCACCCAACCACATTGCTTAGCTTGCCTTCTACAGCCAGAGGGGCAGCCAACTAGGTAGATGTGACAGCCCTCTGGGGGGAGGGGGGTGACAACCACGGCAACTTCCTGATATTCTCTGCCCACCCAAGGACTCTCCATCCAGCCCCAAACACCTCATTTCTCTACCAAAGTTCTGTGAACCTCAGTTACATACACTTTGACACTTGGCTTTGATTTTTGAACGGTGAAAACCACTAAACAGCAGCTAAATTTTGGGAGCAGTGCTGGTATCAATTAGAATACATGGCACTATAATTCCCAGGGGAAATTTCTGGAAAGCCAACCTCCCAAGTTGCTGCACTGAGGTTATTAGATGGCATCAATTCAGTTCAATTCCCTCTCCTCTCAGGATCACTCACCAAAACAAAGCTGTAGTGTCCTCTGACAGCAGCCCAGTGGCTCCATGCATTTCGGTGCTAGTAGTCAGAGTGGGCTGGTCTGGACGCGGGGGAGGGGGGTGGACCTTTACCCCCCTTCTCGGTACCCGCAAACCTGTTTCCAGGAGCCAATGCAAGTGCCATGGACTCATGGACTTTCAATTGCTCTCTGACGCGACTCTGGAGACCAGGCTGGGTCCAGAGAGAGACGTGTCCAGGCTGCTGGGGAAGGTGACTGTCCCTAACTTCAGTGACTGACAGTTCTAAAGCACCAGGGGACTTACAGCCCCAATCTTGGCCAGCCCATCCTCCGCACTGTTTACCAGAAACCAGGCAGAGACTTTCCAAAGAGTCCGACAAGGTGTCCAGAAGGGACAAAAGCACAAAGGACACCGAGCTGAGCAGCTGAGCTGTGACCCAGGCTGTGTCATTTATCACACAATTCTTTTTTCCCTGATCATAAAAAGTTATATGTCAAAATCGAACCCACTCCCTCGCCCCAACACGATCCATACATACCTACACTCACGTACGGCTTCACGTAGCTCCCCCCCCCTCGCCTTTCTCCCAGGGACTTGTAAGACATATGCTGATTGGTTCGGCAGCTGGAACTGTAGGCGTACAACTCAGCTTCCCCATAGTTCTAAAAACATTTTCAATGTATTCTTGCTTACAATCGCTGTGTACCAGACAGTGCTCTTGAGGGATAAGGAGAAATATGGGGTAGGAGAATATCAGTAAAAGGATGCTGACCTCCAAAAGAGAGGAAAACACTGAAGGCAAAAGTTTTTGAAAATTCAATCTCCCTGCTAAATGTGGCTTAACCCCAGGCCTTTCCCTGCCGTGCCACAGGGGCCCCAGGTCACTCGGTTTCCCGGAAATTCGGACCCAGGAGGAAGCCACAGAGCTCCTTTAAGGCCACCAGAGCTTTTGGTAAATCTGCACAAACCGCTCAAGTACCTTTGTGGGCATTTCTCTGCTTGCTGGCACTGAAAAGCAATTTGGGATGAGCCCTTGCGTAGGACAGGAAGGGTGAGGCAGCAGCTCCATGAGCGCTGTTCCAGGGCCCACCCCTCCACTCCACTCCAGGCCCCTCTCTGCCCGCTACTACCTGGCGTCTGCCAGGCCGTCCTGGGCATGGGAAGAGGGACAGCAGGCCTGGCTACAGCAAGGGATACTAGTCAGCCCCTGTTGAGCTGGGCTGGAAGGTCTCCAGCAGCTCCCCTGTGAGTGTGAAAAAAACCTTCAACTAAGGAGGCAGCATCAGGAGGGAAGGGAGAGAACGCCTAGACCACAGTGCCGAGACGGCCACAGAGGGTGAGCCACCTGGGGGTCTTGTCCCAGGACACGGGCCCAAGCCTACTGCTGTGGACAGCAAGAGACAGGGAGAGGGCGGGAGACTCCCTGACTCTGTCACCATCAGAGACACGAGATCATGGCATAAGGCAAAAAACAAAACAAAAAACAATCTGGGACCTATCTAATGAGAAATGCAGAAGGTGGTGTTTCATCACTCACTCTGAACGCAGGGGCTGGCGGCACCCTCGGGGAGAGCAGGCGGTTCAATGAGGGGGCTCCTGGGTGTAATCAAGCACAACTGGACTCGGCCCTCCTGGCGTAGACCTGGGGCCTGTGACTCAATGAGCCACGTAAACCCGAAGATGCCCACCACGACAGCCCTGAGAACACAGTCCCAGCAGAAAATGGAACTGCTGCTCATTCTCCCAAGACTCATTAAGGTCTGATAGGCAGGTTTCTAAAAATGCTCATTTCGTGGGAACCAAACCTCTGACCTGACCCTTCAGCTTTTCCCACTAGTACCTGAAAGTTACGCACTTCATTCAGATGAACTCATCCACAGCTCGACCTCACCTCTGCTGGCCCAGGCATTTTAAAAATAAACAAAAAAGATCAAGAACAATCTGTCCAAGTGCCGTCATGAGGCAGAGATAACATAACACCCAACACCTTGCTCTAAGTGCTGTGGACGCTGCAACAATATTTCTGTTTGACTCGTTTCCAAAA
Organism: Desmodus rotundus; assembly: GCF_022682495.2. Taxonomy (NCBI): domain Eukaryota; kingdom Metazoa; phylum Chordata; class Mammalia; order Chiroptera; family Phyllostomidae; genus Desmodus; species Desmodus rotundus. The sequence goes on along the minus strand of NC_071397.1, from coordinate 5,729,779 downwards.
ACCAACAGCAAGGGCTGCCCAAGAGGAACACTCAGGCCTCACTGAGCCCGAGGAGAAAGGGTCTGTGCTCTGTGCTTCTGGGTTCTGGCAGGTAGGGCCCCCAGGGCAGTGAAACCAGCTAACTGGCCTCATCTGCCAGTTCCCTTCCCTCACTGCTCACCCACCCAAAGGCCACAGAGAATGGCCACCGATTGGGGGTGAGGAAGGTGGGTGGAAGACAAGCTGGAGGGGGGGGGGGTGCAGAACCACATATCCTACGGGCAGCGCAGCCCCTTCCTTTGGCTGACTGAGGCCCTGGGCCCCCAGGCCAGCACTTCCTTCCAAACCCTGAGGATTAAGCAGAGGTTGGAACTGTCTTTTTCTATGAAATTTCCTATGGGAGACAAAGAAAGTGATGCCAAAATTCACATTCAAAGTCTGAGCCCTTGTCATTTTTATTCAATCCTGCCAGACTGAAATGTTGCTTTTTAGCTTTATCTTGGAGAAAAAGCACCATTTAAAATTGGCAAAACTGGGCAGCTCTGGATATGTTTGGACTTTAATTAATTAAACAATTGCTTCCTTGCAGATCCCTCCCACTTGGAGACTCCCCCAAAGTGGCCATTTTAGCAGAGGCAGGGACCAGGGTGGCCTCAGCTCCAGCTGCTCAAGTGTTTTTACCTCACTTGCAAGAAATGTTTTACACTTTCTTGCTCATTTGAATTTCCAGTTGTCAAAGGTTCAAGCAGAACCTAAAAATACTGACAAGCCTTGGGGACTGCGGCTCTGTGCAGCCTGAGCTGGTGGGCGCGCCGGTCTTAGGGCGCCAGCTGCAGCTGGTGCTGTGGCCCTGGTGCGAGTGTCCAGTCAGGAGGAAAATCAGAAGCTGCTCCTACAGGTGCGCATGCGCTCCAGCCAACGGAGCCTCACCCAGACCTCCAGAAGCTTCCCGAGACCTAGGTCAAATCTTAGCTCATCAACAGGCTACCTAAAGTGCCTGTTTAAAAAATAAATGACAAATATGCCTGACCTATGTGTCTGAAGTGATCAAGCAAGCTCATTAGAAAAAAAGAGTCACATTTTTCCAGCAAGGTAAGAGTTTCTTAAAGCTCAGGACAGCGCACTGACCTCATAGCTCATTTGTAAGTCCACGTGTCTAATAGCAGGTGGCTACAGGAACGCTTGTTGGAAAGCATTAGCCATTTATACTCCTACCAGCAGCAATCCCTGGATTACACCACATCCACTGACCGGCCACCCAAGGTGGAGTTTGTAGCACAGAAACATATCAAAGGGTCTTAATGCATTTACTTCATCAGGCTCACGGTACAGGCAGAGCAGCTGCAGCCGCAGCTGTTTTGGGAATGGACTGCATCTACTTTACATTCTCCTCTATCCCTGGCTTTGCATGGCGGAGGGAAAAGCGTCACACTCCAAGAAACAGAACTGCATCCCAGCTCACTGAGCTGGCTGACACAGTGCTCGGCTGGGCTGGGGGAGGAAACGTGCGGACGAACAGAGGTCAGCTGGCCAGGGCGCTGGAACCAGAGCCACAGTGAATCTCCGAGCTTGGACATCAGGGTGTCTGTTTCATGGAGGTAAGGAGAAGGGCCCATTCTACTTAACAATTTAGTAAAAACCATCAAATCATACTGAAACAATTCTGAAACAGCAGCAATCACGTGTTCCCCCCACCAAATCAATTAAAATACCTGTTAGATACAAGCTAAAAGTTATCAGCAGAACAAAAGGCAGTGTGATAGGAGGCAAAGACACGAGGAACTGGTAAGGCAGCTGTGTGCACTCAGCAAACAGCTCTGCAAGAGGAGTCAGTGGTGCAGGGAGAGGAAACTGTGTCCCAGGTCCAGCTTAATGAAGCTCCTGCCACAGTGTGTCCGCCGTCACTTAGAAGTGTAAAAACATCACCACTCTTGTATCCTTCCTGGTAGCTCTCCAGACAGCCCCGTTCTGGCAGAAACCCTAACGTCCCCTTTTCTCCCCTCTGTGGGGAATGTGGGCCCTGTCCTGGAAATGTGCTCTTCCACTGCCCATCTCTGGCAGCCTCACTTCCCCTGACATTCAGAGAACAAGTCTCCCCACCCTACATTCCCGCCTCCAGGAGGCTAGACTTGTTTTTGCCACTGGGGCGGGGGTTTTGGGGGGGGCTGGGCCTGGTGGAAGGGCACCCCCACCACGAAGGATCCTGTGCTGTCACTCTGACTTGTGAGAGCCTCCTCTGAACAAGCCCGTCAAGCCCTCAGTGCACAGGGAGAAGGAGCTGGCGGCAGGCTCACATTGTGTGAGGCTGTTTTATCTGGAGAGGAACATACGCGTAAAAACTAAGAGAAAAGGGCTCAAGGCAGTTCAGTGGAATAATGACTTGGTCTTTCAAACGTCACTTCATTTCAGTGGCGGAGAGCAGGCAGCATTAGTCTCCTGGTACCTGGGGCAGTTTTTAGGATCTGAAGAACCCTGGCCTCCTTGCCATGCCTGCAGAGAAGAGTGAGGTGCTGGCAGAAAACATGTTTTTCTGGGTGACCTTCTCCTCCTCTCAGCAGGCTCCAGATCTGTTTGGCCTTCTTTTTCAGCATTTCCTTGTCCTTTAAAAGATTATCTTCTCAAACAGAAATGCCTCCCAGAAAACCAGCTCCAAAGATGAAGTGGAGAAAAGAACAAGGGCCACACTCAAATTACTCAACAGCCCCTGAGGGCACGGCCTGGGCCCAAGGCTTGCAGGCGGACTGTGACCGTCCCTGAAGGCTAAACTAGCAAGAGACAGTTCATCCAAGTCACAGTGTCCAAGTGACAATGCCGTTAGGGGCAGCAGACTGTAAATGCCATGCGTCTTTCTCCAGAACGACATCTGGGAAAGAAAGGAGTACTTTTACATTTTTCTCCGCCAGCCTTTCAGTCCACATGCTGGGGCTGTAGGCAGCACAAAAACACCAGGCGTGCGTTGGAAGAGACCTATGGTGAGTCCCGTACTCAACAAGGAACCTCAAGTTCTCTTTCTGGATAACCCAGTGAGGGGCTCATACTTCGGAACCTGAGTACCGGACTCATGTTCTAGCGGCATTACCTTGAAGCTGTGTGGTTGTGGGTAAGCTGTGCAGCCCTTCAGAGCCCCAGCTGCGTCTCCTGCAGCGTAGGGTTGTTGTGGGCCTCACCGCAGCTGGTGCACGTCAAGTCCCTGCACAAAGGATGGCTGTGCCTGGGGTGGCTCTTCCAGCCGTCGTCATCCTGTCACCTTACAGACCTGGCTTTAGGCTGAGAGCCCCAACCCCTGCTCCGCTTACCCCATGGCTTCTGCCCTGCCATCTTTTACGGCTCAGTCTAGACTCTGGTTCCCTTCTCCTTTGAGAAGCCACTGACAAAGGAGATTGAACAGGGAAATCTTCCTTTAGATGTGTGTGCACAAGTTCCCTCCGTCCCTTTCCACAAACCTCTCTGCACAGACTATAAATGCACGGTAAGTGACAAGTTCCATAAAGATTTCTGTTGAAGATATGCAAATTTTAGAGAAGCCTGATTTAAATACATGAAGACTACACAAGGCAGGCTGGAAAGCACTCAGTGGTAGGGACACCATGAAAGGGACACAGAAACTTTCCAAGGACAGCAGAGAGCAGCTTCTTTTTGCTCCTGCGGGGCTTCTCTACAGGTATGGCTGAGACTTCTGCAAGCTTCTTTTCTAAGCAGAGGCAGGGCACGTGCATTCCGGAGTTTGGTCACGTACTGAAGCGCCGAAGAGCCCTGTGTTCATCTCCCTGAGACCGATGAGCTGGGAGCCGCAGTAAAAGGACGAGCGAGAGAGAAGGCGGCGGGCTGCGGCCACGGCAAACCACCGGTGCTTTTACCAGGGCGGTGCCGCACCACGCGCACTTGTCTCGTGAGCTTCCTTCAAGAGTGGAAGGTCCACGTGCTGCTTGTTCTCCCAGCACCTCGAAAGGTCATTCTGAGGACTGTATGAGTACAAGCTTCTGTTTTCACAAAATCTGAGTTCTAAGGTCACAAGTCCCACACGCTCTGCTGCTCACTGTTGTGTGTGCCCGTGCGTGTAGTCGGGGGGCCATTGAGATGCTGGCTTCTTGATTCTCCATGTGGAAAGTTAGTTTATTTAAACATACCTCCCCTGGAAGAAAAGAGCCTTATTCAGTGGCAGAGGATTGTTTTAACTGCAGTCATGAGTTCAAATTTTAAGTCAGATTGTGGACTATATACAGTGAACCCATCACTGAACAGAGAGCCTGCTCCAGGACTCTAGAGACTTTCTGTCTGGATGGGCCGCAGGAGCTGACCTCATAGCCCAGATCCATGCCACTTGGGGAGTGGGTGGGGTCGGGCTCGGACATGAAAACCTCAAATGGTTACAGTCTGGGTATAAAAACACCAGCATGAATGGAGCCCGAACATGCTAAATCCAACGGCCCTTTTCAGTTCTCATGGACAGCATCTGGAACAGCTGACTAGTCCCGTGGGCCCTGTATACTTGCTTTCCTTGATTCCCTTCTCTTTCTCCGGCAGCTCCTCATCTACTGCCCTTAAAATATTAGAACTAGTCAGTGCTGGACTCTCTCTTTACCTTCCCACAAGCTCTTCCAAAGTTTAATATTCTAACTGTATATGCTGACAACTCTGAAGCTCCACTCTCTGCCCCAGAACATGCTCTGGCGCTCCATGCCTCTGTATCCAGTGATCTGTTTGGTATCTGGGGTATCTGACTAAAGACGTCAAAGATGGAACACTTGCTGCCACTGCCCCACAGACCTGCCTCTCTTTCAGTGTCCCCCACTCTAAGAGAATGAGGCCACTTTGCAGCCAGGGGCTCGTGACACAAACCTGGAGTCATCCACTGGTATCTTCCTCATTCTTTGCATGTAATTAATTACCAAGCCCTGCAGGGGCGATTCCCACAGAGCAAATCCATTCTCTTCTTTACATCTCTACTGCCAGCATCAGGTCAGAGCCACAGGGTCTCCTGCCCGGGCTACTCCAGCAGCCTCCTCTAGGTGGTCACCAACACCAAATCCATCCTCCCTACGGCAGCCAATGATCCCACACACCCCTCTTTGTGACAAGCAGACTTTTGTATTTAAACCCTTTAAAGGTTTCCCAAGTGTTAACAAAACAGAATAAATACCACCATCTCAGTACTCTTGTTCCTGTTGCCTCTTTCATTCCCCTTATGGCACAGGTGGCAAACACAGGCCAGCAGGCTGAACCCAGCCCTCCACCTTGTTTTATCCGCCCAGCATCTTGTTTCTACCCGGCTGCAGCGCTGAGCTCTCACTTAACTGTTAAGGAGTAGTTCCATGTACACAGTCCTAAATTGCATTCGGCCCTTTGAAGGCGACTGCGGGGCTGATGTGGCCCCAGGTGAAAATGAGTTTGACACCCCTGCCTTATGCCATTCTCCCCCTCGTCGTCTATGCTCTAGACACACTGCCCTAATGAAATTCTTGCTTCTTCAGGACTATTTCAACGGCTCTTCCCAGGATGAGCTTCCTCAGTGCTCAGAGTAGGCTAGGACCGCATTCTAAGCTTTCATGGCATCATGGACTGTTCCTTCAGGCACTAGTCACAATTCTAAAATCATGTGTATGATTTTTTTCATTTAACTTGTTTCTCTAACTAGATCTTATGAAAACAAGAACAATGCTTTATCATACATCCCCTATGCCTAGAACAGTGCACGGCTCACTCAAAATGTTTTGCTTGAGTGAGTGAATGAGAGGTCAGTTACAAATAGACTTGTTTTCTGAACCTCATGGGAGACAAGTAAAAGCCAGTCAAGCACTCAAGTGGCCAAATCCAGTATCGTCACCTGGCCTCTCAGCAGCGTGTCTCTGTCTGTCCCTCTTTATTGAAGTGCTTCCCTCTCTGGTCTTCAGTGGTGATCACACTAATCTTCCTCCCACCTCAATGGTTGTTGCTCCTTGGAATCCTTTACTGGCTTCTCCTCCAAAAACCAGCACAGAACGCGGTCTTCCTGAATTTTCTTCTTTTACGTTCTCCCCTCTAATCTCATCTGACCCACAGCTTCAGTATCATCTAAATGCTGGTCTCTCTCGAACTTGTTTCCATCCACAAATCCTTCCCCTAAACTGCCAACTCCCACAGGCAACTCCCTACTTGTCAAGCACCTCCAGCTAACAGCATCTCCACGTGCTCAAACCAGAACTCTCAATCCTCTTGAGCTCTGCATTCGCTCGTCCTCTAACCTTCCCTGCCTCAGTTAATGACACCATATCCACAGAGCTGCTCAGGCCAAAGCCAGGACTCATTCTCGATTCCTCTCTTTCCCTAACCCCTCACAGCATCTTTTTTAGTGTGATCTTGTTGGCTGTTCCTGAATCCGCCCTGCTTCTCTGCATCTCATGCAACTGTGCTCTGGCGAGAATGAGCGCAGCATGCTGATGGGACAGGAAGAAAGCCAGCAGGGCCGGGGCTGCCTTTGCTGCGCTCCAGGCCTTCTCCCGCACTGCAGTTGGAGCAATTATCTCTTTCTTTTTTCTTTTCCTGGGTAACTATTCTGAGCTTTACTTTTTAATATTTGTTAATTAATTCCTCTTTGAATAGGTAACACATCAATATAATAGAAATTCAATTTGTATAAAATATTCAGCAAAAAGTTAAGTCTCCAGCCCTATTCTCTCAGCTACCCTCCTCTGAGGCAAAGCAACCACCATTACCAGTCCCTATGTATTCTTGAGAGCCTATCCATACACAAGAAGTTATGTATCTTCTTGTGTGGGGGATATTTTAAAAATGGAAATCAGATCATGTCACTGCTTGGCTTAAAACCCTTCAATGCCTTCTCACTACTTTAGAATAAAATTCTAACTCCTTGCAAAGGCCTGTGAGCCGCCCCACACGCTCCTGCCTGCCTCTCTACTCTCCTCGTGCCGCCGTCTTGGCTTCCACAGCCGATGCTGCGCACTCCGTCTAGCACACTTTCCTCCTCACGCTCCAAATGGCTGGCTCACTAGCTCTTATGTCTTAGCTCGGCTTTCACATCCTTCCAGAGGCTGGCTTCCCCTCTGGCAGCTCTCCGTCACCCTCCTCATTCTCTGTCATCCTGTTGTATCTCGGCACTTCCCCCCGCCAGCATATCCCTGATCGCTCCCTGTTCACGGCATGTCTCCCTCCTCCAAGGAGTAAGTGCACCATGTGGTCAGTAAGTTGTCGGTTTTGTTCTCTGCCATTCCTCTGAGTAAGTAGACAATAAATAATTTGAGTCAACATTTGACTCATTAAAAAAACAAAAAAAAATTACTTCTAGCAATAAAAGAATATTTAATGCTGGTAACGGGGCTCCTCACCCCAGTCCTGGAGAGGCCTGCTACCACACTGCCCCCTTCCAATCACTGGGTGAGCAGGGGCTCGGTGAGCACAGTCCAAACCTGTCTGTCTGGCCGAGGAGCATCTTATTTCCTCCATTCCTAACTATGCTTTTTTACTGCCACTATTAGTACGAGCCAGTATTTGCTGAGGCCACTCTCCAAGATGTCCAAGATAGCATGAGACGCTCTCCTGGGATTAAAACTTTGCTGTCACTCATGATCGCAAATTCGGTGAGTACAGATAATGAACTGAACACAATCATATAAGTTCCCACTGACGTTCATTTCCTACTCTACCCTGGTATTTTGGTAATTACCCCAGATTCTGTGGAAAATTAATCCTGGGACAACAGTTTAGTTCAAGGGGAAAGCAATTTAATTGATGATAGAGTATTAACACATTGTAGATGGCTCAGTAACTTATGCCAGGGAGGGGTACAGGAGGTGGCTGACCCTGGCCTACACCTTCTGGGAGGCCCCAGAGCCAGTAAATGTGGTGAACAGCTTGACCGTGCTGGCTTACAACCCAACCACCTCTACACGCAACACCATCCAGGGGCAGACTCGGTGGGCACTAAAGCCCCGCTGAAGTGAGTCATGTAGCCAGTGCCTGCACAGCAGCTCCTCCAACGTAGCCCAGCTGGTCCTCGCAGCTGATCAAACTGGCGGTGGCATGGGAAGGGATGGTCCGTCCCTCCCAGTGACACCAACAGCAATCAAGGCTCAACTACAATAGGACAGTGCACAGAGCTCACATGGGGGGCGCACCTGGAGCGCCCAGCTCAGGTGAGTTGGGAAGGCTGTGCCACTGGGCCCTACAGAACACCTACTATGTAAGGCCATTCTACCAAGACTGGGAGATGCAGCAGTTCTACCTAACACACAGGGAGACAGCCAAAATGAGGAGACAAAGAAATAAGTCCCAAATGAAGAACAGGAGAAATCTCCAGAAAAGGAACTAAATGAAATGGAGGCAAGCAAACTACCAGATACAGAGTTCAAAACAATGGTCACAAGGATGCTCAAGGAACTTAGTGAGATCTTCAATGGCATGAAAAAGGACATAAAAACTATAAAAAAGAACAGTCAGAAATGAAGGATACACTAACTGAAACAAAGAATACATTACAAGGAATCAACAGTAGAGCAGATAAAGCAGAGAAGCAAATCAACAGTTTGGAAAACAAGGAGACAGAAAATACCCAATCAGAACAGCAAAAAGAAAAAAGAATCCAAAAAAATGAGGATAGAGTAAGGAGCCTCTGGGACAACTTCAGGCATAACCACATTCTCATTATGGGGGTGCCAGAAGGAGGAGAGAGAGAGAGCACAAAAAACTGAAAACCTATTTCAAAAAATAATGACAGAAAACTTCCCTAACCTGGTGAAGGAAATGGACATACAAGCCCAGGAAGCAGAGAGAGTCCCAAAGAAGACGAACCCGAAAAGGCCCAGTCCAGCCCTGGCTGGATAGCTCAGCTGGTTAGAGCTGTTGAGGTTGCAAAGGTTGTGGGTTTGATCCCTGGTCAGGGCACATATAAGAATCAACCAATAAGTGGAACAACAAATTGATGTTTTTTTCTCTCTCTCCTTTCCTCTCTCTAAAATCAATAAATTAAAAAAATGTTAAAAAGCCGACACCAAGACACATCAAAATTATAATGCTAAAGGTTAAAGACAAAGAGAAAATCTTAAAAGTAGAACGAGAAAGGCAGTTAGTTACCTTCGAGAAAGCTTCCATAAGACTGTCGGCGGATTTCTCAACAGAAACTTTGCAGGCATGAAATATTCAAAGTGATGAAAAGAAAGGGCCTACAAACAAGATTACTCTACCCAGCAAGGCTATAATTTAGAATTAAAAGGACAGATAAAGAGCTTCCCGGACAAGAAAAAGCTAAAGAAGTTCATCACCACCAAATCAGTATTACAAGAAATGTTAAAGAGTCTTCTTTAAAAAGAAAAAAGATTAAAAATATGAATAATAAAATGGTAATAAATATGTATCTATCAACAATTACTTTAAATACAAACAGATTAAATGCTCCAATCAGAAGACATGGTAGCTGAATGGATAACAAGACCTTTACATACGCCGTCTGCAAGAGACTCACTTAAGATCAAAAGACTCATACACACTCAAAGTAAAGAAATGGGAAAACATATTTCATGAAAATGGAAACAAAGAAACAAAAATTAGCATAGCAATACTCATACCAGATAAATTAGACTTTAAAACAAAGGTTATAAGAGACACAGAAGGAACCAGCAACTCCGCGATGGGTATTTATTCAAAGAAATCCAAAATACCAAATTAAAAGGACATATACATCCATGTTTACTGCAGCATTATTTACAATAGCCAAGAAATGGAAGCAAGCTAAGGTCCATCAATAGATGAATGGATGAAGAAGTGTTGCATACACATTAGAATATGATTCAGCCATAAAAAAAGAGTGAAATCTTGCCAACTACAGCAACACGGACAGATCTAGAGGGCACCATGTAAGTGAAATAAGTCAGACAGAGAAAGACAAATGCCAGACGATTTCATGTATATGTGGAATCTAAAAAACAAAAGAAACTAACAAACAGAACAGAAACAGGCTCATAGATGCAGAGAACATTTTGACAGTTGCCAGGTGGGAGGGGGTATGGGGGAAAAAGGTGAAGGGATTAAGTACAAAATTGGTAGTTACAGAATAGTCACGGGGATGTAAAGTAGAGCATAGGAAACACAGGCAATAATACTGCAATAACTATGTACGGTGTCAGATGGGTACTAGATTTACCGGGGTGATCACTCTGTGAGTCATATAAATGTCTAGTCATGAGGTAATACACCTGAAACTAATAAAATACTATACATCAAGTGTAATTTAGAAGTAAAAATTAAGTAACTGGTTATTTAAAAAAGAGTATTACCACAAACCTGGCCCTCTCGTCTGTAAATCTGGAACATCTGTCCCTTCCTGAGTGGAGCTGTAACACTGCAGTGCATAGCTCTCGAGAGCAGGTGTCACCCTGTGTTTTAATCACAAGGACACACAAACCGCATCATGTGCTGACTCGCAGCTTCCAGGGCTACTGGGCTGACAAGGCTCGAGGAGAAGAGTGTGTGTATGGAGAGCAGTGGCCTGAGGGTGCACGACAGGTGCCCTTATAACCCAGAGTGGGAAAGGCCTGCTCAGCTCCTCTAGAAACGCGTGGACCACTGCTAGACTATGTCTCCTTGGCCCATGGGAAATGTCTTCAATAGCCACTGCCTGCCACCTCCCATGCCATGGCCTAACAACCACCCATCTCCTATACCAAAAGCAGTATCTTGACTGATACTTAATAGAAAATTTTGGAGAGCATCTAATACCTGTATGGTACACTTCCCCCAGCTCCCCTGTAGCCCCTGAGTACTATTTTGAATACACAGGCAACCAGTGTCATCTGTCCGCCAGTTGTCCGCCCAGGCACTGCTCATTTTAGCACCCACAACAGCTGGTGAGGCCCCGTGACCATGTGTAAGGAGGTATCCAAAGGAAACGCAGGAACTTCTTGCCATCCCCTCCTTCCAAACCCACAGGCAACAAGAGGGAAAGGGAACACTTTCAACTCTCAGATGGGAGTAAGCAGTGGCACCCTCCTCAGATCATTCCGCCCTTCAGTAATTGCTGGTGGGCTTCCCACACCCACCACATCCCCATTCCAGCCCTCTTCACATCTCTCTACATTTCTAGTCCTTCTCTACTTTATTTCCTTCCTCTCTCTCTCTAACACCTCCCCTCTTCTTTGCTTCTCAAGGTGCCTCAGTAACTATGGCTGCCGTAACTCCTGATCTGAGAGTGGAGGGTGTTTTCTGGACAGCAGGATCGAGGGCAGGCCAAGTCTGGGGATGCTGACAAGCATCCGCATCAGGCAGCTTCTATGCGTGCACCTCTCATCCGTCTGCAGAGTCCACAGGAGATGTCTTCATTCCCTACTGAGTTCTGCCTAACTCTGAATAGGGACGGGAGTAATGCCTGTACAAACCAGATGTGGAAGGGGATTGATTCTCCAGAAAAGCCAGCTGATCCAATTATCTTGGGTACTTCTCCAGTGAATTACAGGACTGACTCAAACACCCTTTTCGGTTTTGGGCCTCTAAACTTTGTTCCAATATTTCAGTCACTCCTCCCTACCCAAATGTGCAGTAGGGCCGCTCTTCTTCCCACTAGCCAGCAGAGACCCTCTCTCAGCACCAACTCCCTGCCTATCCAGCACTTGAGTGTTTAGGTATCACGTCTTTTGTGGGTCTGTCCCAGAGACCCAGCTCCCGAGAGGCCTGACTTTCAGTCTCGAGAGACTAACGACACCAGGCACCGTGTGAATCAACAACCCACAAACAGTGTACACTGGGGTATGGAGAGTGGGCAGGTGTACTGAGCTCCAAGACGGGCTTCTCTGTATCCGCCTTCCAAAAGACGGCAGTGCTCCCCGAATACAAGTTCTCTTTCTGTAACAAGCACAATGCCACCAACACTGGAGAGCTGGGGTTGCTATTTGTCACAGTCCCACTCAAGCTCACTGCCAGGAACAAGATAGCAAAACTTGAAGTGGTGAGGCTTTTCTTGGAGTCTGCCTCTCCAGGGCCCAACAGTTGAGAAGTAAGGGCTATCATATGATCTTATCAGAACCCTGGTCTGCTTAGGTAAAAGCACTTTCCAGAAGCAGAAACAAACTTCATTGATATTGATCTCTTCAGAGGGGAGATGCTATAGAAATCTCCTCTAATAAATAAAGGGTTCAGGCTCCAGGGCTGGGCTGTCAGTCCAGCAAGGGAAGGAAGCTATCATGCTCAAGGAGTCAAAAGTATTTACCGGTCATCTGTGCCCTGTTTACAGAGCACAGTGTGGGGGATGGGTAGAGAAGGAAAAAAATGTCTCTGGTTCCTGCTTTTAAAGACAGCTGGAGATGCACAGGGAAGAAATCAGATGAAGGACATAAAAAGAAAGGCAAGAAATCAACTGCAAATAAAATCGATCCAATCCACTATGTGTAATAAATCGGGGGCACCGAGGAGAGGTCAACTGCATAAGGTATCCAGGAGGAGATAAGTTTTCAAGGAAAATGAGGACATGAATTAGCACTCAGGAGAAAATGGAATGTACACATCAATAAGAATTAAGTGTGGCTCGTATTACCCAGCGCAGTGGGGGACAGAAAGCTGGGAGCACTGCGGGCCTTGTGCTCCAGAAGCGTCTCTCTAGATGGACTGACAAATGGCACATGGAACACAACTGAACACAGTGCACCGGGATGGCACTGACATGGTTCCAGTAGTTCTCACACAGCAGGTCATATGCATGTTTACCATTCACTGTGCAACAGAAAGCATCTCTCAAAGGCGGGGTGCTTAAGGGCTGGGCTCAGATCTGCACGGCTGAGAGCACAGACAACTCGTGCTGCAGTCCTCTCACTGGGTAGGGTACCCCATGGGCCCGTTTGGGGACATACAAAGTGGTGGGATTCTGGGACCTCAACAGACCTGGGCTCAAATGCCAGGAATTCCCTTAGTTATTTACCTTCAAAGCCTGGGCTTTCACCTCTGTGAAAATGGCGTATCACTTGTGCCGTGATGCTTTCAGAGGGTCAACGGACAGAACAGATGCAGACATCCAGTGTGTAGCAAGTGCTCAGTAAAGCTGTTCTCTTTCCTTCACCCAGAGGTTCACACCATGAACTGCATTAGGAGCTGGGAGCCACCGAAGAACATGGTATGTCCCTCCCATTCCAGGAGGACAGACATGTAGACAGACAATTCTTAATATGTTCTGAGAAGTAGGGCAACAGAGGCCGACCATAAACTACACCAAAGAGACTACTTTTGAGCACTCTCAGAAGAACATTGGCAGATGAAAAGTTTTGTTAAAAAAGACACCCAGATTTTGTGAGGCCTGATGAGAAAAACTGTGGAGACAGACACTGAGCCCAGCCTGGCATTCCTGTGACCAACTGTGCCCTTGATGTCCCTACACCAGCTCTTTATCGCTGTGAATGATCCTGCCACTTCAGTAACAGGGTGCTGGAAAACCACAGCCACTGCATTCAAATACTGGAAGAACAGGCTCGCAGGAGAGCAAGATGATTTGTGATAGGTCACTCTGGAGGGCAGAGTGAGGAGGAAGAAGGACATGTTATACAAAGAGGCTCATTTTAGTTGAAGCAGGGCCTGGTCAGTCTATGCTTCCTGCAGGCTGGAGTGCACACGGTGGCTGGATTATGTGTGCCAGGGCACACCTGATGTGGTTTCTGATGCATCGGTTCAGGAGGCTGGGCTGGCACCAGATAGGTAACTTCTAAGTTATTTGAGTGCTAAGATTTTACAGCAGAGAGGGACAGGTTTGTTAGGCATGAATGGAGATTAGTATGCTTTCTTTCACACAGTAGGTCTGTGACCTCCAAAGAGCCCATCTTATTCATGAGGCAGATAAATCACAGGTTTTATTTATGCAAATACACCCAACCCAAAGTCAAGTATTAAACTAAACCATAGCTTTTCATTAATTTTAATTATACCAAGCAAGCAATGCTACCATATCTGATAGTATATACAGGGTGAGACAAAAGGAGGCTTACACTTATTTGTATGGAAAATAATACAATAATCAATAAGTAATAATATAAGAATAAACTGTTTCATGTATTCATAACTGTATACCTACTTTTGCCTTACCCTATATGTTTTGTCTGATTTTTCTCCATCTACCAATAAAAATTCAAGGCAGATAAAAGTATGTAATAATAAATAATGCTAAGGTTCTCTCTCTAGACCTTATTGCTTCAGCCAAATATTCCATTGGGAAACCCTCGGGTGGTACATGTACCCTGGCCTCAAAAATTTGCATGGAGACAGACCCAAACATTCTCTGGCTCACCTGCCTGGGTGCCTTCAGACACTACTAGAGGACTCTCCCCTAAAGGTAATCAGCAGGCTCACGCGAACACAACCTTCCTTTGACTTCCAATTTTTCCCTGTACGTTATTAGTCAACACTGCTCGGGTACCCACTATAGGCTATAATCTAACAGGGAGTGTGAGAAGCTGCAGGACGACAGCTGGTCCTGGCCCCTGTCATCTTAGGAGATTTTAGAATGTAGCAGGGGAGAGCAGGCCAGTGGAAGAAGGCATGTGTTAAAAATTCAGAAGATAGAAATCTCCAAGTGAAAGAAAATGGAGTCAGCTACATCTGATATAAAACCTCTATGATGTGGATCACCTGGTACTTGAAATTTCTAGTAATTCTATTTGGTCTTAAATTACCTTCGCATTTCTTATGAAAAATGAGCTATTAAGTGTAACTTTGGGGTGTATTAGAATTACCTGAGTAACTGCAATTTTACTTTCCAAAGAAGTATCCTATCCTCCCCTATCCAGGGCCTCTGAAGTGCTGGTCACAGGCCCACACTTTTTAAGAGGCCCTGCTCAAGAGGGAATCATAGGAAGAATCTGGTAGGAAGACTGAGTGTGTCTAGTAGCAGATATTTGCATACAGAGTTGTGGACACAAATTACTCAGCAAAGCCTTTTGAACAACGTGTTATCAATTTGAGAAAAATAATTAAAAATTCTAATTTTTGACTAATCCTCTTTTTACAAGTCTAATTTGGTGAAATTTTGCCGTGAAGAGTCCACATGAGAGCCCTGAGGAAGGTCTTGGAAGCCAAACTGAGTAAGAGGAGGTTAAAAGAATCAGGGGTATTAATTTGGTGGAAAGACCAAGAATCTTCTGAGCGCCTCAGAAAGGTAAGCTGGTTTTGGTGGAGACGACAGAGCAGGCGCTCAGGGAGGGTGGGCAGGAGCGCGGTGAGCAGCTGCAGTTGGAGGGCCGAGAGGCGTGCTGACAGCAGTGGGAGCCACGTGGGCCAGAAACTTCGCAGCAGTCCTTGAATTTTTACATCAAAGGCTGCACGAAATACCAATACTTAGCACACGAGTTTGATCTGAGGCTAGTAAGAACCTCTCTGGTCTCAGTCTCCTCGTTTATGAAAGAAAAGAATGAGGTTTGACAAAACGATTGCGAAGGCTCTTTCTAGTCTTGGTGGTATTAACCTGTAAATTTTTACAATTTTGTCTTATGGCAGGAGCATTTAATTTAAACAAAGTATCTTTAAGCATCTCCAGTGTGGTTTGCTTTCATGACCTCAAGTAAGAATAACCCAGAAAAGCACCTGGGGTGTGTGCTGTGATAGGGGTTGGAGAAAAAGGAGTATTCTCAGGCCACCAGCTTTCCCCACTACAGACACACGTCATACACGAGTCTGGACAAAGGGAGTGCGCTTCAACTGTAAACAGTAACGAACCCATGGGTGACAACACTCTTTAACACACCGTTCTGTGGGCCTTTTAGGCAACATGGTAGCTCACCATGGGCAACAGCATCTGTTTTAGGGGAACACATTTGAACATTTCCTATGTTTTCACAAATTTATTCAACAGCTACAACCATTAAAATTTGTCAGGGTGAGGGCAGAGATGCGGAGCCACTGTGTGAAATCTACAGCTAAATCATATTCAGTGGTAAAAAACCTGAATGTTTTCTACCTAAGGTCAAGGGAAAGACAAGGAGGTATATTCTCAACACTTCCTCCCCTCAACACTCCTATTAAACATTAGTTGGAGGTCCTAGCCATCGCAATAATGAAAGAAAAACAAACAAACAACAGGCAAACAATTGGAAAGGAGAAAATCCTAAGGGATCTAGAACTAAAAAATGAATTTAGCAAGGTTATAGAATAAAAAAGATTACATATAGAAACTGACTTATTTGGAAGTGGCAGCAAAGGATACTCTGAAAATAAATTTAAAAATTCTATTCACGGCAGCATCAAAAATTAAAATACTTAAGAATTTAACAAAAGATATATGCTAGAAAATAGAAAACAATGTTGAGAAATTATAGAAGACTTAAATAAATGGAGAGACATGTGTCCATGGGTTAGAATATTGTTAAGAAGGCAATTCTGTAAACGTTATAAATAGGTGAACTATTTGAAGTACGAACAGATTCTTCACTAAAGATGATATACGAGTGGCCAAAGAGCAAATGAACAAGATGTTAACACCACTGGTCATGAGGGAAGTGCAAATTAACACAGCACAGTGACAGAGTACCACACACCCACTGGAACTGCTGAAGTTAAAAAGAATGACAACACTGAACCTTGCAAATTACGGAGAAATCAGAACCCTAATACACTGCTGACAGGGCTTTCTTAAAATGTTAACTGTATACTGACCATTCAACCCGGCAATTCCACCTCTACATATCTACCCAGGAGCACTTAAAACATGTATCCACACAAGGACTCGTGCATGAATATTTACAGCAGTTCTATTCATAATATCCCCAAACTGGCAACAACCCAAAGGTATGTCAACTGGTAAATGGATAAACAAATGTGCTATTATCTATACAATGCGATACTACTAAACATTAAAGAGAAATGAACTATGGTATGTAATACCACGGATAAATTTCAAACAACATGCTAACAACATGCAACAGACACACAAAACTATATATAGTATGAATCCATAGATGTTAAAATTCAAGAAAAGGTAAAATTATATTAACAAAGCAGATCAGTGGTTACCTGAGCCTGGGGTAGAAGAGTGTAGAGATTGATTAAAAAGGGACAGAAGGGAAGTTTTGGGGGGTGATAGAAGGATTCTAAAATTTGAACTTGGTGATGGCTATACAACCTAAATTTACTAAAATTCACTGAACTATAAATTAGGTGAATTTTATGATACATAAATTATATCTCAAAAAAATCTGTAAACCCCCCCCCCACACCTTGCTGGGCAAAGAATTAACTGAAACTATTTACTCTTGCCCCTAAAACAATAAAATATCAGTAATTAACTTCCTTTTGTAATAATCCATTTTTCTCCCTATAAAAAGTACCATATTTTTTAGACCATAAGACAACACCTAGGTTTCAGAGGAGGAAAATAGGAGAAAAAAAAAACCACTCTACCACTGCACCCCCACCCCCAACCCGCGAGCCAGGTAAGCTACACTGGGACTGTAAGATGCCCCCTCATTTTCCTCCCAAATGGGGGGGGGCGGGGGGGTACATCTTATAGTCTGAAAAATACGGTATTCTAAGCAGGGTAACCTACCCAAATAGCCTTGAGAAAATAATGTTGTGCTGTGCGGGCTGCTAAGAATGGACCCTAGGAGTGGTTGCAAATTCGCTGTCCTGATGGAAAATACTTCACTTCCTGGGACAAGGGTCTCCCGGCTCACCTGTCAGTCAGCAGGGTATGAGCAGGGATGTGACACAGGCTTCAGCAGATGTGCTCTGCACATTCTGTCTTTTAAAAGCTTGGTCTTTGATGCCTGTGCCGGGGAAGGGAGCTATTCATGTTTCTGAAATCTCTCTACAGCCTTGTCAAAGGACAGATGGGAGGTGGATCTCTGGGACAGTGCTGAACTAATGGGCTAAATACATGAAGTTCATGTTCAGTAAAAGGTTGATTTGTTTTGCTTTCACACTTCAACTTGTAGTTTATGGAGGAGCAGCAGAGGGACTATCTGTTTTGTTTTAGATGAAACCTCTTATACGTTAAAGATTAAATGGGAAATGCAGACAGCATATTCTTGCTTAGGTAAAAATATAGTGAAAGAAAAGGAATAGGAAAAAGAGACAATTTCCTCAGTATTTGCCTGAAGATTTCTAATAACCCTTACTTAGCTTTCACAAACAATAATTCCCATCAACTTTGTGTGTGTGTGTGTGTGTGTGTGTGTGTGTGTGTGTTTGGGAGGGTGGGCAGGACACCTTCTCTGGAGCCATAGGTAACATACACCTACCTGCTGTCTTAGAAGCTTGGTCTTTGAGAAGCTTTTGCCTTTCACTGCCAGACTCAGCATAAAAAAAACAGCAGCTCTTAAAGGGCTGAGGCCTTGGCAACCACTCTCTCTGTCACAGGGCAGAGCACGGACTCTCTGCTCCACGGCAGTAATAACAACACCTAACCAGCCAAATCGGTCTGGTCACAATAAAGGGTCCCAGGTGTTTCCCTGGAGAGCAGCGTCTTACGATGGATCCAGGCCGGAACTCTCTACATGGAATACAGCCTTCCATAAGACCACGCTGCCTTGTCTTCTCTTTCCTTTCTTATTTATCTATCTATCCACCCATCTATTTATTTATTCATCTATCTGCTGCCTTGTTTTCTTTTAGAGTCATAAGATAAAATGCCCAGTGTTCCTGACAGGTTTACATCACACTTGGACAAGAGTGAAAACGAAGGCACACACACAACGGGCTTATTTGTGGTGACTTTTGATCTGGTGAAACAGGCCAGCCTGGAAATTTCATGGCGCCAACATGCTTCGTAATCACCTTGCCCCACACTGAGCCTTAGTATATCATTGTTCATGCGCTGTGCAGTCCCCTGTAGTGGCAGCAACGGCTGTGACACCTGCACATTCTTTTTCACTCAGTGAAATCAATTCACACACTTCCCATTCTTTAAAAGATCCAACAGCCACTTCAGCTCTCCTGTGTGTTTACTTAAAAAAAAGTCATATTAGATCATGTTGGTTCACAACCACTGATAACTTCTCACTGCAAACCAACGTCTGAATCCTACGGCCTGGAGTCTGGAACCCCTTCCTTCCCATTTCAGTAGTCTCTCCTCATTCTACCCCAAGGCTCCACCCAGCTGCACAGAGGTCACCTTCGGGATACCAGCTTTGTCCAAGCATTCCCTTCTTCCCCACATCTAAGTCCCACTCGTCCTTCAAAGTCCTAATTATGGAAGCCTGTCAAGAGCCTTTCAGCTGGAATTTATCTCTCCCTCCCCATATTTCTATAACATATGGTTCATACCTTAGTTAAAACTCTTATGGTAGGCTGCCCTACACACCAGTTATTTTATGTCTGCCTTCCTCTCAGGCCCAGCAACTTTCTACTTTGCATGCATACTAAAATCATTTGGGGAATCCTGGCAAAGTGGCTGATTCCAGAACTCAGTAAAGGTAAGGAGAATACCATGTCTTAGAGACACATGTCTTTGAGACATGGTCTGGAAACATGGAAGCTTCAAAGAACGTCCACTGGCCAAACATGGGACAGTTTCAGCACCAAAATACTTAGGCTTAGTAATGAATTAGAAACCATTAAAAAATGTAAGAGCCCATGAGTCCACACCCATAAAAGGTAAATAAATGGGGTGGGACAGGGTTCTCACTTACTGAAGAACACTGAGTGCCACATGGTAAATGTTAGAAGGAGGGCCAGAGTTAGAAAATCATCACTGTGCAACCATCACAGGAAAGACTGGTTCAGCAACAATCATCAATGAATGCTAAACCTTGGAGGCATTTTTTTGGTGAAGAGTGGGACATTTACATGGATTTACATGGTCAGAAAGTATTTTCTCCCAGCAACAAACAAAAAGTCAACCAACTAAATAGAAGAAAATGTTTGCAAACAATACCTCCAACAAGGGCTTAATATCCAAAATATATAAAGAACTCATACAAGTCAACACCCAAAAACCAAACAATCCAATTAAAAAATGGGGAGAGGACCTGAAAAGACATATAAAAGACCTCTCCCAAAAGATATATAAATGGCCAACATATACACGAAAAGATGCTCAACTTCAGTAGTTATTAAGGAAATGCAAATCAAAACTACAATGAGATACCATTTCACATGATTAGAATGGCTATCATCAACAATGACAAGTAATACTGTGCTCGCTTCAGCAACACATATACTAAAATTGGGACAAGTAATACTGTGTTGGAGAAGTTGTGGAGGAAAAGAAACCCTCATTCACTGCTGGTGGGGATGTGAACTGGAACAGCCACTATGGAACATAGTGTGCAGGTTGCTCAAAATTTTTAGTTACAATATGACCCAGCAACCCCTCTTCTGGGTATCTACCCCCAAAATTTGGAAACATTTATTCCCAAAGACACATGCGCCCTGTGTTCACTGCAGCATTATTCACAGTGACCAAAACATGGGAACCGAAGTGTCCTTTGACAGACGACTGGATAAAGAAGGTGTGGTACCTACATACAGTGGAACACTACTCGGCCGTAAGATGAAATACTGCCATTTGTGACCACATGGGTTGATCTTGAGATATACGAAGTGAAAGAAATAAGCCAGAAAAAGTTAGGAACCATATGATTTCACTCATACGTGGGATATAAAACTGAAAACAAAAAATGAACAAATAAGACAAATACGCTCCTAGTCACAGACGACAGTGGTTACCAGAGGGCAGGTGGGCGGGGAGTGGTAAAGGGGGTCAAATATATGGTGACAGAGACGGTCTGACTTTGGATGGTAAACGCACTATGCAATACTCAGAACTGTACACTCAAAAACTAGATAGTTTTATTAACCAATGCCAGCCCAATAATTTCAATTAAATTAAAAAAAAAACGCATTAAAAAAAGTATTTCCCCAGATTGCTTTCTAGCTCTGAGGCTAAAAATATTAACTACATAGCAAAGACATCAAAGGACACATTGAATGGGTGAGTGAATCACAATTAACACCAACGATGAGAGGATAATGGGTACCTGTGCCTTCCGATGTAAAACCCTGAGAAGGACACAATATCACTTACATAGTACTCTGGCTGGGAGTGTGTACTCTGAATCTAATCTTGAAGAACTATCAGACAAACCCAAAATGAGAAATGTTCTACTGAAGAAGTGCGGGGGTGGGTACATGGGTGCGGGAGGAGGATGTAGTCTTTAGAAGCGGCAGTGCCATTAGAAACAAAGAGAGGCTGTGAAGTGTTCCAGGTCAGAAGAGTCTGAAGAGCCTGATGACTAAGTGCTCTACATGGTCACGGGGTGGAGTCTGTGCTGGGCGGGAAAAATGCTTTTTGTAAAGGACATTATTGGGCCAACTGACAAAACTGGGACATGGATGAGAGACTTGATAAAAGCACTGTATCTGTATCTGTATCTGTATCAGTTCCCTGACATTGATAACTGTGCTGTGGTTATACAAAATAATACCCCTAGTCTTGGGAAACATTCACTGATGTTTATAGGGCTAAATGGCAATGATATTTGCAACTTACTCTCCAGTAGTCCAGGAAAAAACTTAATTTCCAAATAAAAAGTTGCCCTGGCTGGTGTGGCTCAGTGAATTGAGTGCTGGCCTGTGAACCGAAAGGCCACTGGTTTGATTCCCAGTCAGGGCACACGCCTGAGTTGTGGGCCAGGTCCCCAGTTGGGGGCCTGCGAGAGGCAACCCATCGATGTTTCTCTCGCTCTCTTTCTCACTCCCCTCCCTGCTCTCTAAAAATAAATAAAATCTTTAAAAAAAGTTAGTGGTAACCACACACGCAAAAATAAAACTGAGACACATAACTTAAAAAAAGAGGGAACCCAGGGAAAAAGTACGGAATGCCACCAAACAAAAACAGCAGACAGAAACACAAAGGGAGAGAACCAGTGGAGGCACAGAGCTTCCAGCAAACAGGAGAGAAAATGGCTGCAGGAAATCCTCATTCATCAATAATTACCTTAAATACAAATGGACTGAATTCTCTAATAAAAAGGCACAGAGCAGCAGATTGGATCAAAAAATCCCCCCAAAACAACAACCCCCCCCCCAACCATATGCTTGCCTTCAGGAGAAACATCTAAGCTGCAAAGACAAAGACAGACTTAAGGTAAAAGGGTGGAAAGTGATTCTACAAGCAATAGTATTCACGGAAAAGCAGGCATAGCCATACTTACATCTGATAAAATAGATTTTTAAGATGACAAATGTAACAAGAGACGGAGATGGACATTTTATGATAAAGGGGACACCACACAACACTCAAATATTTAAAGCAACTACTAACAGAACTAAAGGGGAGAAACTAATGAAAAAAATTAAAAACAATACCTGGAGACCTCTTCTGATTTAAATGTTGAGAGTGAAACCCCTACATTCTATTTTTTTTTAAAGCTCTCCAAGATTGAGAACTGCCTAGAACAGCAGTTCTCAAAGCGAAGTCCGCACATGGGAACTTGTTAAACACGCACAGGCCTACTGACTCAGACCCTGGTGGGTGGGGCCCAGGAGCTGTGTTCTACCATGCCCTCCATGTGATTCTGATACCCACTCAAGTTGGAAGCCGCTGACCTGGACTACAGCTCCTACATTCTGTATCTCTAGCTCCTATATTCCCACAAAACCTAGCAAAATGCACTGTGCATTGTCGTATCTCAATAAATGCTTGCTGAATTTAGTTTGGCAGAAATGGCACTTGGAGATGACTACTTTAACAGTCCCCGCTAAAGCATCACTCTGAGTTTCTAAAAATATAACATTTATTTCAAAAGCAATAAAGGAAGTCAGATTACTCAGGAGATTAGTAAAAGCACTGTTGTCCCTGAAGGGAGGGTATCAGCTTACAGTTTGTTAAGTCACTGTCAATTGGAAATACGTGATAACTTATGCAAGCTATTAGACTGGTATTTAAAAATTAATTCTGTGGTCCTGGGAAGCAATGCACAGCGATTAAAAAGCCACGCTGTGTGTATCATGCAAGATCTGCTCAGAAAACAGAGCATTCACGTGGCAGTGAGGTGGCCCAGATTGGATGAGGATGGCCAGATTTCCGAAGAACTCCCTCTAGGTGGCACTTGGAGAGAAAAAGACTCCTATGAAGAGTTCTAAAAAGAACTGTCAATCTGCCTACTGAGTAGAAAATAAAACAAATCCATTTTTATGCAACTGTTTTCTATTTTGAGAAGCTAAACTGTTGAAGATACTCTAGCATGGAGGATATCATCCCACCCTCACCACATGCCTTTTCTAATTGGCATCCTGAGAGAGTTCACAGAAAAAGGGTGTTACTTTGGTATTGTTGATTTAAAGGCTATCTAGCCACAGTGAGGCAAAGAATTAATCTTCAAAATTCACCTATTTACTGAAAACCCATGGAGTGTCTTGGCAATTAACAATTCCTATCACCTTCAGCTGTTCCCTAAGTGAGAAGGCTCAGAACTCGTCTTACAAATTGCTCTTCTGAAGATCAAAGGGAAGCTGAATGTGTCCATGTGTGCTCTCCAGGAGACTGTGATTTAATGGAGTTTTTAGAAAAGGCTTGCTGGCAGTGTTTGGATGACAGCCCCGGGGCAGAGGATTCAGGGGAGCTTGGTCACTCTTCCCTTTGGAGCATCTTCCCTGTCTTTAATTGGCACCTCATTAGAAATTAATGAAAATGACATCCTCTGTTCTTCCTGCTCTAGGCAGTGAATGCTACAAAAAGGCCCATCACAATTCATAACACATTCAATTTATATAGCAGTGGCTCTTAAGCATTATTTATGAGATGTGAATTTCTTGTCAGCAGTTAATAACCTGTACAGAGTGGAAGGGGAATGGAAAAAAAGACTGTGAATAAATATATATAAATTTTCTGCAGTGGAGAAGTGTGCTGTTTGAGTTCAAACTACCTTCCTGAGTCCTCACTTTCAGTAGTAAAGTACTGTTACCCCACCCCTCTAAACCCTTTCAGGACAGTTAAATGTCTCTCCAACACTCTGTGCACCCTCAAGGAAGTAACTATACAGCTCACCCTTTCCCGGAGAGATCCAAGCAGACAGGCAGGAGGAACACAAGAGCTATTTGTCAAAGACAGGCCCAGAGGTGTACATTCCCACTGCTGTCCCTCATCTTTTGAAACGTGGCAGTTGACTCAGTCATCCTTCTGGGCACAGAAGTGTAATGCTTTCAGTGGGCCAAATGGAACTCCCAGCTCTCTGGGAAGGCTACATCTGGAGGGACTGCAGAAAGCTCAAAACTTTCTTCTCCACCAGAAAAATTCAATCTCTCTATAAGAAGACCCTCAGAATTGGGCACAAGCCAAGGGACTACATACTAGACCATTTAAAAGAATACACGTCTGTTGCAAACCCAGTAAGTACGTAGAAATCCAGCCTCTTGCCCAAGAGGTGAAGAGCACAGGAGAGTAATCCGCATTTACCAGAGACAATCAAGTTGGTTCCGTTTAGGAGCGTATGAATTTATACAACATGTATTTCTAGATTTTTTTTCAGCAGTTTCCTAAGAACTTAGGGAAATAGATGGTGTGCATTAAAGCTGAAGGGTAAACTGGGAGATGTGGTTACAACACTTCTGGATCTCTCAGTGCTAAACTGTGAACTTTTAACTGCTTGCCTGACAAGGAGAGGAGGTATTAACCACTGCCAGAGGCAAGACAGCACACTCATGGACCAACTGCTTGATCCACTAAGACAAACCCAGGATTCAGTTACTTTCAAGAAGGAAACAAGAATATTAGGTACAAGCAAATCCCCTGATTCTAATTTAGGAACCACCAAAGGCCTGTGTTATACAGGCAACAGGCAAAATGGCCAAGTAGGCTTCACAACACTGGCACCAGACTGAACTGCTGAAACCCCAGAAGTTCACATGAAGACCAAAGCAAGAATGTGCACCAGGGAAGATTAAGCTCTGCAATATGGGTAAAGGTGGTTAGCTGTCAGGCCCCAGAGTTTCCTTGGCTAATCACGGTATTCCTTCCTTACCTCACCTAGAACTGAAAATTCGCTGGCAGCCTGTGAATAACATTCTCAGCTCACCTGGGCCTTGCCACATGCATGGACACAACTGAAGTTGGGAAGCTCTGCTGACCTTCTCTGCACTTATCTCTCTTCTTTACACTTTCACATAAGCATTTAGGAGGAAACTAAATGCCAAGCTAAAAAATAAAACCTTGACCAGTGACACCTATGCTCCCCATGCTGGTCCCCATTTCTGCAGTTTACGATATGCTTCTAATCTTCTTACAGACCACACACCCAAGCGTGTAACAGGAGTTCCAACTTAGTTTCCATGCAAAGCTGATACTCTCTCATTTCCTCCTCATTTCCAGCAGGGCAGATGACTGAGGGACAGGAGCAGCAACGGCTGTGCCTTCAGAAGATAAAGGACTTGGAGTAACTGTGACTTTCTAACTGCTGAGAGAACCAGCTACTCCTGACCTCCATCATCGGTGCTTGTAGGGTATCTGTGGCTGCCCCAGGGGTGAACCGAAGCTTCTTAAGTCACTCTTAAGGACTAAGGCTATAGATTCTCAGAGACTAGACCTAGGCCTCAAAGTCTGCCTGGTAACAGTTTTGTCCCATAGAATTATGCTTTAAATCAGGAAACAAGAAGAGGGACAGGAAAACTCCAAGTCAGCCTAAATGATGCAGCTCTACAATTCTGAGTGGCTGAAGGGAGAGGAAGAATTGGTCTACACTTTGTCCCACTGTGGGTTTGCGTAAAGTTCAGCCATTCTAGGAGATGGCATTGCACTGGGGAGATGATACAGTAAAAGAGGTTACTTTAAGCTGTTTTCAAGAGGTTAACTGCCAATGAATTACAGTTCAAAGAAAATAATTTTCTAATCAGACTTTAATTTAGAAAGGATATGGGAGGAGAAATCTTCCATTTATTATACATAGTAAGAGGCTCATTCAAAATTAATTTAGTATCTGAATTTTATGGTACATATCCCAGAATTTTGCTAGTTTGGTTAATTTCTGAAGAAATCATCAATGAGAAGGAACCAGAGAAAGCAGTGGAAAGAAGCTGAAAGCAATAAGCAGTGACAATGTAACTCTAAAGAAACGTGTAACGAAGTAGTGGGGATGTTTTTGCTTCTTTGAATGGGTTTAGAAGTAAAAATCCTCTACTCCTGACTTCTCAAACTCCAGATCTATTGCTCTCAGGGAGGTTCACAGGAGAACAAAGGAGGTCAGCCTCTCAGAACACTTTCCAAAGCTATGTCAAGGTGTCAAGGACACGGTCTCCATCCACCATGCCACTGGGGGAGATGCTTACCACAGCGGCATGATCCCAACTCCTGCTGCACCAGCTCCAGCTTGGTTTGGCACTGGAAGCACCGACGTCGACTCTTCTGTTTAGATCGGCTGGTTTCTTCAGATCGCTCCGTATTCTCCAGTAGTCGTGGCCGTTTCACTGGCGAAGCCTCATTCTCAGACTGTGAATCTGACCAAACAACACACTGGGGTTAGGGCTAGTGCTGGGCCCAGTAAGCCCCGCTGATGAACGTACCGCCAGGCATCCTTCTGACCAGGCTCCCATCCCTTCCCGGGGATTAGACCTGTGTGAACAACAGCAGGCTCTGACTGGCCTGGTCTGTACTCCACAAACTGTGACAAGCATGAACCTTCAGGGCTGACTTCTAACAAGCTAGGTCTGAACCAGGAGAGGAGGGTGGGGAGGCTCAACAAAAATCTAGGTTGTTTTAAAGATAGCTGTGTCTATGAGGAGACCATTCAAACTGGAAACGGTATCGTCTCTTTGCACCCCTTCTCTGGGCAGTAGCTGTGTACTACTTGTGCTGGTTATCTACCTGTTCTTGAACGTTTGCTTGTCCTCAAGTAGAATGTAATTCTTTAGAGAAGGGTCTGTGTCTAGTACTTCTTTATACTGCCATGTTCAGCACAATTCCATACCTAAGCCAGTGTCTGAAGGGTGGTCCATAATACTTTCTAGCAAAAATACGTTTCTACTCCTAAACAGATAAGAGTCAGGTCTAATACTGGAAATAATTCCAACTGTATTCAGAGTTAGGGAGTATCCCTGCTTGTTTACCAGTGAGCTGCCCCAGGCCTCCACTGTGGAGTGGAACAGAGGCAACACTTGGTACCACAACCCTAGGGTTGGTGCCAAATTGCCACATGGAGGTAGGTATAGTGTGTGACAACCTGTGTTTCACATAACCTTAAAAAAGTAACTAAAATGCAATAAAGTTCATATTGTATAGGGAGGCTGTGAATAACTCTCCTTCTGAAAAAGGGCAGCACTTGGGGGCTCTGTATTCCCAGAAGTGCTGCCACTGCACACTGAGGATGCACCTCTTGCCAAGGTCCCAACGTGGTTTGTGCTAAACCACCTCAGCAAGGCAATCTCCTAGACCATCTTCTTCACAACAGATCCCGATCCTACCACTTCTCACCCCTCCACCACCGCCAGCGCGGCTCCACACCATCACTATTTCGTCTGTCCTAGTGCAAAGGCCCTGAATGATGTGCCCTCCTGTCACCGCTCCTGCTGCTCTCTCCCTCTGCTCCATCCACACTGTGGGCCTTTGCGCCTTCTGTTCCCTTTGTCTGGAACACTCTTCACTCAGATCTGTGTGGGATCTAACCTCTTTTAAGTCATGTTTTCCTTTTTTTAAATTTAGTTTTAAATTACACTTCACATACAATACTGTATTAGTTTTGGGTGTACAACAGAGAGATTAGATATTTTATATAACTTACAATGAAGTCTTCTTCCCTGACCACCCTATGTAGACAACTCTTGTCACCCTTCTCTAGCATTTCCCTTATTCCCTTTACTTGCCTTTTATTCCTCCATAGCACTTGTCTTTTAACATTACCCCCAGGAGAATGTGAACTCCTGGAGGGCCCGAAGTTTGACCTGCTTTGCTCACTAATGTGCCCTCTATGCCTACAACTCAATAGATAGTTCTTGAATGACTGAATCTTCTCTTAGGCAGTCCTGATTTTCTATTTAAAGTGGATCTAGTGAGAAGCAGCAGACGGTTGGCTGCATTTCAATAAGGCTGTCTCCTTTACCCCAGGCTCCCTCTGTGTGAAGATGCTGCACTTCATCAGAGAGCACTCACTGGTCCCGACAGTGAGGATGTAAGTGTTCACGCACAGCCCCCAGCCCATGGAACTGTGCACTGACTTACGGAAGGCACGCACTATTCTTAGCAACTGTAAGCTTCATTTTTCTTCTCATTTAGTTCTTCCCATCCTACATGACCACATGACATTTTCCCCAAATATAAACCAACTAAACAAGGCCTCTGATGAAAACAATTGAAAGCAAGTTCAGCCTATTTCCCACCTCTGCTGAGAGAAGCTGTCCAAACCTAGTCGGTGTGATGACTGAGGCAGCCACAGACACACCTGGTCCCCTCTCCTTCCCCTACAAGAATAACGAGCAACAATCTAAATGTAAATCATTATAAAGCAGCCAGCCAAAAGGAATTCACCTTGTGTGAGCCACACTGCCCTCTGGGAGTCCTTTTTCACCAGTCAGCAATGGTACTATTTACATTAATAACCCTATTTAGACAGCCCCCCCCCCATTTCCTTTTTGCAGTGAGAAAATTCTAGAGTAAAAGCCGTACAAAGAAAAATGATGTCTGTTCTGAGACAAGGCCCCAAATCTGAAGCATCCTTGTAAGAAATTATCTGCCAACTCCAGGGGGCAGGGTAGAGGAGAGAGAGAAGGGTCCACAAAAGAAGGGGAGGCAGTTGAATCCTTTGTGTTTATTAATATTCTTAAAATCTGGAGGACCTTAAGATGAGTACCACACCTCTAACGAAAAAGAGGTGCACTCAGACCATAAACCTTTCACTCACACCACTATCTCATAAAACTGAGTGTGTCTGGAAATGCAGAGCTCACAAAGCTGGCTTTCACATGAATCTGTCTCAAACTGTCAAATGTGCTGTCTACCTGCACAGCACCCATCTCCATTTCTAAAGCAAATCTTTGCGACAAGGAGAAGACAGTTTTCTTTCAGCGTGGCAATGCTATCCACAGCCAACTATGTTAAAGGAAGCCAGGGGTGATATAGGAAGAAAACATTTCTACATGTACGAATCCTAAACTGGGGGGCAGAGTTCATATTTATATAATCATAATCATCACTGGTCATCACCAAACAACCCACTTGATGGGGCCCCCCAAAATAAGGAGGTCTTCCCAGCCCATTTCCCTTTTCCTCTAATTCTCCACCTTGTCCGACCAATGAGCATTCATTCAATAACAAAACTAAGGAATAAGTCTGCTTGGTCTCAAGCTGAAATTTTCCTTTACCCATTCCACATTATAGACAAAGACTACTGAGTCATTTGTTCTGGTAGGCAGGAGGCATGGGACATTCCTCAAATAATGGGTCCTAAGGGAGGCTTCTGATGCTGCCAACAGCTTCTGGCTGCGCTGCAGTGGCCATCCTAAAAGCACACCACCCAGCCCCAGTCGGCCCTCTGAGAGTCAATGTCTCAGCATCTGCACAAGCCTAAGACCGAAGGCATCAGTGTACAGAAAGTCTGAGCCAAGAGAAGCAGCCCTTCAATGATCCTAAACCAAGAGGCACAAACTGTTTACCAGAATGTTATTTTTTAGAATCAAGGAAATGTCCCTAGACATTAAGAGATTCATAATTTTTTACATGCTGAAATATGTCCACTTAACCTCCTTCAGTCAGTCCATGGTCTATTCAATGGAAAGGAACCCTGCATCCTCTAACGCCCCTACCACAAAAAGGGAAGGCAAATAAGCTCTCCAAACTGTTTACCACCCTCTACACACTGCCATCCAGGGAGGTGACTGTTCTATATCATTTCTTGGTGAAACAAACTTCCTTGGCATTTTCTCGCAAGCCAACTTACTGTTTTAATTAGAAGCTAATAAAATAAACAGCAGTCTACAGGATCATCATCATGTCTGTAAAGGAAATTTACATCTTCTCTGCTAATTATTTAATGAAACTTTATGCCAGGGGTGAGTTGCCTAAATGAGAGAAACAGATGTCCAGGGCAGGGATTCTAATTACATAGTAATGAACTAAATAATTCAAGTATTCAATTATAAATTTTATGTCAATTTAAAAAAGACTTCCAGAAAGAAAAGATCCAAACATGGTCAAACTAAATGAATTCTTGTCTGCAGTCCATATTTGAATAAATTAAACTTTGATTCTTTATTTTTATTCACAAACATCATGTCGGTTACCCTGCAGCATTTGGAACTTGCTCAGCAATGACAGAAAATACCTAACGGTCTACTTGCACAATCAGAAGTTGGGCAGTAAGGGTTAAAACACAGAGAGAAAGGTGAACAGAAATAACTCTTACATGTAGCTTTAACTGTCAGAAGAAAGGAGTCCTTACAAGGAGCATGCTCATTAGCAGCAGGAGGAGCTGGAGCGGCAAGCTAAAAACCGTTCCCACCCCAGGAGTTAAGAGTGCTTTCTAATTAAGGTCGTTCATAAAGGGCCAACAGAGCACATATTTTTTTCCAGTATGCTTTTTCTTGAGAACATACTCTAGTCTGTATATGCCCACACAAGAGACCCCTCCTTTCTCTGCCTAAATTTAATAGAACGAAAAAATATCATATCAGGTCTTCTAGTCTGATCAAGAATTATAATGTGATTAAATGAGAAATAAAAATCTTAGAAAAAGTATTTTACAGATCAGTTTCCTAGGTTTGGAGGTAACCAGTGCTTAATTTGTGACAGAGAAACAAGTACAGTGATTTTAAAACATACAATTTTCTGAAGAGAGAAGTTCTTCTAATTGTGTCTTCCTAGCCGATCACGAAAAGCAGCGGTAAGACCTTCAATTTAGAAACACAGATTAACTGGAAAGCTTGACTGGAGACAA
This sequence comes from Desmodus rotundus, assembly GCF_022682495.2. NCBI lineage: Eukaryota > Metazoa > Chordata > Mammalia > Chiroptera > Phyllostomidae > Desmodus > Desmodus rotundus. The sequence continues at coordinate 5,698,991 of NC_071397.1, read as the reverse complement.
CAAACAGAGCTACTTCTTTAAAAATTCTGTTTTGCCTCTGACAGAAATTCACATTTGTTCCTTACTGTCACAGTTCTTGTCTTTATTACTCATGTTCTCTCCCAGAAATTTTCAAGTAAATTGTGTCAGGCTTGTCAGAGTTGAATCCTGGTCTCTCCTTATCTCCCGTCACCGTGCAGCTGGCAGCCTGCACACACCTGGGACTGCTAAGCATGACTGTGGCCTCTGACACCTCGGGCGGGCTCTTGGTCCTCTATTCAGGCCAGTCCTCACAGTTTATAGGAGCAGGGAGAGGTACAGCGGCAACAAAGAGAAGGAAGCCCCCTTCCCTTCACTTCACCCACACCTACCCTCACTTCTACGAAGGAAAGATGAATCTGTTTAATCTCAGGCTCTATGACAGCTTTTGAGGAACTCAATTTTTTTAGAATCTATCACGGTCTCTTGACAGACTGACATTTATGATCCCAACAGCCTGGGCAAACATCAGTAAGAGCAATAATTAATGAACCCTCACACGTCACTGCTGTCTCGCCTTTGACCATTTAAGAGGAGCTTAAGCTGCTAGAACCTCTCTGTCCGTGAACAGCAGCACATTCGCACTGATAAAACTAGGGACTTAAAAAAGGTCTGTCCTATAGGTGCTTTCTCTGTGCTCCCCGCACGCAGTACTTTCAGAGTTTATGCAGGAACCAGATTCTTCCTCTCCTGGCATTTTACTGTGTCATGAAAGACTTCAGGAGAGAAAAACCCCTCATTAGCCACTAAAAACTTTCCCCCACTTTATTCAACCGGGATTTCCCCCTCCTTTCTTGCCCTTAGACTGTTCTGGAATAACACACTTGTCAAAAGGTATTACATGGACAGAGAAAGAAGTTCAAATCTTTGGAAGAGGCTGATTATTAAAATTTGGTGCCAGATCCCTTCATTTTCACTTGATATATGATATGGAGATGAATCTAGCTTGAAATACACCGAGGATGTCTTGTCTTAGATCATAACTATTTCAAAGGTCAGTTGTTCTCAAACTGCCAGGCAGTACTATTCTTAGTACCTCTCTTCTCCTTCTATCTCCACTCCCGAACCCCCCAGGTTATTTTTCTCCGTCTCCCATGCTATTAGAGATACTGGTCTCCTCTAGCGCAACCTCAGGGCTGAAAGCAGACCCCTGACTCTTCTTCCTGCTGAGAACATAGGACCGGGAGACCTGGGGTACCTTGGGTATCTCAATCTCTGTGTCTGTCTGTCTATCTCTCTGTCTGTCTGTCTGTCTGTCTGTCTACCTACCTATCTACCTGTCTGTCTGTCTGTCTATTTACCTACCTACCTACCTACCTATCAGTAGAGCTGACTATCTTGGGAGTACACTGAATTTTCGGGGTCTCTGTCCTCGTCAGTATGCTCAAAACACGTAAGGTTCCCAAACCTTTTGCGGGTAACTGTGTCATGTAATCATCTGATTTTGGTCCTCACGACAGCAGAGCAGAAGCTGCTTCTATAGGGACATTTCTGGCTGAAAGAAAGCTTAAAGAACAGCAGAACAATGATGAGTCATGACATGTGCCCTTCAGGAGACAAGCACACACATGTCCCAAACGCATGTTTTAAAGCTGGGATCATATTTGTCACTTCCTCTTAGTCCATTTCCCTCTTCTGATTTCCACTATACCAGTAGGTGAAAGCTGACTTTGGTGGAACACCTTGACACCAGGAAAAAAGTGAATATGAACTCATCAAAAGATTGAACAGGAGAAGCTAATGTGCTGTGGTGAGAACAGCTCCCCATTAAATAAAACGATCTTTAAAACGGCACTGGAGTCCAACAGTTCTAAAGGAAGGATTTCCCCCTAAACTTTTCTAATTGTCCGCCTTTTATTTCTTTCCTTGCCTATTGTACTGAGTAGGCTTTCTAGTATGATGATGAATATGAGTGTTCAGAGAGGACATCTTTGCCTTGTTCCTAACTCAGAGAGCACTTTCCTCATGCAGGAGAAAGTACTCAGCCTTCACTCAACTTTTTATTTGGAAAAATTTCAAACATACACAAAAGTTCAAATACAACACACACCTGTGTACACTCCATTGAGATTCAACAATTGTTAACAACCTGTCACATTACTTTCTCTCTCCCCTCCATGTTTATGCTTCCTCCCCCAAAATGTCTAAAAATAAGTTGCAAACATCAAAAATACATACACATATACATCTACTAAGGGCATTTCCTTACATAACCAAAATGTTACACCTAATAAAATTAAGAAAGCTTCATAGTCCATATCATTCTAGTCCTTTCTAGTCCATATCAAAATAATTTCCATTGTTTTCAAAGTTGTCCTATCAAGTTTCATGTGTTACATTCAGATCTTATGTCTAAGTCTTTTTTGATATAGAACAGTACGTGCTCTTCAAACTGTTCCTCCCTTTTTACCTTCCTTCATTCAGACATGGACTTCTTGAACAGCCCTGGATAATCTTTCTATGGAATGTACCTTTTCTTTTCTTTCTTTCCCCTTTCCTTCTTCCTTCCTTTCTGCCCTCCCTCCCTTCTCTCCCACTCTCTTTCTTTCTACCTTATCTATTTATCTTAATGACACCATTTAACTTGTAAGGAAGGATATTTACAGTTGTACATCTTCTCTGCTTCATATTCAAGACCAGAAATTAAAACTTCCAGCAAGCACCTGAGAAATCTACATGGTTGAAGGGTTGGCACAAGTAGGGCAGGTGAAGAAGGGCAAGTGTTATATAATTAGTTCAGTTCCTGTTGCACCTTGGCACGGGGGGAGGAATGTTCTTTCTCTAACTGCCTCTACTTGCACCCCTGCCACAAATGGTACATAAGACTATAGTTCATCTGTGCCTTAGTAAGGAATGGATGCCTAGGTAAGCATGAGGAGATGAGCTAGCTACCGGTGTTTTAGCCCATGATTTCTTACAGTCTGATGGCATTGTCTGTGACTGAAGTTGTTCCCAAAAGGCCCCGAGTCATTCCTCCAATTACCTCCTTGGCCTTTTTCTGATTGCCCTTTCCCTTCTGACTGACTCTATGGTGTTGCTAATCGTTGCTCTAAGATATCTCTTCATTGCTGAATCATTCAACTCTCCAAAATTCTTCCTTATTTTAAACCTAAGGAAAAATTTCACCAGAATAAAAAAATACAAAGTAAATACCCAGGAAGGTTCACTTGCAAAAATAATCACAATCGTATTAAGTTCAGTAACAGTCTCAGTTTACATGATCTAATTTACTTAGGCCTCTACATTAATGACCACTCTGTTCAGGGCCATGACAACAGTCAATGTTTCATTAATTATTTCTCAAGTGTCTGCTGGGTGCAAATCAGAACTGTGTATGGCAGTGATCTCCCCCCTCAAGGAGGCCACAATCCAAAGGAAAAGCCACACATGCACATAAGTCTACAGCATAACAGTGGCATGCTAACATACGAACAATGCTATGAGCGCAAAATAAGGAAGTGATACATTTTGCATGGGGCGGTGGTGATTAGGAAGAGGATGAGGAAAAGGTCAGAGAAGGTACCCCCTTGAACTTAAGAACTTTATTTACTGTACATTATGTAGACAGGTGATTTTCAGTTCACATTTGTCATCCTTTTCTGTGAGGCCTGCTCTCCAGAATACCACTTGTACATAAGTTGTTGCTCATCTACCTTCTAACTTCTTCTGTTTACCAAAACCCGTATCAACTAATAGACCATTTCAGAGTCTGGGAAGCAAAGGCATTTGGAGAAGACCAGTTTCAAAAGTTTTTAGGGAAATGAGCTATTGTTTACCTTTCCTCTTTCTATGACCTCCAACTGGTTCAATTTTTTTTTTCTGGGGGTTTACAAATATCTCACTAAAATGTCAATGGCTAGCTCACAGTTTTCTTTCCATCACATTTATTAACCTTAATATTGGTCGGTCTGTCTGCTCACACATGTACCTCAGCTTTAACTGCCATATTTTATCAGGAATTTCCCAAGCCCATTTTCTTTTTATATTTCCAAAATAAACAATTTATTTTGAGATAATTGTAGGTTCATATGTAGCTATAAGAATCAATACAGAAAAACTCTATGTACCCTTTACCCAGTTTTTCCCAGTGATTATATTTTGAAAATTCTAGTACAAAATCACAACCAGGACATTGGTATTAGTACAGTCAGGCTATAAAACATTTCCATCACCACAAAGATCCCTAATGTTGCCCTTTTACAGCCATGCCTACTTCCTCTCTCCCTCCTTGCTCCCTGGCAATCCCTGGCAAACACTAATGTAGCCTCCACTTCTATAATTAAGTCATTTCCAGAATGCCATATATATGAGCATACACATGGACATATAAATGAGGTCATAAAATGTATCCCTTGGTCCAAACTCATTTTAAGGCCCCTCATCATAGTAGGTAGATATGATAAAAGAGATTCCAGAGCTTCGGTAATAATTGCAGTAACAAGAACTAACACAAAGCTTCTCTGCACGAGCATTTTCTAAATGCTTTTACATATGTTAACTCATTTAGCTTTTATAACAAGGCTATGAGGAAGGTACTATTATTGCCTACATTTTAAGATGAGGCAACTGAGGCATAGGTTAAATGAATTGCCAAAGATCACACAGCTAGTAAGTAGAATTGGGATTTGAACCCAGGCAGCCTAACCTAGAGTTCTTGCTCTTCACCACTATACTATCCCATCTCCAACTGTTGTTACACTTCAAGATTCTACTTCCGCTTTTCCATGAGCATACCTTACCATGAAGATGAATTCTTCTAGTTCCTACGTACAAAGATGCTGCTATCTCTGGGATAAGGGTGTAAGGCAGAGATCCTGGCCACAAAGGGAATGAAAACAAGCACCTCTCTCTGTTCCACTTAGAACCTTCTTATCCAAGTATTTTGGTGCAATTTCTCTAAGATACATCTCTGTTGAAGAGCTGAATAACCCTACTTGTCCTATGCTCTTAGAATGTGATTTGTAAGACTTACTGCTCATACTATTTCCTTCCCATTCCTGCTAAGTCACTGGATTTCTGTGGATTGCAGTCACAGTGTTTAATTTTCATAAAAATAAGCTTTATTTTTTCCTCTGTTATTTTTTAAAAATTTGTCCACAAAAGTTTCTTACTGTTTATTTGTAGGATGATACAAAAAACTTTTTTTTCTCCCAGTAACATCAGAAAAGCCAGTTATTGTTATTGGAAATTTGATTTCTTTCAATGGTCAGAAAAGGTAAAACATGCTTTCTCACGTCTACATGGGCCCCACAGGCAAAAGACAAAACTTTCTCTTCTCAATCACCCTGATAGCTTCCTACAGCTCATATACCAGATCTCTCTCTTTTTTAAGATTTTTAAATTTTATTTATTTTTAGAGAGAAGAAGGGAGGGAGAGAAAGGGAGAGAAACATTAATGTGCAGTTGCCTCTCAAGCGTACCCAACTGGGGACCTGGCCAACAACCCAGGCATGTGCCCCAACTGGGAACTGAATCAGCAACCCTTTGGTTAACAGTCCCACACTCAATCCACTCAGCCACACCAGCCAGGGCCAGATCTCTTTAGAAGGGCACAGATGAGGGTGGGTAGCCAATAAACCACTCCTGGGTTTATCTGAAAATCTGTAGCTACTATTCCTGTTTGTTAAGTGTCATCCTTGCCGCACTATTTACTTAAAGGGTATCACCAGGAGCTAAATTCTACAAAGGGAGGCTGGTCAGCAGACCTGTCCAACTGGCAATACAGCAGTCATCCTTTGGAGCTGGTACTGGCCTGGCACTGCTTCCGTGTTTCAGCTTCTCCATTAGAAAGACCTGTCCTGCCTGCCCAACTAAACCATATTACCTTTCCTCATAGATCTGTCAGTTATTCATTGTAACTGACAAATTATCCTCAACAGATAATCTTTCCTTTTTATAACCTGCTTGGGCATTTTAGAGTTCAACAACATCACAATGCATTGATTTTTAAAAATATTACATTTACAGCATCTGTAGAGTACAGAATAAGGTAGCAAGGTGGGACAGAGTGAAGCGAGATTAAGAAACCTAAGAGAAAGATACACTTCTCAAAGGCCACATGCCCAGGTTCCCCAATTTCTGTTTCTGACCACAAATCAGGTCGATGATCATGAGGGTTTTAAGACCCTTACAGTGCTAAGACTGGTCTTGAACTTCTGTTCTATTATCTTTTCCACTTTTTCCAGAAAAGCTAAGATCAGCCATGATTTATTTGCATATACCCAAAGAAAGGGAAATTTGAGAGAATCTATCAAGTATCTATTTATCCAGATTTATTTTCATATTAACTGTGTGTGAGACAATACTGTTTCCATTTCGTTTCTTAGAATGCTCTACTAGAAGCCGACTAAAAATATGGAGTAAGGCTTCTACTTACTCTGTAGTTACCTGAAGCCTGGAGATTTTCAGATAATGTCATATGAAACTACACAACTGTTTTAAGCACCTGGGCAGTACACAGCCACAGACTCTAGCCACTTCTTCCTAAGGCTGACTTACATTTGAAAAACCTTGGAGGGAAGAGATAGGCGAGAGTCTTCAAATAATGTCATACTCCCCTATCTTGTCCTCCAAAGCACAAACGACTTGCCCAGGAGTTAACCTGGTCTAGCTTTGGGTTTTGGGCCAGGAAGCCTGAAAACAGGTGTCCTTTATGGAAAAACACTGACTATGGGGATAGGGTTGGGAAATGGGTAAAGAAGAAGAGACACTAATTCAATTTTTCTGACTTTTTGTTAAAAACATACATAGAGACAAAAGTCAAATATTCAAATGCAAATCATCTCACCTCCATGAAACTTAACCACCCTCCCTGTGAGTGATTTAAATTTTCCAGTTGTTTTGCCTATCTAACTTATAATGCAAGCCTCTAATGGGCAGAGGTAGAACTGACTGTATTTAGTACTCCACTGGTGTTCAACAACAAAATAACAACAACAACAACAACAACAACAATAATGATGATGATGGTGGTGAAAATCAAGAACAACTCTCTAACAGGGAAGAGATTCCTAATGATGACACTGTGATCCTATAGGTTGTATTCCAGGCTTAACATAAGGGGAAACAAGTTTGAATGTTTTTATTTTGCTATGTTTAAAAAAAGTCAGCTTGAATGCATAACTAAGTACTGTAGATGCCAAAATTAAATAGCTGATTTGTTTTTAAACTATTTTGGTTTCTAATTTAGTGTTAGCTTAATTCAGTTCTCTCTACTTATCACTTAGTTTTTTTTGCCACCTAAGGTCTAGTCTTTTGACTCATCACTCCCAGGTTAAATCCTTAAACTTATAAATATCTCTGTACCTCACTTTAACTTTTTTAAAACCATTTTTATTTTCAGTGACAGTTCACATACAGTATCATGTAGTTTCAGGGATGCACCCCGGTGATTAGACATTACATAACTAAGTGATCCGCCCAATAAATCTCATATCCATCTGACACCGTACACAGTCACTAGACCATTATTGACTACACTCCCTACGCTGTACTTTACATCCCCACGGCTATTCCGTAATAACCAATTTATACTTTTAATCCCTTCACCTTTTATACCCATCCTCCAAAACCACCTCCCATCTGGAAAATGTCAAAATGTTCCCTGTATCCATGACTCTGTTTCTATTCTGCCTGTTAATTTGTTTTTTAGATTCCATTTATTGATATATATGTATTTATTGCCATTTTATTGTTCATATTCTTTAATCTTTTTTTTCCTCTTAAAAAAGACTCTTTAACATTCCGTGTAATACTGGTTTTTGTGGTGAGGAACTCCTTTAGCTTTTCTTGTGTGGGAAGCTCTTTATCTGTCCTTTGATTCTAAATGATAGCTTTTCTGGGTAGAGTAATCTTGATTGTAGGTTCTTGCTTTTCATCACTGAATTATTTCCTGCCACTCCCTTTTGGCCTGCAAAGTTGCTATTAAGAAATCAACTGACAGTCTTAAGGGAGTTCCCTTGTAGGTAATAACTGCTTTTCTCTTGCTACTTATAAGATTTCCTCTTTGTCTGTAACCTTTTGTAATTTCATTATGATGTGTAGTGGTGTAGGACTCTTTGGTTCTATCTTGTTTGGGACTCTCTGAGTTTCCTAGACTTCTATGTCTATTTCCTTCACCAGGTTAAGGAAATTTCCTGTCATCATTTTTTCAAATAGGTTTTCAATTTCTTGTTCTCTCTCTTCTCCTTCTGGCACTTCCTATGTGGCAAATGTGGATATGCCTGAAGTTGTCCCAGAGGCTTCTTGCTCTATCCTCATTTTCTTGGATTATTTTTTCTTTTGGCTGTTCTGATAGGGTATTTTTTGCTTTCTTATGTTCCAAATCACTGATTGGATTCTGGGCTTCATCTACTCTATTGTTGATTCCCTGTAAATTCTTCATTTCAGTTAGTGTAGCCTTCATTTCTGACTGGTTCTTTTTTATGGTTTTCATGTCTTTTTTTATGCTGCTGAAGTTCTCACAAAATTCATTCAGCATCTTTATAGCCAGTGGTTCGAACTCAGCATCTAGTAGATTGTCTCCATTGTGTTCGGTTCTTTTTCTGAAGTTTTGTTCTTTTTTTTCCATTTGGGACATGTTTCTTTGTCTCCTCATTTTGGCAGCCTCCCTATGTATTAGGCAGAGCTGCTACGTCTCTCAGGCATGGCAGAGTGGCTTTGTATAGTAGGTGTTCTGTAGGGCCCAATGGCACAGCCTCCCTGTTCGCCAAAGCTGGGCATTCAAGGTGCACCCTCCACCGTGTGGGCTGTGTACACCTTCCAGTGGTACAACAGCTGAGGCTTGATTGCTGTTGGCACATCAATGGAAGAGATTTACCCACAGGCTGATCGGCTGCAAGGACTGACTGTGACCACTGTGGAGGATCAGCTGTGCAGTGTACCACCCCACAAAGCAGGACTTACTTTACTTTGGTGGGACTCTAGTGCCCACTGAGTCTGCTGCCTGTGAGAGTGGTTGGGTCATGCCTGAAGCTGTCCACCCAGGTGCACTGGCTCTTGGGCCTCCCAATAGGTGAAGGCCAAGTTCAGCCGCTGCTTGTGTTCTGCTAGGGACCAGCTGGCGTGCACTACAAAGCTATCTGTAGATGGTTGCTACTTGTGCCGGGCTTGGTGGTACCCAATAGCAGCTAACTGTGAACCAAGTCTGGCTGCCACTAGTGCCAGGTCTGAGGCCACTTAGCGAGAAGCCTGGGGCACAATGAGGCCAGACGCTGCTTGTTTGAGATTTTAGAAAAATCTGAAGCATGAGCCATACAGGCCGTTTGTCTGGAAAAGTGACTGAAAACAGCGTGGGTGGAGTGGGGTGTCAGGGAATCACCAGAGCAGGGCAAACAGTGTGAGCCAGTTTAATGTAGACTCAGATATGGGCCTGCATTCGGCTTTGTCGCTGGGAAGCTCAGAAAAGGACCAACGGCCTCTGCCAGCACGTCTGGGAGAAAGCTGCCCCTCTAGCTCTCATCCTGATATCAGATGATTCAGTTCCTCCCCATACGTCTCTGGTGCCTTTTGTGCTGCTGCTCCAATGGTGGAGTTCAGAGGGAGTGAGTCCACTTTGGGCCCTTTAAGAGGAATTGCCTGGGACTCTAGAAGCCTTCCATCCCACTCAACCTCAACCCCCACTGGTTTTAAAACCAGAATTTGTGGGGATTTCTCTTCTTGGCACTGGAGCCCTGGGCTGGGGGCCTGGTGTGTGGTTGAGACACCTCATTCCTCAAAGGGGACCTCCACAGCTACGATATCCCTCCCGATTTTTATCTGCCATGTATGGGTGTGAGACCAACCTGTTCTGTGTCTCTGTCCCTCCTACCAGTCTTGATGTGGCTGCTTCTTTAAATCTAGTTATAGGATTTCCATTCAGCTAGATTTCGGGTGGTTCTGAACAATGGCTGTTCCATAGTTTAGTTGTATTTGATGGGGTTGTGCAAGAATTCAAGTACTGTGTTTACCAAGGCTACCATCTTGACCAGCCATTTTAACTCTTTCTAATGTGAGGGTAAATGAACCTCAAGTTGTAACTTAATACATGATGGCCAACTGCCCAAAGAAAGCCTTGTCCTCCTCCCGCATGAATATATTGGGTGTTCACTACTCAGGGTGTATCACTGTTGATGTAGGTACTACCAAGTGTGTACTGGGTTGAAGAAAGCTGCCTTAAGAAAATAGCTTATGAAGTAAAAAGAAATAACCCCATTTGTAAAACGAGGTCCTGGAAAATCAGAGGCAAGGAATCCTACATAAAATTACTATGAAAATTGTTCTTAGACCCTGGCCGGGTGGCTCAGTTGCTTGGAGTATCACCCCATACACTTAAAGGTTGCAGGTTCGATTCTCAATCAGGGCACATGCCTAGGCTGTGGGTTCAATGCCCGGTAGGGACACGTACAAGAGGCAACTGATCCATTCTCTCTCACATCAATGTTTCTCTCTCTCCTTCTCTCTCTCTCAAATCAATAAACATAGCCTCGGGTGAGGATTAAAGAAAATAAAATAAAATGTTTTTAGTCCATATTTAAAACACCAGAGGAGCAAGTACCTAACATTTTAACCTCAATTCAACTGACTCTGTTCAACACTCTTCACTGAAAGTATTATTATCAAGAGGCCCCAGCTATGTACAACCATACTAAAAAATGCTTTCTGGCTTGTCCAGAAAGTATCCAGCCATACGCTATGAAAAATAGAGAAGTTTACTGAAGAAGATACAAGATACAAAAAACATTGTACGTAGGACAATGACACCTCAGACCCCCTCAAAGTGGGTACCTTGGGACCTCACACAGTTCTCCCAATCTCCATCAGCTGGCATATCTTATTTTCCTGAATCTCATCAACTGTCTGAAATCTCTTCCCTTTCAAAGGTGCTTTTAGTTTGGGGAAAAGCCAGAAGTCACAGGGTGCCAAATCTGGGCTGTAGGGGGGCTGAGTGATTTGATGTTTCATCAAAAAACTCTGCATGAGATGTGATGCATGGGCAGGCGCAGTCCAGAGCTGCAGCCTTCTGAATCATCTGAAGAGTTTCCATGAAGACATGTTCAAGCTTAATGCAAAATGTGATGCAGATTTGTTGCTCTAACTTGCTCATTTTGAATGCGATGGCCACACAGTACACATGCTCACTCAACAGCATCTACCTCCCCCACTGACTAGTACAGTGAAGTCATTGTTCACACAAGCACATTCCAGTCCACTCTCCTTGGCTGCCAGGTTACATTAAGTGTCACGCAAACTGCTCCTGTATATTTAACAATGGCTGGACTTCCAGACAGACCTCATATTATATCAATGTTAATTTCCCAATTTTGAAACTGTACTATGGCTATTAACATAATACCTTGGGGAACCAAGATGGCGGCGTAGGTAGACACACTGCGCCTCCTGGCACAACCAGAACTGACAGAGAATCGAACAGCAAGGGGGACTGACACCAAGGAAATAGAAAATAAACACATCGACTGGTAGGAGGGGCGAAGACGGGCACCAGGGTAGAGAGAACTCGCGTGGCTGTGGCGGGACCGAGACTGGCTGAGTGTGGGACAAATGGCGCAGGCAGTCCAAGCACTAGCAGACCCTGCGGCCCCACATTTGCACAGATAAACCCAGAGGGCCGGACTCAGAGTGGCGGAGAGTGGGGCAGGCAGAGTGGCGGGTAGCACCCTGCGGCACCATATTCGCCCACAGATAAACCTGACCAACGGCGGGCAGCGAAGCAGACTGTGCAACCCAGGGCTCCAGCTCGGGGAAATAAAGTCTCAAACCTCTGATTGAAAGTGCCCCTGGGGGTTGGGGCGGCAGCAGGAGAGACTCCCAGCCTCACAGGAGAGGTTGTTGGAGAGACCCACAGGGGCCTAGAGTGTGCACAGGCCACTTACTCGGGAACCAGCACCAGAGTGGCCCAGTTTGATTGTGGGTATCGGAGTGAAAGATTGAAATCTGGAGGACAGTGAGGCTGGCGCCATTGCTCCCACTCGGCCCCTCCCCCACGCACAGCATCACAGCGCAGGGACCAGCATTACCCTGCCCCAGTGAACACCTAAGGCTCCGCCCCTTTAAGTAACAGACGCGCCAAATAACAGACGTGCCAAGACAAACAAACAAACAAAAAAATGGCCCAAATGACAGAACACTTCAAAGCTCCAGAAAAAATACAACTAAGCAACGAAGAGATAGCCAACCTATCGGATGCACAGTTCAAAGCACTGGTTATCAATATGCTCACAGACTTGGTTGAATCTGTTCAAAAAGTAGATGAAAAAATGAAGCCTATGCTAAGAGAAACAAAGGAAAATGTACAGGGAACCAATAGCGATGAGAAGGAAACTGGGACTCAAATCAATGGTATGGACCAGAAGGAAGAAACAAACATCCAACCAGAAAAGAATGAAGAAACAAGAACTTGGAAAAATGAGGAGAGGCTTAGGAACCTCCAGGACACCTTGAAACGTTCCAACATCAGAATTATAGGGGTGCCAGAAGGAGAAGAGGAAGAACAAAAAATTGAAAACTTATTTGAACAAATAATGGAGAACTTCCACGATCTGGCAAAGGAAATAGACTTCTGGAAAGTCCAGGAAGCTCAGAGAGTCCCAAAGAAGCTGGACCCAAGGAGGAACACAACAAGGCACATCATAATTACATTACCCAAGATTAAACGCAAGGACCTACATCCAAGATTACTGTATCCATCAAAGCTATCATTTAGAATGGAAGGGAAGATAAAGTGCTTCTCAGATAAGGTCAAGTTAAAGAAGCTCATCATCACCAAGCCCTTATTATATGAAATGTTAAAGGGAGTTACCTAAGAAAAAGATCAAAAATAGGAACAGTAAAAATGACAGCAAACTCACAGTTATTAACAGCCACACATAAAACAAAAACGAGAGCAAACTAGGCAAATAACTAGAACATGAGGGTTGTCAATAAGGGAGTGGGAGGGGGAGAGGGGGGTAAAGGTACAGAGAATAAGTAGCATAGATGATAGGTGGAAAATAGACAGGGGGAGGGTAAAAATAGTGTAGGAAATGTAGAAGCCAAAGAACTTATAAGTATGACCCATGGACATGAACTATGGGGGGGAATGTGGGAGGGAGGGGGGTGGGCAGCATGGAGTGGAGTGGGGGGGGAAATGGGACAACTGTAATAGCATAATCAATAAATATATTTAAATTAAAAAATCAACAAACAAACAAAAAAAGAAACACATATGTAAAAAAAACAAAACATAATACCTTGATTTTAACAACTGCACATTGAATATTTTAGTTTAACAAAAGCAACTTACTGAAATGGCTAGCAATATGGATATAATACATACGTGCATGCCCAGGGGTAGGGGTAGGGGAAGAAGAGAAAAAGCCGATGTTCGATATGATTAAATGTTAACATTTGGGGACTCTGGTGGGAGGACAGGCATGTGTGCCTGAGAATTCTATGTAATCTTCTTGTAACTTTTCTGTCTGAAATGATGTTTTTTAAAAACCTAACAACTATATTCCAGAGTAACCGTATTTGGAGATGAGTGGCTAGAATGCCTGCTGGATTATTTCCCAGAAATGCTGATACTACTTAGGTCTGATGGGAAAATGCATGACAAAATGGTGTAGCACGTAATCAACAGTAAGGTCAAAGTTCATGCTTCTCCAGGTTTGTCCTGAAGTCAACATTTACCTGGAAGTACACTTTAGTGATTAGTCAGGCTTTTACATGTTACTCTCTTAGTCTATACTTTCTCCAATCAAATAAGGACCCATTTTTAACTGCGTCAATTACTGCAACTGCTGTTCCAGGAAGGGTGATGATCAAGACCTTAGGATGCGATTTTAATCTTCTAGAAATGGATTTATCAACAGGACGCCAAATAAGAAGTGGATCTGAATCCTTGTCAATTACAGGAACTATCAGTTAATGCCAAGCTGGAAAACAGACTCTGCTGCAGCTAACACATCCTGTTCAAATCAGTACTACGTAAGTTCCCTCCTGAAACCCAAATTTCTTTCAAAAGTCACCCTGCATATTTGGACATAAATTTCAGCCTGTAATGTGGTAACATCTCTTGAGTTATTCAACTTTCTTTAGGAAAAAAAGCAATGTCCAGTGTATCTTTTCAAGTAAATATTGGCCCACATTCAAGGTAAAAATCTTACAGGTTGTCTACAATATTCTCTTTCTTTATCCCTTGCTAAAGGAACAGAAAAATTAACATAAAATATGAGTTAAAATGCCCTGTTTTCTTGCTTATATATGTATAATTTTTAATAAATTTTGAAAGAGTGGATGGATGTGGAAAATGTATAATGTGCCTAATGCCCCTTTCCAGTGAGCTAAGAGACATGTGGTTTATTTAAAATTCTGAGTTGTGGTTCTGTTATTTGGGGATGGCTTTCTGAAACTCTGTGGGTGGACACTGGTAATGAAACAGAGAATTCAGACCGGCAGGGAGTATAAGGCCAAATGCGCTTGTACAGCAGTATGTGTGTATGCACTAAGAATGACTGTACATACGTAGTGAGATTGTTGGTTAACTGAGCCCACAGAGGCGCTTGGCTGTTAAGATACTAATCACAATATGAAGTCCCCCATGACAAAAATAATTCCAAGGTTAAACTGTCTGATTTTTAATCATAAAGAAGTGAATTTACTGGCTCAAGTTCTATCATGTTGTTGGTCTGCATGCAACAGCCAGTCTTTTTATCAAGATTTTACCCAGAAGAAAATTACCAACCTTCTGTGGCTCCTAAATGTGTTTTTCTCCAGAAAAAAAGAGTTGTTCTCAATTTTAAAAATAAAAGTATAGAGAAGAGCTCAGGAAATAGGACTATTTATTTTTTTTTAGAAGGCAAGGTCACGAATTCTCTGTAAAAATTACTTTCCACCAACACATACAATGAAATTTTACTTTTAAAGCAAGGCCTAGAAACAAAACAAAAAGAATAAAAAAGAAGTTTGATCTTTGCAGTTCTGATGCCGCCTTTTCTTGAAGGTTTTCTGGGTTTCCAGCCACTCACAGCCCTCACCTATTCAAAGGAGAGCTGGTGGCTACTCGGCCCATCTCCCTTGACTTTACCAACCCGACTTCCTTTCCACGTCTGTGCTCTCCAATCTGCTTGGCTTCCAGTTTTCATCACCGGTTTCTAATTCCACCTCTTTTTCTAACCAGACGATCTGAGTTGTGTGAGCTCTTTCCCACTTTCCTTTCCCTTCCCTTACGTTTCGCTTCACTCTCCTTTCATTCAGATCATCTGGCACCTTCTGTTCACATCTCTGTTGCCTATTAAGGGTAAATGCACTGTCTCATTTCCCTCTGTGATTGGGTCTATTATTTTACAAGAGAAATACCAAGGCTCACAGAGAGATTCAACAATTCTTTCATTTATGTGGCTGATAAAAGGGAGCACTAGAATGTGAACCCACATAAACTGCCTCTAGAGCCTACAATTTCAACTACCAACTTCTATACTTCCTTCCCTTCAGGATAAGGGTACATTCTCATCTAGTAGATTCCAAGAACCACAACATTCTATTGAAGCTACCCTTCCCTTTTATCTCCCACCAGCGATCAAATCAGAACGCACAGTCCTGACTTTGTTCCAGGTAACTTTTAGGCCAAGAGAACTAAACACATTTTCCTCTGACCCTTCCCCAGACCCAAGCGAAATAAAAGCACAAAAATAACATGAAGAATGAACCCCCCCTGTAATATTAATAAATTGTGTGTTTAACATAATCAACAATAGACTTTAAACCAATGTCTAGACATTGATAGTGATGGGAATGGGTTGAGGCTGAAGCCTGGTGGCTGGAGAGGAGGCAGCCACTATGTGACAAGAAAAGCAGAATGAGAAGCAGGGCAGAAAGCAGGGTGTCCACTGAAAGTGTGTATGTAGAACAGCTGCACTAGTCTACACCTCCCATCCCTAGTAGCAGCCTGCATTTACTTGGCAGAAATCTGGACAGCTCTGCCACAAAGAAAGTGAATGACCCATCTATCAAAGCTCTTTCTATGGCTCTTCATAGCTGAGTCCTCCTCCTCCTCCACTTCAGAGCCTTCGCAGCAGGCTCTCGACTTCCTCACAATAAATTCTGCTGGTTGGCACCGCTACCCTTCTCCGTCCCACACAGGGCCTCAGTGGAAATTCCCATGCAAAAAAGAGACTGGCAGGCACTCTCCCCACCCATTTAAGCCTTTTTTCTTAGAAGTCAACAGAAAACCAAGCTTCACCAGAAGCATAAACCTAAGACAACACAAAAACTGGCCTCAAGGTAATCACAGGTAACTCAGCAAACACAGGAGCACAAGTCTAATCACTAATACATTAAGAAGATATTGTTATATAATAATAATTATTATTATTACTATATTTATAAAGAATAGGATACTATAAAAAGGAAACCTTCAGGGAACAAAAGGAAGCTCACAATGTATGATTGTTAAAAGAAGGGTTGAAAGATAAAGTAAGTAGGAATTGCCCAGAACACAGAGGAGATGGAAACTGAGAAAGGAATTAAGGGAAAAATCACCAGTATAGAAGGCCCAATATCTATATTATGAGACCCAAAAGATAAGAGAATGTTAAGTGGGGGGGAATATCAAAGACAGTCTACAGCTGAAGGACGCTAGTCTTCAAATCCAACATCTTGAATGGGAGTGAGGGCTTGGCGGGGGGGAGGGGTGACCACTGGACACTTCACTACAAATTTTGGAACCCTAAAGATAAAAAACACAATACTAAGTGTTGTAGAGGTGAAAAAAAAATCTCAGCTACACCACTTATAAAAATGAAAATCAGTGGCATTGCCTTCTCAATAATAATACGGAAGGGAAAGGAACAAT
The DNA here is from genome assembly GCF_022682495.2 of Desmodus rotundus. NCBI lineage: Eukaryota > Metazoa > Chordata > Mammalia > Chiroptera > Phyllostomidae > Desmodus > Desmodus rotundus. The sequence continues at coordinate 5,682,145 of NC_071397.1, read as the reverse complement.
TATTTTCACCCAAAAATTCTATACTAAAACAAACTCTCCATCATGCTAGGGGCAGAAAAGACATTTTCAGATATGCAAGAACCCCAATACCCCTCCTCTTAGGAACTTGTTTGGGGGCTGTATTCAAAAAAAAATGAGGGAATAAAATAATGGTGAAGGGGAATTCTGGGGTGACACGGAAGACTTAAAGAACATTTAATACAGATTAAAGCAGAAAAATGGGCTCCAGGAGGGAGGTGTTGAGCAAAAGGTATGAATATAGGTTAGAAAAAAAAAAGAGTGATATAGACTTCCGGTCAAGATGGCAGCATAGGCAGACACACCTTACCTCTTCCCACAACCACATCAAAATTACAAGTAAAATATAGAATAACCATCACTCAGGAATGTCAGAAATCAAGCTGAATGAAAGTCTGACAACTATGGAATTAAAGAAACCACATCGACCCAGACTGGTAGGAGGGGCAAGTCATGATATGACTAGTCCAACACCCACACGAATAAAAATTCAGGAAGGATATCTTGGGAGCAAGGAGTCCCAGACCCATCCCAAGCTCCCCCAGCTAAGGATTCCAGTGCTAGGAAATAAGTCCCTACAACCTCTGGCTGCAAAAACCACTGGGGACTGAGTCAAGGAAAGAAATTTCTGGAGCCCCAAGCAGTTCCTATTAACGATCCCACACACGGACTCACCTACTCAGACTCACTCCCTCTCAGCTCCAGCACCAGGGTAGCAGCTTGAAAGGTACCCGGTGGTATACAAGGAGACACTGAAGTGTCTGGCACCAAGGCGAGCAGAGGCCATTGTCCCTTTGCTAAGCCCTCTCCCTACAGAGTTGGTAAACTGGTGCCATATCAACCTGGCTAACACTGTATGACCCACCTTGGAGATCGCCAGAGGCTCTGCCCCACCCAATTTACAGGCCCACCCAAGCTGCTTTTCCATAAGAATGGCTGGTATTGGCTCCTAAATCCTATCAAACAAGCAAGCTGGCCACAGTGAGCCACAGCAGCAGCCACATTACACTCCCAGCTTGGCTTCACCTGGGACTCTCCAAGCCCAGCACAAGTAGCAGCCATCTCAGATTGCTTCACAGCTCAGACAGGGTGCCCCACACAAAACAAAGGTGGGCGCTGACCTTGGCCTGCACCACCCGGGGAAACCCCAGAGCCAACCACCCAGTGGACAGTACAGACCACACTGCAGCAACACCACCCTGCCATGCACAGCTGACCCTCCACAGGTGGTGGAGGTTGGTGGTCAGTGGTCACAGCCAGTCCTGGCAGCTGACAGGCCTGGGTAAATCCCTCCTATTGATCTGCCAACAGCAACCAAGGCTCAACTACAAGAGGAGGGTGCACTCAGCCCACACGAAGCGTGCACCTTGAGTACCCAGCCTGGGTGATAGGGGAGGCTGTGCCAGACACCTACTGCATTAAGGCACACTACCAAGACACGGAGTCAAAGCAGCTCTACCTAACACACGGAAACAAACACAGGGAGGCTGTCAAAATAAGGAGACAAAGAAACATGGCCCAAATGAAAGAACAGATCAAAACTCCAGAGAAAGACCTAAACAAAGTGGAAGGAAGCAATCTATCAGATGCAAAGTTCCAAACACTGGTTATAAGGATGTTCAAGGAACTTAGTGAGGACCTTGGAACCGTAAAAAAAACACCCAGTCAGAAACAAAGGATACAATAGTTGAAATAGAGAACAATTTACAGGGAAACAACAGTAGAGTGGATGAAGCTGAGATTCAAATCGATGATGTGGAACATAAGGAAGCAAAAAACAACCACACAGAACAACCAGAAGAAAAAAGAATACAAAATAAAGGAGGAATACAAAATAAACAAACAGCCTGTGGGACAACTTCTAGAGGTCCAACATTCACATCCTAGGGGTGCCAGAAGAAGAGAAAGAGCAAGAAATTGGAGATCTACCTGAAAAAATAGTGAAAGAAAACTTCCCTAATTTGGTGAAGGAAACAGACATGCAAGTCCAGGAAGCACACAGTGTCCCAATTATGATAGATGCAAAGAGGCCCACTCCAAGACACATCATAATTAAAAGGCCCAAGGTTAAAGACAGAGAGAGGCTCTTAAAAACAGCAAGAGAAAATAAATTAGTTACCAGGTGGCTACCAGATTGAAGGAGGGTGTAGGGAAATGGGTGAAGAGGTGAGGGGATTAAGAAGCACAAATAGTTACAGAATAGCCATGGGGATGTAAAGTACAGTATAGGAAATAGAGTAGCCAAAGAACTTATACACATGCCCCTTGGACATGAACAGTGGGGGTGGGGGTGGACGGGAGGGATAGCCTGAGAGAGTAGAGGGGGCTGGATGGAGGGGGCAAGGAGAAAAACATCAGGACAATTATAATAGCATAATCAAAAATATAATTTAAAAAATAGTGACATAAAACCAAATAGTGCAATGAAAAAAGAGACAATTATAAATGCCAAGAATAAAAATAACTATGAAAAAGTTACAACCTAAATATAAAGCAAACGAAATAAAGTATGGCTTGATTTGACCAACTGATGAAATATAACAAAAAGCTAATTTGGCTTTGATGTGGAACATTCTCCTTCAGTGGCCCAGGGACTGTGACATTAGACCCACAGAAAAAAAAATCTATTCCTAGCAGATAACATGGCTGCCTGGGTGGGAATAACATTTACAGAGTCGTAAGAAAATAAATGCCATTTATTGGCTTTCTGTTTGGGGGAACAACCTATGTATATAACATGGAGGATCTGCTTGTGGTTATCAGCTTGAATGTAAAGTTAACAACTGTGACAACAAAAACAGCACGAGTATAGCTGACAGGAAGTATGGCGAGCACCTCCAATCAGAAGTGCTGACTCCTCATTAGGAGATGATGCTGCAAGTTGATGGATCAAGGAAGAGAAGAATGAAAACAAATAATACAAATACCAAACACTGAGGTGAGGAACAGTGTGAGCCAAACCTTCTATTTCACACCAAGTGACATCTAAAGAGTAGGGATACCAGCATTTTTTTCTTCCACAGATACAAAGGTAAACGACAGGATTAAAATACTAGAACAGAAACCGTCAGGACTGAAATGCTGGCCAGTTTGGAGGAGTAGGACTATCTCTAGACTCTCTTTCTCTTATAAACTGTTCTGTGTTATGATTTGCTACCATGTGTTACTTTTGAAAAATGAAAACATGTAATTGAAAAAGAAAAATAGGCACCACTTGTTCTCTTTTTGCTCTTTCCTTTTGGGCTAAATGTAGTAGCCCGAGAAAGTCTTACTTTGGCCCACTGTAAACTTAAATTGGTTAATGACAATTTGGATTATGTGCTACTTGAAAATCCTATTTTCCCTCCTCAGTCCACAGCGATCCTCTCCTTACAACCTCAGTTCTCTGCTGCTGCTTACAGCTGCTGCATTTTTTTATTTATTCAGAAAATGATGACCTTCTAGGATGAACTCCCTCATTCATCTTGTCTCAGCTGTCTATACATGAAAAGAGAAAATGTATTTATCTGTATCTCTTTCCATATACTCTTGAAAGCAACTAATGCTTCTAGGTTTCTGCCTCCAAAGAATCTTGCTTTTGTATCTGTGTCTTCTAATATTTTCTAGTTTCTCTCTTCCTGTGTACCTTTCCTTTGTATTTTAACAAAGGCAAAATATTTCCCTATCCTAACTACCTCCATACCAAGAAATGCCTGACCCTGTTTCTCTCTCTGACCACCACTACTTACACCACTACTTACTGGTTTTTAATGGCTCACCTAACTCCTTAAACTGAATGATTTCTATCTGCTGCTGCCTTTCTTTCCTTGTTATGAAGTGCCTCTTAAATGGCCTCTCATCAGGCTTTTAATCCCAACACATTACACTAGGCTTCTTTCAGGGTTTCAATGACCTTCTGCTAGCCACAGGCAGCAGATTCCCTTAGTCCTCGCGTTTCCTGGTCCCTCTTCTCATGCATCTTTCATAATTCTGTATGAAGCTTTCTCCTTTCTTTAGCTTTGTTAACTTACTGGCTTGTTTCCCAGCCCCCTAAGGACAGTCCTTAGCCCCTTGTCCTTCTGTATTCATTTCCCTTACCCACTTTAATCTGTTTCTAGTCTGATGATTTCCAAAATAGGCCTGTTTTTACACTTTTCTACAGACTATCTAAAGTAACCTAAAATTTAGCTTATCAGAAACTGAAAATAGATTCAACCAGTTTTTCTTCCCACTCTTTTCCCTGCCAACAATTTCATCTTTCTTCTCAGTCCCCCATGTTTATAACTTTACATTTTTTCTTCAGCCAATTCTAATCAGCCTTCAAATCCTGTTATTATTATTTTTAAACATTTTTCTCATGTTCATCTCTTTCTCCATTCTGTTAGTCACTACCCACAAAACACTATGTGAACAAATATGATAAGCAGGAATTAATTATTTGGCTGGTCAAATATTACTTTATATGCAAAAGTAAAAACCTATTCACCTTAACTCAGTGATAGGACATTTTATAGATCCAAGGGCTCTCTTATAACATTAATTCTTAGTTTATCTGGTTTGCAGTATTGAAATTATCATATATCAGGCTTCTTTTAAATGAGGTACACCTATGCATAACTTAAGGCATCAAAGAACTCCATTAAAAAAACGTGATTTTTCAAACAGCAGGAAGTCTCCTGATAGGTTAGCTTTGAATGCATCGCATAAAGAGGTGTACTCATTTAAAGGAACAAGTGACCATCAATTACACTACACAAATGCTCATAAACTCCCGGATCGGACTGGTAAACTCCTTTGAAAGCATTCCTCTGTGGCTCTGCTAGGAGTTCTCCTATCTCTAAGGTCTAACTGCTGTGACTTAGTGAGGTTGAATGATCGAAGTTGAGGAGACATACCTCAATTTTACCAAGTATTAGGTGATTATCTACTACTCAAAAGCACTGTCATTTTTTGCTGTTTTCTATTCACTAAAAAACACAGTCCTACTTCTAGACTTTCCCTTCACATTCAAGTATCCCTTTCTCACTCCTATTCACTCTAAGGAACTAAATTCTAAGCATTTCACTAGGAAGACAATTCTTTAAAAGAGAAAGACAACATTAGTATTATATTTGCTCATAGCAATTAGCATCATTGATCCGTCCTGTCCTCACTTTTCAAAATAAGCATCAGTTACATTTCTTGCTCACTATAGCTGGAATTAGTTGTATTTATGTTTCTGTAGCTATTCTATCTCTGGTATAAGCTCCCAGGGGCACCTTTACCACTTCTCTTGCATGTTGCTATAGAATCTACTACAAGACTGTTACAGTCGTCCTTGAATAAAGTACTGGACTGGCTGACTAACTACAGTGCCTCAGTTGGTCCTATATTCCACATAAACAACAACTTCTACAGGAGGCAATACAATAAGGTTACAGCTTTAATCAGCAAGATTATGAAATACCGTATTTTTTGGACTATAAGACACACTGGACCATACGACACACCTAGGTTGTAGAGGAGAAAAATAGGGGGAAAAAAACCCTGCTCCACCGCCACCACCCCCACCCCGCCCAGCAAGCCAGGTAAGCTACATTCGGACTATAAGATGCACTCCCATTTTCCTCCCAAATTTGGGGGGGAGAAGTGCATCCTGTAGTCCGAAAAATACGGTATTTCTGAAGATTCTTCACAAGGGGGTTGCCTCAGAAGCAGACACAGGTATGAGGACTAAATGCAGGTCCACCTGCTGGTAGGAGAGGCAATGGGACTGTCTTTTCAGATAGATGAGCAAGCAGGAAAACGGATAACATAACTTGTTTTGGAAGCAAGCAGAACGATGAGGCAGTAAAAACCCATCAGCATACATCATCCTATCATGGCCTAGTGTCATTCCCAGCCTCTATTAGCCCTCACTGCATCAGCGCAAGTCCCAGACACTTTATCCTGTTTATAATTGCTGATGAGCAGTAATAAGGCCTCCATGCCTCAGCTCTGTCCGTTCCACTTCAGCACCTACCTATTAGGTAATAACTTTTATTTACAGCCTTGCTTGATGTGCTGTGCTATTAGTACAGCTAGGAACTGAGTAGGGCAAAAAAAAAGTCTCCTTAATGGGTAGTATCACTGCAAGGCCCCGATGATTTATAATGCAGCTTTGTGGCTGTTCTATCTTGCTCCTTCTGGTAAGACTGCTTTGGGAAAAGTACATTTCTAATATGCTGCCCCCGAAGAGGCAGGCACACACCTGCTGTGGAGCAGCACCTGAAAAGACACCCCTCCCAAAAGCCCCCCTCCAATAACCCAAAAGTTTCAAAGGAGGAAAGGGGTTTTAAATTCCCCTGATATCCTTTTAAAATAATGTTGGCTCAGACCTTTTGCCCCAGTGGAGCAACAGAACAGCTAATTAATGGAAGTTCAGGGCTTTCTCCTTGGTAAGAGTGCAAGCTATGATAAAATAATTTTACCATAAAGGCAAAAACCCCAAGTTGTAACTGCATTCAAGAATCCACACAAATTGAGTTAGCACAAATCAAGTAGACCATGAGCAGCTCAACACCACAGCCCAGACTTCTCATATACACACACATCCAAAATAGCAATACGCCTCATCACACAGCATTTTCCTTTTTATACCAGAGTGCAATTTTATCCTTCGAGTGCAAAAATTCCTCTTGATTACACTGGCATCCTGGCTTCGTATTCACTTATATCAGCCTGTTCTCAGAGAGGAAGCTGCTGCTTCTCAAGTAAAGCCCAAACAAGGCCTGTGAAACAAGACAATGACTTCCAGTTCAGCAAACTCATATGTTACATGTGTAGCTAGCCTGTAACACAAACAGAACAATTGGTGGCAACCGGACCTCACTCTCATTCAAGAGTACAAATGAAAACCAGTTAAGCTGTCCTAACCTTTTCTGCAATCCATACATTGTATCAGGTGCTTTTAAACTCACTCGCCATCATTTACACCTTATCAAATCATCTAATTATTTAGTACCTTGCTACCTCATTCTATTCTTTAATATAAGCAACAATTCAGGCAGATTTAAGTTTTTACAGAAAAAAAACCCCACAAAAAAAAAAACCACGTAGTAGATTATTTCCCTTCTCCAGTTATTCACTCAATGGCCAAAAATCCCATTCTGTCAGCAAACATTATGGTATACTTTGGTAACCTCTCCCATTTTTTTTATGGTAAAACATCAGATGCAACTTTTAGATTAGAAAAATTTTGGCAATATTGCCAAATATTTGGTATTCATTTTTCTCCCTGCCCCAGAAATCAATCTCCTGTAGGACCTAAGATGAGAATGCACAAGGTAAAACTTTTAGTACAGTCGTACCTTGGTACTCGTCAACTTCAACTCGTCAAATCCAGTACTTGTCGCGTTTTGATGAGAAAAGATGTTTCAGCACTTGGCGCTTGCTCAGGACTAATTGCACTTGCTAGAGCTTGTATGAGTCACAACACCGCCCCACAAAAGAAAACACGTCATCATTCGGTATTTGTCGGTTTCAGCACTTCCCACGAGTCCGGGAGAAATTAACAAGTTCCAGGGTACCACTGTACTTTTTCTTTGCCATGACAGATTTACTGTTTTGATCTTTCTTCAATAGTTACATTAAATGCTAATAAAATATGAAAGGTTTATATTTTCCCTAATATTCTCCTGATGGGAACTTGCAAATTACATAAGTAGGTCAAATTTCTATCTTTCTGTCTCAAATATTGATACTGGAGACCTGAACGAAAAGCTGTACCTTAAGGACCAAAAAGAAAGAAGAAAAGAAACAACTGAACTACACAGTTGAATCAGACCCAAATCTACCTTCCTTCAAAGCTCTACCGAGTCCTTCCTGGAAGTCATTTCCAAAATGTTATATTGACCAATATGGTTTGTAGTCACTGACTCGACTCTCTAGGATTAAATGTGCTGGTTGAAATGTTTCCATGAGTATTGACTCTACCAGGAGATAAAATACACAACTGTAGGTATTTCTAAGATTTACAGGGTCACCTCTGATTTAACGCTGCCACCCTTTAGCTTCTGAATCAATTTAAAAGATCTTATATAAACCTCATGCTAACATAAGAACAATGAAACATTCCCCTTTAAATGGCTTCTGAACACTGATGTGGAAACTGTTCAGCACATCAATCTTCTCTTAACTCGCAGGTAAAAGGGGGTTTCTTTTCTTGTCTTTGTAAAACCAGACAAATATCACAAGCAGGTTGCCTGAGAGAAGTGAATCAAAAGGGTTTTTTAGGGAGAAAAATGGAAACAATGAACAATACAAGGCTATATAGTTCATGTCCCTGCTCATCACGCTGAGAGGAAAATAGGTGACCTAAAAGGGTAACCACGTGCTAAGGTGAGGAGAGGAGAGGAGCAAAGGAAAAGAAAGGAAAGGGGAAAGGCAAGGTAAGGCAAGACAAAGCAGACAAAAAGATATATAAACTGAATTAACACACTTCTTATACAGTGGAAAGATGATACTTTCCAGAAAAACTTGGTGTTTAATGGGAGTTTCTAGTCCCACCTGCTTTCATCCCAGGCAATAAATACTACAGCTCCCTATGGTCCCACAAATAGCTATTTTACTTGAGAGCCTATTACTATAATCACATTTTTAACATACACAGGGCATCTTAAAACCATCATTTTCCAAGTCTATCAGAGAGAATATTATTTACTCAACATTATTTGCTGGAAGAAGAGTAACAGTGACTAGAGATACAATGGAGCAAAAGTGTGTAGACAACACCATCAAGTCTGTAAGCTTGTTTATGACTTTTTTTAACTTCACAAATAAAAGGACTATAAAATGGGAAAAAGAAAAAAAAAAAAGCCAGAAAGTGGTAAAATAGGGAAGGATGAACTTCCCTTCTTCACATGTTAAAAAGTCTATCCCTTGATATATCCAACCTGGGCCCTAGAGCTAAGAGTTAGTTGGTCAAAGCTCCACTGGAGGGAGCAGAGTCCTTGGGTCAGTCACTGTTCAAGGATCCTGCTGGAGAGGAACGATTTCTCCACGAAAATTTAACACAAGACATGGTCTGGCTGTCCATCACAGCTTAAATTTTAAAGTTCACCAATAGCAAGCTCCAATAAATAAAAAACAAAATAACTTCTTTTGCTGTTAACATTCTGCAAATAAGTCTTACGAAAAAGTTATATATGTCTTTAAATAAAAATTTCTAAGAAAAGGTAATAGGCCTCCCTCCTTTCACACAAGGCGCTTTAAACATAAAAATATAACTTCCTGAATATATCCATCTACATATCCAAATACCTTCCAAATAAAGCTGCCTGAAAAGGATGACCACAGCTCAGATTACAACGTTGTGGCTTAAAGTGTAACTTGGTAATTAGAAAAGAGGAAGGACAAACGGTGGTTTGTTGCCAAGGAAAGTAAACTCTTTTCCTTCACAATATACTCATTCTTGGCAGGAATGTTGTGAGAATTAACAAGGGAACATGTGCAAAACATTCAAAGCTCTTTGAAGAAATGGAAGCTCTCTCTAGTAATCTGAAGGTGCGATATGCTTTAACTCTCACATTCTAACCAAAGCAACCTGGGACTTGTCACCGTTTTTCAACTCTTTGCTGACTGTAGATATCCCAGAGCTCTACAAAGCCACACACACCGTCAGTGAATTTTTCTCTGCTTTAAATACCAAAATGATCATGGTGCTACTGTTTTTTTCATCTAAAGATTATAGAGTTTAACTGTTAATAGTGCTATGTGGTCAAAAACCAGCATCTAAAGAAAAGCCTTTCTCACCTAGTTCACAAATACAAACTGATCTTTCATTTGCCACTACTGCTTTTTGCAACCTGCCTCTTAGACTTCCTACACTTACAGTTAACACAAAGCAATTTTTTAAAGAGTTCCCTCTCACACTTTGACAGTTGTAGACCAGCCACTCTACAGTGCTTTCCACCTGTCTAAATTACAATACACTCTGATCAACAGTAGTCCCTTGAAACATAGAAATGTTAATCAGCCACTCAGGCTTCTAATTATGGACCTAATGCTAATTTACTAAAAAGAAAATGACCTGTTCACTGAAAAGGTCACTAACCATTTTTTGAGAGTACACTCCTACCTAGTAAGATATTTGGCTATATACCTTTAATATGTATACATTTATATGTGTATTTGCTGGTTTTAAACTGTAAATATGGAATATATAATAATAAAATGAATCTGAAAAATAGAAACTTTCAAAGACTGAGATAAAGAACTTTTACTACTTTCTCCCCACACCTCACAGACTGTACATTATACACCCTTCTTCAGAGACTGCTGACTTAAAGAACTACTAAGTATATTCTAGCCTAAGTACCCTTTTCCTAACACACATTATTACTAAGCTGGAGGTTGCTTTAAGTCCAACCTTGTATTGAACAGATTGGCTTGGAGGGGGTCGGTGAGATCTAATTCAGGGGGTCTCACCCCATGGAATAAATGATACCACTGTAAGGTAATTATTCATGGACCTCTATGCCTGAAGCCTTGTGCTCTAGATCTTTGGGAGAGCTATTGTTACTATGTCCTCATGGTAGAAGCACCACAGAGCATGTGTTAGAGGCATGAGTCCGCTCTTGAAGAACCTAGACATAAGAATACAAGAACACTCTAGCACGGTAGCACTATAACTGATGATGATCCCGAGACAAATGTTCAGGATCCCCACCGTGGGCAACTGCTAATTCCCAGACATGCAGAAAAATGGAGACAAAGAGAGTCAACCTGCAGTTTTCAAGGCAAATCAATCAGTTTACCTGTATGAAGCAGGAAGCTCTGTCCCCTAGTGTCAGGGCCATCATTTAAGGCTGAGGCAGTAAGGCTAGGTTAAGAAGCCTGAGGGGGCAGAGATAGGCTTCTTGAAAAGTGCAACAGGCTGACCTTGATGGCCTTTAGTATCCAAGCTGAGAAATCTCAAGTTTCCTTCAGGCTTTTTAGAAGATGGCCTACACATTGCATTAACTTCCTTCCAAGCCACAAATTCTCAATTCTCTTTTTCTCGTTAAGAGGTATGCAGTCACCTAAAAGAATGCCTGAAAATGTGTGACTGAGAGCTCAATTACTCGCTTATATTTCATTTTGTGAAATATATTACCATCAGTTCCTACTATAGTACTGAAATGCAACAAGACTGCGACCAACATAAAACCAATTAATTAAACTAGATATGGCAATGAATTTTGGTACTTCTCATCTTTTCTTCTTTCCAACTAAATTACCTACCGATGTGTTACCCACAGCATTTAATGGTTGGCCACTGTATATATATAATCTTTAGCGATAAGATTATACTATAATAGCAATTACCATTAAAGATGTACTATGTGAGCTTTATGTATATATTTCCTACATCAAACCTATGAGACAGATTTATCATTTGATTACAGATGAACAACAAATTTTGAGATGTTAACTTATCTATTTAAAAATCACATTTTGTAAGAGGCAAGGCTAGGCTCTGAAATCAGATCTCTTTTAGAACTCCTATTTTTAAAACTACTTCATTACATGCTATATTTCCAAATCTGTGTTTCTCTTTCTCCATATCTCAGTCAATGATATGCTTTTCCACTGTCTGGCTAGCAGTGTAATTATAATACAATATGATAAGCAATAACATGATGCACTGCAAAACAACACAGGCTTTAGCATCTGAAAGATCTGTGTTCAAGTCCTGGTTCTATTACTTACTAGCAATATTACCCCAGGAAATGTACTTAATTTTCTGAGTACCTACTTTTGTCATTGTAAGAAGAATAACTCTCTTGCAGAATTGTTCTGAAGGTTACACGGGCATGCCTATAAAGCATATTGAATGGTGTCTGGTAATACAGTTAGCATGCAATGTATGTTATTATTTTTAGATACACAAAAATATTACTGGAGGAAAGAGACAAAAACAGACCTGCCTACAAGATGAAGTACACAAGTACATGACATGCAAAGAGTAATTCCTACTAGTTTCAGTGTCTAAGCTGAGCACACAAGCCTCTTTCCTAAATCTCTCAGGATGATCCAATTCGCTTGAGGCTCACTCCCTGACTGCTACCACATTGGTAGTACTAACAATAAGCCCCGCCCTGAGGGCCAAGGCTGGAAGGAGAGAAGAAACATTAAAGTACACTGTGTATGTGAAGTGCTGGACCTGAAATCAAAGGGCTCTGAATGTTTTCAAGCTTCTGGCTGGAGTGGGTAGGAAGCCGGCTCTGACTTCCCCTGGCTAATCAGGCCGGTCTATCTCACTCCAGAGCACAGTTCCCTTCCATCTCCATCAGGAACTACCCAGAGGACCTTGAATACTGACGACAGGAGGGATAAGAGCACGCCAGGACCATCTCACAGAGCCCTGCGTCAAAACTGGTCATTTCGAACAGAAAAGTAAAATTAAGTTCCTCAGAGTTCAATACTTGCATGTTACTTCTAAACTGCTCAAGGACAGGCCTGTTTGAGATTTAACATAAAAAATATGAGCATTTAAAGGGGCTGAGGTTTCAGTGTAAGTTTGTACACAGAAATAGTTCGTGCTATTTTTGCTTAAAAGTTAAAAAGGACTTTTTAAGTTATGAAAAATACTTTGAATGTGACCTTTTGAAAAACAATATAATTATTTTTACTCTTCCAAATATAATCCTTGAGATATTTTAAGTAGTAGGCCATATTATTGGAAAGGGCAAATATTGTTTAAAAATAAATTAAGCTATAGGCTAAGGGAGGAATGGCCATTATGACTGCTTTTTAGAAAGCTATAAGATTCATGGCTTCATATTTAATAAAAATGTCACAGATGCACAAAGATTTCTGGGAGACTTTATGTATCTGAAAAAGATGATTTTAGCATACCCTATGGCTTGAAGATGAAAGAGAGAAAATAATTTTCCAAAACTATTAGGATATTATAACAGGTTAAAACACTGATTATCTGTACTATAACTGATTTCCCTCTACAGTCTCCATTATTTAAATAATGTTTTTTAGTAAGTCTAATATATAGACAAAGTAGCACATGCTAGAAACAGGGCAATGTATGTTTCATATTTTAGTATTCTTCAGACAGTAGAAAGTAGGTAAGCTGTCCACCTTCTTGGTGCTGGCTGCCAGCATTAACTCAATCTCACCTCCAAGAGCATCACTTTGACTTCAGCTCACATCCACTCCCAATAGTAACCACATAATACATCACTTCAAAATTGATGGAAGAAATTAAAGAGCACCCTGGCAAGAACACCACATTAAAAACAGTAGCTAATTTCCGTAAAGGATTCAGGTCAGAATGAATCCAGATAAAAGAATGATGTACGTACCTGTACCAGAAGATCTTTTGGTAGGTGTGATTAATGAGACATGAGCTGTATCTGTGCATGGCCCACCTAGAAACAGAAAGGTAGGCACATCAGTCAAGTCATAACCGCTCCATGCCCATAGTTGCTATCTTGGATACAGAGAAGCCTAAAAATGCACGAATCGACTGGGAAATATGCATAAGAGGGGTAGTAGAAAGAATAGAGAAGGTGGTAGCTGTGGTAGGTTAACCTTAGTTAGGCAATTTAGATCTGTATTCTTTCTATATTACAACATGCTTTTTGTAAAAAAAATCAAGTCTCTCAAAATGTTAAGAAGTAAAAGAATAAAACTTTAACTAGAACCCCAATGCAGGTGAGAGGAAATTGCTCACATGTCTGGGGAGATGAGTTTTTCCACAGTGCGTAAGCAGGAGTATTCCCTCTTAGGCTGATCTCGGTGGTCACCCTACCTTTGAATTTATTGCAAAACTAGTAAAGGGTGCATGTGCCTAAGGAAAAACAAACTGCTTGTCAGAAGAAATAAAGATCATTTTAATATAGAAAGAGAGCACTGCTGACCAAAAAGGAATGTCTCGTTTAATTATAAGAATATGCTATGAAGAGGGCCTACATGGAATCTGTGAGGGCCCAGAGATCTGACAGACATATAGATAGACAGGTAGATGGATATAGATATAGTCAGTTGGTGGGTAAAATCTTGAATAATTTCAAGACTACCAACAGATTCTTAAATTGATACTGATACATACCACAACATTCCCCACGAACCATGCCCTACCTTCTGAAATAGGAAGTTATTATATAAACATAAAGACCAGTGGCTCTTGATATGCCCTAGGAGAGGCAATAGTGATCATCACAATGGAACAGAACACACAGGCAAACGTTACACATATATTTTGAAAAGGCTCTCCAGGTGACTACAACTAGCAAAGGTAGACATGGTTAACTGACAGAGGTGTACGTCCCCTATGACAAGACTTCATATCACTGAAGTTATTCATTGATGAGGAAAGAAAGATGAGAGAGCTCTGAGATCTTCCTAGAGTTTATGTCACCAAGACCCATGGGTTTAGAGACCTGGAAACCCCACTTAAGAGGAAACTGTTAGTCCAATCTTTCCTTGATACAGGAAAGATTGTTATGCATTGTTGTAACAGCAGTAAACCTTAGTGGGTGTAAGAAGACACAGAGGAGAAATGGAAAAAGGGAGGAAAGACTAGGTAAGTGTGTTGTAACTATGTGCTACCCTGGGTTAGTCTCATGCTCAGGGAGCTTATGATCTGGTTAGGAGGACATTTGTGTTAATAAATGAAGAACAATACATGACAGCAGTAAAGAGCTGGGTCAAAAATGATCAAGTGTCCAAGAATATGGAACAAGTAATGAACGCTAAGTGTAATCAGGAGGAATATTCACTACTGGCTAGCATCAACTGAAAATACTTCTCAAGAACTTGAAAATGAGGCAGGAATTGAAAAGTTAGAAAGACCAAAAGAGCAGGGCCTTTTTCTACAAACATCACATTCCCAAAAGAAAGCTTAACATACTGAAATTCTAGGGATCCAAATGGGCGACTGTGACATGAAAATAAGCAACATGGAGAGACGATGAGCTGTAGGAAAACCGAATGTCGACCCCACATCCTTGAGAACTCTCTTCTGGGCACTACCTTCCATAGCTCCATAAATATGCTATAGCTTCTGTTCCCATGAGGGTTTGTTCTTTATTTGCTCGCGTTCTTATTTCTGGGAAAATAACAGGCTTTTATACAAGACTCAGTTTAAGCCCTGGAACTCTTCGGTTTCTTTACCAAACAATGGGGATAGCAAAACTGCCCACGAGCCACAGTGTCGATGAGAATCACCTGGCAAAAAGACTGCATAAACTATGCCTTTTACATTCTGCATCACCACTTTCTCTGTCACCAGACTTTATGCCCCCTAAGGCCAAGTCCCAATTTGTCATCTACTCTTGGGTTATGACTCACTGCAAACTGCTTGATTTAATCAAGAGACTAATGGACATTTATTAAAATTTTTTAAATTGAAGTACAAAAAAATAAAATAATAAAATACAAAAATGCAGTGTAAAAATCTTAAATGCACACCCTGAGGAGTTTAAACATGTATACACTTTTGTAATTACTATCACATAAAAATACTAGAGCATTTTCGGAATCCAGAAAGTTCAAGGGAGCATTTTTAAAATACAGATTCCCAGACCATGACTCTGGAAATTCTGACACAATAGGCTGGGGCAGACAAAGAAAAAGATTAGTGTACATTTTTAAACCAGCTGAGCACAATGTAAATATTTAACAGCCCAGTTAGTTCCAGTCTCTGATAACCATTTCTTTAACTCCCAGCTCAGTATCTGGCCAAGATCACTGAGTTTCCACAACATAGTGAACTACACAGAACAAAAGAGTCAATAATGGCTTAACCACCAGAACACTTAAAAAAAATCATAAAATAATTCATCTAGTAAAATTACAAGAAGTGAGAAATTGGTCAAATCAAACCCCCCTAAAGAAATTTGGCTGGGATTCATGAATTAACACTCTCGTATTCACAAATGCACACTTTACTTCATCTGTAGGTTGAGAGTTTATACTTTCTAAACCTACCTCCTAATTGAATGAATTTCTGTAGGTTTGGCAAATACGCAAACAACTTTAAAGCCACCTACCATGTCTCAGCATGCATTACCAGGAAACTGTTCTCCGGAGAGCTTGTTAAACTAACACCACAATCCAGCATATTCACTGCACTACAGTAAAGTATACACAGAACCACAGGCGAGCCAAAACAAACTGACAGCAAGAATAACTGGCAGGAATAATATATCCCAATTTTGATAATTGTACAGTATTACAAACAGAGAGCTTGGAATTCAGTTTGGTCTGGCAGACCATAACCAATGAAACCCTTTAAAAATATAAAATTCTTGTACTGTCAAAAAAAACCCCCAAAAAACCCACAGGAGATTATGATACCTACTGTTACACAATTATTTCCAAATCAACTGTTAAAATGAATACAAGAAATTATGAGCCATGCTATGAGAACCTTTTCAGGTTTTTGCCTACAATAATAAAAATATACCATGAGCCCCATATGGTTATAGCAAACGAAATAATTTTGAGAGTTGATAGTAAAGGTCAAAGTCAGGGCATCTGCTCCATCAAGAAATGCTGTTGGCTTTTTCTTTTTTTTTTTTTTTTTAACTGGGCTAATGTCTGAGAGAGGGCCTGGTTATATGGTCCCATAAATCATTGTAAACCCTGCTACTTTTGGCCTTCCTTCCTCTTCTTCCCAAGCATCAGGGTCAACAGAGCTAATAACTTAAGAGAAAGGTGAGAAATTCTCTTGATTACTGGATTCTATTGGTGAACTGTGTGTGTGTGTGTGTGTGTGTATGTGTGTTCAGTGGGATCAGGTTGGAGAAATAAATGTATTTCTAAGCACAGCACGATTCCCATCATTACCTTCTAGCCTATGTTAGTGGCAACTGAGTTTCAAGTTATAAGTTTTAGATTTTTAAACATTTTTTTTAAAGTATAGAGTTCCTTCCTTAATCTGACAGGATCTCTGGGGATTATGAACCAGGTAACAAGACTAACCAACCCAAACTAACTTTCAGCCAATCACCATGAGTGCTACTTGCTTTCTTTTGCTAAAACAAATTAAAAATCTGAATTTTTTCAAGTTTCTTCATTATCTGAAGATATTTAGTAACAGACTATCATTTAGCATTTGATACTACATTTGGAGGACTTTTTCTTAAATTTCAACAACGTAAGAGTCTGGAATTTGCAAGTAAATAATGTCTGTGGTAGCTTGTGGTTTGTGACCAAAAGTCTGAATATTCACTGTATGTTCTTCTAAGGAATGTTTCTATTCTTGTATTAAAGGTGTCATACATAATGCAGCACTATGGACCACATCTGCAAGTCCACATGAGAGCCGTGAAATGAAATTCTTTAGCTGTATTCCCAACAACTAGAAATTCTTATAGCATTTGCAAGAGGGTAGTGGATTTTCCTGAGAAAACAGTACTGATTTTCAGGCCTGTAAAGCTGAAGACGGGTCAGATATACATAGTAATTTCACTGTAATCTGTAAAATCAGAAGGACTGAATAAAGGTATCCCATTAACTATCAACAGTTACATTGCAAGCTAAAGTAGCAGAATTCTTAAATTTCCTTTTTCAGCTGTAGAGTTACGGAGCATGCCAAAAAGCCCTGAGCTACCCCCATGTGTGCTCCACTCCACAGACTGGTTGAAGACTATGACTCGGGAGGAAGTAGAGAACACAGGTTTGGAGGGCAGCTGCATTTAGGCTGGCAATCATTTTAGGCACTCAAAATTTAAGACTGAATAAATACAGAAAAATAGTATTTCTCCTTAACCTTGAAAACAGAGATCAGTATCTACCCAGAAAGCTTTTGTTAAAACAGCTGTGATGACTGGTCATTTTTGGCTCCAGGTTCCACTAGCCTTCATTGGCTGCAGTTACACATGTGCTAAAACACATCAATTAAGAAAAATGGACTGCCAAGGAGTCAGTTCGCTAAGAATTGCCAGAAGCTTCAATAATCAAACAAATATTCTATCAGCTCTTTCATGGTAAGTGCAAACATTAATACACAAAAATAGCCATTCCTTTTGCAGATTTATAACACTTCAATATTCTTGCTTAATTAACATGACATTTACATAACACTATCTAATTAATTTCCAACTAAAGGCACTGTGGGCTAATTAGAAATGCATCATCCTTTTTTAACCAGCTTGTCAATTCCACTCTATCTTAATCTGCATGATGTTTACCTCTGCAGCATCCAACTTTTCCAGCTCACTGTTCCAGAGGTGATTTTGGACAACAAAATCAAGGAGCTACAATTCACCACCACCCCCCTCAGAGATTCGTATCTTCAGAGTTTTTTGACAAGGCATTTCAAAAAAGAAAAAGAAAAAAAACATGCACTGGAGATAGTGAAATAAACTACATTTTCTCCCAATATGACCTAAATAAGAATGTAAAACGGACTTCTGGACAAGATGGCAGCAGCACGGGCAGACACACCTTACCTCTTCCCACAACCACATCAAAATTACAAGTAAAATATAGAAAACCTTCTCTCAGGAATGTCAGAAATCAAGCTGAATGAAAGTCTGACAACTATGGAATTAAAGAAACCACATCGACCCAGACTGGTAGGAGGGGCAAGTCATGATATGACTAGTCCAACACCCACACGAATAAAAATTCAGGAAGGATATCTTGGGAGCAAGGAGTCCCAGACCCATCCCAAGCTCCCCCAGCTAAGGATTCCAGTGCTAGGAAATAAGTCCCTACAACCTCTGGCTGCAAAAACCACTGGGGACTGAGTCAAGGGAAGAAACTTCTGGAGCCCCAAGCAGTTCCTATTAACGATCCCACACACGGACTCACCTACTCAGACTCACTCCCTCTCAGCTCCAGCACCAGGGTAGCAGCTTGAAAGGTACCCGGTGGTATACAGGGAGACACTGAAGTGTCTGGCACCAAGGCGAGCAGAGGCCATTGTCCCTTTGCTAAGCCCTCTCCCTACAGAGTTGGTAAACTGGTGCCATATCAACCTGGCTAACACTGTATGACCCACCTTGGAGATCCCCAGAGGCTCTGCCCCACCCAATTTACAGGCCCACCCAAGCTGCTTTTCCATAAGAATGGCTGGTAGTGGCTCCTAAATCCTATCAAACAAGCAAGCTGGCCACAGTGAGCCACAGCAGCAGCCACATTACACTCCCAGCTTGGCTTCACCTGGGACTCTCCAAGCCCAGCACAAGTAGCAGCCATCTCAGATTGCTTCACAGCTCAGACAGGGTGCCCCACACAAAACAAAGGTGGGCGCTGACCTTGGCCTGCACCACCCGGGGAAACCCCAGGGCCAACCACCCAGTGGACAGTACAGACCACACTGCAGCAACACCACCCTGCCATGCACAGCTGACCCTCCACAGGTGGTGGAGGTTGGTGGTTGGTGGTCAGTGGTCACAGCCAGTCCTGGCAGCTGACAGGCCTGGGTAAATCCCTCCTATTGATCTGCCAACAGCAACCAAGGCTCAACTACAAGAGGAGGGTGCACTCAGCCCACACGAAGGGTGCACCTTGAGTACCCAGCCTGGGTGATAGGGGAGGCTGTGCCAGACACCTACTGCATTAAGGCACACTACCAAGACACGGAGTCAAAGCAGCTCTACCTAACACACGGAAACAAACACAGGGAGGCTGTCAAAATAAGGAGACAAAGAAACATGGCCCAAATGAAAGAACAGATCAAAACTCCAGAAAAAGAGCTAAACAAGGTGGAAGGAAGCAATCTATCAGATGCAGAGTTCCAAACACTGGTTATAAGGGTGTTCAAGGAACTTAGTGAGGACCTTGGAACCGTAAAAAAAACACCCAGTCAGAAACAAAGGATACAATAGTTGAAATAGAGAACAATTTACAGGGAAACAACAGTAGAGTGGATGAAGCTGAGATTCAAATCGATGATGTGGAACATAAGGAAGCAAAAAACAACCACACAGAACAACCAGAAGAAAAAAGAATACAAAATAAAGGAGGAATACAAAATAAACAAACAGCCTGTGGGACAACTTCTAGAGGTCCAACATTCACATCCTAGGGGTGCCAGAAAAAGAGAAAGAGCAAGAAATTGGAGATCTACCTGAAAAAATAGTGAAAGAAAACTTCCCTAATTTGGTGAAGGAAACAGACATGCAAGTCCAGGAAGCACACAGTGTCCCAATTATGATAGATGCAAAGAGGCCCACTCCAAGACACATCATAATTAAAAGGCCCAAGGTTAAAGACAGAGAGAGGCTCTTAAAAACAGCAAGAGAAAATAAATTAGTTACCAGGTGGCTACCAGATTGAAGGAGGGTGTAGGGAAATGGGTGAAGAGGTGAGGGGATTAAGAAGCACAAATAGTTACAGAATAGCCATGGGGATGTAAAGTACAGTATAGGAAATAGAGTAGCCAAAGAACTTATACACATGCCCCATGGACATGAACAGTGGTGGGGGGATTGCCTGAAGGAGTAGGGGATGCTGGATGGAGGGGCAAAGGGAGAAAATCGGGACAATTATAAGAGCATAATCAGTAAAATATAATTAAAAAATGTAAAGCTATCCTTTAAAAAATTCAAAGCATCTGTATATCTTTAGCAGTAAACTGTTTTCTTTTTTTAAAAGCTTTCCATGTACCCACAAAGACTTAATATAGTAAATTGTAATAAATGAATATCAGGAACAGAGCAGAATGCATAAGAAAGTAAGTCATCTCTTTAGAAACCAAAACCCTATCCTCCAACTTCACCTTAAACTTGCAATTTATCAGAAAGAATACATCTAATCTGTCCACATAACTGAGATTGAAAAGTGCCATCGACTAAAAAGAAGAATAAAGATAGGAGTGGCAGCTGGTGCCCCCACCTCACACCTTGACATGTAGCCCAGCAAGTCCCCAGCACGGGCCCTGGCTGAGTGGTGGACAGAGCCCCCCTTCTCCACAGAAGTAGTCACTCCTCCAATGCCCCAGGAGTTCGTGGAGATCTGCACACGGCACACTGATGTCAGCCTCACCCAGGTTCCTGACGGAGAAAAGGGAAAAGCCACCAAGGACAGATACAGCGTGCCTCCAACGGCCTGATTCAAGTGGGTAGACTGGATGAGGCATGGGTAATCTGTTTGCAAGCTTGTTCAGTGAGCAAAACTCCTGAAGATTTCAAGATTGCAGTGCACTGAAATCTGATGTACTCAGATGACTTGAAGGAATAACCATGTCCTTTATCGCTGAACAAATTCTTATTATTATTAAGATCGATCCATCTGCTGCTATTGATCAAAGTATTATTATATTCTCGCCCTGGACGGGTTACTCAGTTGTTAGAGCAGAGTCCCAATACAACAAGTTTGCAGGTTCTGTCCCCAGTCAGGGCACCTATAAGAATCAACCAATAAATGTATCAATAAGTGGAACAACAACAAAAAAGAGATGAGTGGGAATCTAAGTTTACAGAAATCACATAATAGTGCTCCCGTTTCTCCAAATGAAAACTGCCCAATTAAACCATTTACAAAGCTTATGGCACGATCTAAGTGTTGATCTCTCAGAAGTTCTACCTCTAACTCGTCTCACACCACTCAGATCTAAACTAAGGAATTCATGAGAAAGGGATTTTCAAAGTGGGTTGAAGTTGCTACTGGTAGCCCTCTATTTTGCTCACAAAGGGCAAATTTTCATTACCATTCCATGTCCACACCCTTAAATAATTACAGTGCGGGGCAGTTTTGCAAACACAAATGTGTACGTATGTGTGTGCTCATCACCCTGTTGTTCAACAGAAACAAAATTAAAAATTCTCCCACACCATCTTCCCCAGGGAAAACCATTACAAGCAAAATAAAATCAGGAATGCTTTCCATTTACCCTGTATTGATGAACTCTTCTACAGCAGAGTGGACATCCCTGTCATTGATGTGCTTTGGAAGAAATGCTCTCTCCTAAACAAGCAGTGACATCAATGGAAAGAGCCTCATGGGCAGGGACAAAGTTTTATACCCATCTTGGTAATCTACCACATTAGGTAATCAAAATATATTTTTCAGTAGGGAATATAGTCAATAATTCTGTAGTAACTATGTATGGTGCCAGATGGGTACTTTTGGGGTGATAACTTTGTAAGGTATTACATATATATGTGTCTAATCACTGGGTTGTACACCTAAAACAAATACAATATTGGATGTCAACTGTAATTGAAAAATAAATTAAAAAATAAAATAGTATTGAAAACTGGAAATTTGCTAAAAGAGTAGATTTTAGGTACTATTATCACGAAGTTAACTATGCAAGAAAAAGAATGTTAATTAGCTTAACTGTGATAATCACTCTTTATCCTTATATCAAATCAGCCTGTTGTATACCTTAAGAATATATAATTTTTATTTAAAAGTAAATAAAAACAAAACAAAGCAAAAAAATATTTTTTTTTCACTATTGAATGAAAATGATCCAGGCTAAAAGTAATGACTGGACATACATAGCTCTTCAGAAGGGAAATAGAACCCTTAATAAATATAGTTGATTTTCATCATATTTACATGTTGATCGAGGTACAGAAATTCTGAAACATCTTGGTCTTGGAATCTTTTTACATTTGAAAATTATTAAGGGCCATGGCCAGTGTGGTTCAGTTGGTTGGACCATGATCCCGTGAACTGAAAGGTCACAGGTTTGATTCCCAAGTCAGGGCACCTGCCTAGGTTGTGGATTCAGTCCCTGGTCAGGAGGTGAGCGAGAGGCAACTGATCAATGTTTCTCTCTCCTATCAGTGTTTCTCTCCCCCTCTCTCTAAAATCAATAAGCATGCCCTTGAGTGAGGATAAAAAAAAGTACTAAGGGCACTAAAGAGCTTTTGTTTATGTGGGTTATACCTATTGATGTTTACCTGATCTGAATTACATCTGAAAAATGTAAAAATATTATCTCCATTAAAAATTCCCAAAATAACTACACATCAACATAATGTTTTATGAAAATTAACTGCAAAATATTTTAAAACTATGAGAGTGGCCTGGCTTTTCATATCTGTATCTATACTCAATCTATTTCAATGTGTTGTTTATATGAAGCATATGAAGAAAAAACACACCCTCACACAGATATGTGGTTGGATAAAGAAGGACTTCATGGATCCCCTGAGTGGGTCTTGGGGACCTCTACACGTCTTTGAACCATCTTTGAACCAATAAATGTATTAGTTCAATACATTTATTGAATTCTATGAATCTAAAGGTTAATACAATTTCCAAACTCCTCCATACTTTCCTCACGCCAACTGGTTTATTCTAGTCTTGCAGAAACCAAGTGATGCCCTAGTATAAGTAACAGTAAAAAGGTTTGCCCATTTTAAACCAGATGATAATATTTAAGTAAATAAAGGCAAGGGACAGTGGAATAAACTCTACAGTCATTTCAATCCAGGATATTTTATTTCTGCTACTTGTAGGAAAAGTAAAAACATGTTTCATGAAACTCCAAGGATTCTGAGCAAGCAGTTGAATTTGTTCTATTTCAGGTTTTCAGATGCAATCTCTCACCTAAAACCCTCATGGCCAAAACAGAGCTTCCCATGTATTAAAATACTGGTCGATAAACATCTACTACAGCACTTAACACTGAAAGTCTACGCCACCATCTTGGGGATCAAAACTAAGAACCCTTTTTTAAGAGGTTAAAATACCACCTGGATAACAAACTCAGTTCTATTTTTAAACACTTTTGTTTCTTTCTATAACAAAGAATATTTAACATGGATATGAAATCAGGAGCTGTCACTTCTCCAATTAAGACTTCAGTTCTGACTATTTACAGGCTTAACTAAGGCCCAACTCAAATTTCTCTATTTGCATTTTACCATCAACACGAGCATGAATCTTATAACATTAATGAAGAAACACTCAGCATTAGAAGAGCT
This sequence comes from Desmodus rotundus, assembly GCF_022682495.2. Taxonomy (NCBI): domain Eukaryota; kingdom Metazoa; phylum Chordata; class Mammalia; order Chiroptera; family Phyllostomidae; genus Desmodus; species Desmodus rotundus. The sequence continues at coordinate 5,658,293 of NC_071397.1, read as the reverse complement.
TTTATTTTTTTGACAAAGTTCAGCAACCAAGAGCATTTTCATAAACTTTAGACTGCATCAGCAACTGAAAGGCTGCAATACCGTCTTCATAGAAGGAAGTGACTTGTGCATGTTCTTCAGAAGACACTTCAGAGAAAACGGAAAAAGATGACTATTTAGGCCATAGGTATTATCCCATGGACATTTAAAAAGAATTTTGAACATAAGTGTTCTTCCTTCCTTTTCCTTTGCTGAGCCTCTCCTACAGGCCGCTGTACCAGAGCTGGCAATGTTTTCAGAGTGACAACGACTGGAAGGTACCTTATCCAACCTTGTTTCACAGAGAACACTTGCAGGTCTTACTTACAGGACTTCTTTTTGCAAGTAATAGTTGAAAATGTCACAATTTGAATTATGCAGAGAAGTGATTTTATCAATATTTTGGAATTTTAAAAATTCCTTAACAAGGTAGAATCATATTTTTAATCAAGTCTAAAGAATAATCCTTTTGATAGATCAAAAATTAAAATGGTTATGAAGTAACAATGCATAAATAAAATGTAAAGTTATGTATAGTCATTTTTTGGCACTGGCAGCTCTGAATTTTCAGAGAGAAATTCACAAATATAATTAAAATTCACAAATACAATATTCAGGTAACACCCAAATAGATGCCCCTATTGTAATAGGATTTCTTTCAGCCAAACACTTCTGTCATAATAAAGCTTAGGTTTAGTTTAAAATCAGCTCAATGTTACCCATTACCTGTGTCTACACAAAATAAAAACAGTACGACAACTGCAAAGGGCTAAAGCTGCGTGAAGTGTGCTTGTTCGCTATGACCTTTACTTTTACAGCAAAATACAGAGCATTTCACTTAATAAGAACATTTAAAAAAACTGCATTTGCAAGATGGAGCAGTGATGATTTTGCTTCCAAACCTAGTTTGAATATCAGTAACTGCAGACCCTGACAAAGGAAATCTTTATGGGAAACCAACCTTTTGGATTTGTAGATTTCTAAAGGGACCCTTGAAAATGAGTGTTTAAAGTTTGCCAGTCTTCTCCCCTGAAAAGGGGAATTATCTTGAAGAGGGAAATTCAGATGAGAAAAAACTGTTATTTCATAACAGGTAGGTGGCTATCTGCACAATTTTAAAAAGCCTCCCATTATTCCCATTATTTTAAAAGCTCTGTTAAAAGTGATGACTTGTCACCATATAAGGCAACCAAATTTCTAAATGTGGTAGGGAATCTAACCTTTTCAAGTTACTTTATCTTGGAATTACCAATTGGCACAGAAAATAGTAAAAGAATATGAAGTTTCTGTTCAAAATCAGGATCAGGCAATGAGACACTTCTCTTTAATATATCAAAACACATGAAGTTTCTAAAAATAAAAATAAGGATACTTCTCTAAATATTTAAATCAGTCAGCATATGACTGCTGACTGATTTGCCAAGCACTATGCTGGGTGCTCTGAGGCACAACAAAGCAGCATAAAATAAAGTCTTTGCTAGCTCTGGGTTAAGCCTATAAATTGGCTGAGTGAGATGACATCCTCATCTCCAAGAGGTTGTCACCCACCACCTGGGAATTAGCACCAAAAGGGCCCAATTTGCTTGTGGGTAACAGATGAAGTGATTTAAAGAAGCTAAGAGCTGAGAAAGCAGCATTGTTCCCTCTCAGACCCATCCCCCACATACATTGCCACAGTGCAGCTACATGGGTTGCCCCACCCTGGCAAATACCTAAGGCTCTGTGCCCCTTACTATGTAAGAGGTGCACGAGACCAAAAAAAAAAAAAATGGCCCAGATGAAAGAACAGATCAAAGCTCCAGAAAAAATACAACTAAGCAATGAAGAGACAGCCAACCTTCCAGATGCACAGTTCAAAACACTCATAATCAGGATGCTCACAGAATTGGTTGAGTATGGTCACAAAACAGAGGAAAAAGTGAGGGCTATGAAAAATGAAATAAAGGAAAATGCACAGGGAACCAACAGTGAAGGGAAGGAAACTGGGACTAAAATCAACAGTATGGACCAGAAGGAAGAAATAAACATTCAACCAAAACAGAATGAAGAAATGAGAATTCAAAAAAATGAGAAGAGGCTGAGAACTACTGGGACAACTTTAAATGTTCCAACATCCGAATCATAGGGGTCCCAGAAGAAGAGGGAGAGCAAGAAACTGAAAACTTATTTGAAAAAATAATGGAGAACTTCCCCGATCTGGTAAAGGAAATAGACTTCCAGGAAATGCAGGAGCTCAGAGAGTCCCAAAGAAGTTGGACCCAAGGAAGTACACACCAAAGCACATCATAATTACATTACCCAAGATGAAAGAGAAGGAGAAAATCTTAAAAGCAGCAAAAGAAAAAGGAGACAGTTACCTACAAAGGATTGCCCATAAGACCATCAGCTGATTTCTCAAAAGAAACCTTGCAGGCAAGAAGGGGCTGGAAAGATGTATTCAAAGTCATGAAAGGCAAGGACCTACATCCAAGATTGCTCTATCCAGCAAAGCTTTCATTTAGAATGGAAGGGCAGATAAAGTGCTTCCCAGATAAGGTCAAGTTAAAGGAGTTCATCATCATCAAGCCCTTATATGAAATGTTAAATGTTAAAGGGACTTACCTAAGAAAAGAAAATCACAACTATGAACAGTAAAATGACAACAAACTCACAACTACCAACAACCGAACCTAAAAGAAGAAAAACAAAAACAAACTAAACAAACAACTAGAACAGGAACAGAATCACAAAAATGGAGATCACATGGTGGGTTATCAGTGGGAGGTGGAGGGGGGAGGATGGGGGAAAAGGTACAGGGAATAAGAAGCATAAATAGTAGGTACAAAATAGACAGGGGGTGGTTAAGAATAGTATGGGAAATGTAGAAGCCAAAGAACCTATATGTACGACCAATGGACATAAGATGGGGGTGAGGGGGTCATGCAGGTAGGAGGTGGGGTAGAGGGTGGAGGGGAATAAAGGGGGGGGGAAATGGGACAACTTAGTAACAATCAATAAAATATACTGAAAAATAAGTATTAGCAACACAAAAAAACAAAAAAAAAGAGGCAGTGATGAAGTCAGAAGAAGAATCTCCTTTTTTTAGTTTAACACAGTACCAATGGGAGATTCATTTGACAAGTTTATGGACTAGAACAAGATTAGAAGCAAGAACAGTACAGATTATGGCTGTAATCCTGTAAGAAGATGTAATCCTATGAAAAGTGACAACTTCTCAGACTACTATTTTTCTACATGGAGCTTAAATAGAGGATCATAAACAAAGAATTAGGAAATATGAACAGTATCAGAGTAATTAAGATTAAGATTATTTGTATACTTAGATAACATTTACTCTAAAATTAAGAGTCCTTTAATAGATGAAATTTAAAAAATAAGAACACTATATACAATTTTATTCTAATAAATTTAGAAATCTAGATGAAATGGATGCTTTATAATAGTATTAATTGCCAAAACTGACTTTAAATGAGGTCAAAAACACGAATAGTCTAATATCAGATATCAGGTCAGTTTTAGGAAAAGTTCTTCAAGCTGTCAAAGAATAGATACATTACATAATGTCAGAACATAAGACAAAAGGCTACATTAAAGCATAGGAAAGAAGCTTTGCACATCACATATAAACACACACATATACAAAACTAACTCACTTATTAAAAAGGTGTAAAATTTAAAGTAAAACTGGCATTTTGAATTCAGCAGTATAATGAAAGAACTAGCAGGGTTTATTCAAGGAATGGAAAGATGGTTTAACACAGGAAATCTATTAAATTAGGAGATTAGATACTAAAGGAGAAATCCACATGACCATCTCAACAGATGCTGAAAAAGCATTTTATATAATTCAATACTCCTCTCAGATTAAAAATAATATTAGCAACTGTAAACAGAAGAGTTTTCTTAATGTTATAAATAATATCTACAAGAAACCTACTGTAAAACCATACTTGTGAAATCATACTAGAAGCAGACTTATCAGAGTTAAGAATGAGAAAAAGAAAAAATATAAAGCTGTGAAGAAATTCTAGCAAGAAATGTATAAGGCTTATTTAAGAAAATGATATATCTTTACTCAAGAATATTTAAAGTTTGAATAAATGAAGACAAATAATATAGACAAACTATATGACAAGACTCAATAGAGTGTTAAAATGTCCACAATTATCCCCAAAGAAATCTATATTCAATGTAATCCTAATCAAAACCATGCTATAACTTTTATTTTATTTTCATTTTTATTGAGTCTTACCTAAGGATATGTTTATTGATTTGAGAGAGAAGAGTGGGGGGAGAGAGAGAGAGACAGACATCGCCGTGAGAAACATCTATCAGTTGTTTCCTGTAAGCACTCCAGCTGGGGATCAAACCCACAACCCACATATGTGCCTTGACTGGGAATAGAACCTGCAACCTTTTGGTGTATGGAATGATGCTCCAACTGACTGAGCCACCTGGGCTGTAATTTGTAATAGATCTTCAGAAACTGACTATAAAATTCATCAGGAAGAGAATATACAAAAGAATAGCCAATAAAATTTTAAGAACATAAACTAAGGAGGACTAGCTCTATCAGATATAAATACACACCCCAAAGCTATAGTCCAATCTCAGAAATATACAAGTAGACCAATGGAACAAAATACAAGAGCCTAAAAACAAATCTATGTTTGTATAATAATAATGACATTTCAAATCAGGCCTATTTAACAAATGGTTTTGAGATAACATTTGGGAAAATAAAAGGTAAATCCCTACACCTCATATCATATATAAAATAAATTCCAGATGGATTCAAGAGCTAAATAAATTGAAATGTAAACTATAAAAGTATTAAAATATAGAGAAAATATATTTATAACCCTGCGATACAGAAAGCCTTCTAAGAAAGACACAAACCTAGAAGACAAAAGACCAACAGACTTTAATTTTAAAATTTGCATATTTTCTAATGGAATCCAAGGTACCCAAATCAAAAATAAAAGCCAAGCGACATAACAGAAGAAAATATTTGTAAGATATATAACAAAGATGTATTATCCAGGATATGAGTTGCCACAAACCAGTAAGAAAAAGATAGCTAATAAATAAGCAAAGTGCAGACAGGCAAATCACTGGAGACATAAATAACTAATAAACACATGAAAGAATGCTCAATTTCACTATCAGTAGAGGTTGGGAGAATGCAAAAAAACAAAACAAAACAAAAAAAGGAATGCCTAACATTGGTAAAATATGAGAAACAGTCTCAAACACTATTCTTAGGAGTATAAAGTAGTAATGTAATTTTGAAATTAATTTGGCCATGAATATCAAATTTAAAATATACATATTCTCTGACTTACTAGCTCCTCTTCCATGCTCCATTAGTGCTTTACAAAACTTTTTACTTCACATGGTTATAGTAGTGAAGTATTAGAAATAGCTCAACAGGAAATGGTAAGTATGTGGAATATTATGGAGCAGTTTAGAAAGAATTAGGCAGATCTCTTTGTGCTGACCTGGTAAAATCTCTAAAATATATTGTTAGATTAAAAAACAGTACATATAGATAGTATATTCTCTTTTGTATAAAAATAATAAAACCTTATATGTATGTAAGCATGTACAGAACTATAGCAAAGAATGTATAACTCAAAATGAATGAACATTGGTTACCTCTGGAATGGTTGGAAATTTGTTGGGGGTGGGGTGGAAATATTGAAGAAGCATTCTTACCTTTTATTATACACAATAAACCTGTATGTCTTTAACTTTACTTGTATTTTTAAAAATGCGATTGAGCCCCAGTCTGTGAACCAAAGGGACGCCGGTTCGATTCCCAGTCAAGGCACGTGCCTGGGTTGCAGGCCAGATCCCCAGTAGGGGGCACATGAGAGGCAACAACACATTGATGTTTCTGTCTCTCTCTCTCTCTCTCCCTTCCCCTCTGACTAAAAATAAATAAATAAAATCTTTTTTAAAAAATAGGATTAAAACTTAAGAAAAAGGACAAAATTGAAAAAGAATAATTTAAAAGTCATGATGTTGCTTTAATGTGGCCTTTATTTCAAACACAAGTTGAAGGTCAGGTGACACTGAAAGTGCTTGAACAGTTCTGATCCAGCTAACATTATGAAATAGAAATAATTTCCATAAGAAAACACTGCTAACCTGCTCAAGTCTTCCTGCATTTTGATAGGAATTAATTTAATGATCCCAAGCATTCATTACTGGTGAATTACAGCCATTCAATTCAACACAGCACATAACTGTACATTATTACACTGTACTGCCAAGTATCAGTCTTTTTAGAACACAGCCCTAGTAAAAGCAGCATACTGAACAGAATCAGCTTCGAGATAAATAAATGCACTGGGGGGGCGGGGAGGGGGTGAGGGGAAACCTTTAAATTAAAATCAAAAGAGACATTTAAAGTTTGGGCATTTTTCATTATGGGAAAGAGTCTTCCACTTTGAGACTATTATATCAGAAAAGCTCCATCTGTTGTATAATTATCTCTGATAAACGGCCTGATGCTTTGAGCTTCATTAGAGAAAAGGGAAGAGAAAGACACATACAGAGAGAATGGTAAATAAATCTCCCACCATATTTCACGTAAAACCAGTCAGGCAGGAAGTCATAAAATATTTTTAATAGTAATATTTTCTAAGTGTTCTATTAGAATAAGCCAGCCTGGTTTGTCCACTATGTGGTCTTCTGAAGTAGGCATACTCCAAAAAAAAGGAAAACTAGTTTCACTTAGGCATTATTAGAAATTAAATTGGTAAAACAAAAAGCCTAGCCACTTGCTGGCAGTGCTATTCATTTTCCAGGGGACAGACACGGGCAATGTCAGACAGGGATGAAGACTAAGTAGCCCCTGAGGTCCAAAGCATGTACAAAGACCCAAGAGCTGTCTGGCAAGGAAAGCCGTTAAAATGCACCCTCATTTTACTTTACTTTTTTAAATGCCCAGGGGAGCTAGAAAGTATCTTCAGGAACTAATTTCCAAGAAAATAATGTAATTCTCTTTGTTCAACCAAATTAATTTAACCACAGATAAAGAATGTTCTCAAATTTCTTTTGGGAATCACTGTCATATTAAAGAAAAATCCAGCCATCACTTGGAAATTAAGCTTCAATCATTAAAAATCTTCACTAACATTTGCTTAGTATGGCTCTCACTTTTTCTGTATGTTTTCTTTTGCTACAACAAAAGCATCTCCTGGGTAAATGCAGTATAAAAGAATAGGAAAAAACTCAAATATTATGATGAAAAAGGCCCAGGGCTGAGTTCTAGCCCTGTCTTGTGACTCAAGGCAGGTCATCACACAAACCCCTTTCTTATCTGTAGAATAGAAAGATTATCCACCTTGCCAATGTTGCTAACTGTCAGGATGATCCCATGAAAATGATGTTTGTCAAAGTGCTTTGCAACACAGAGATTGGCAAACTTCTCTGTAAAGGACCTCTGGGTCTCTGAGCAACTACCCAATTCCACTGCTGTAGAGCAGAAACACTCACAGAAAAGACATAAATGCATGAACATGGCTGTGTTCCAATAAAATTTATGAACATTGAAATTTGAATTTCATATTATTTTCATGTCACAAAATACTTTTGATTTGTTTCAATCATTTAAAATCACTCTTAGTTCATAGGCCATACAAAAACAGCTGCTGGACTGGCCCTTGGGCTATAGTCTGCCAACTGTGCTTGTAAAGTGTAGTTTTATATATGTGTTGGTTGCTATTTATTTCTGAGTATATGCCTCTACAGGGCTTAGGAGAGTGTTCTGCATCAGGTGGATCTTCTCTAATGCTAGATCGGAATATCAGAATACTTGAAAACAATTTCTTGCCATTCCTTTTCCCTAGTAGCACAGGTATCAGTTCTCTTCCTCTCCTGCTTAGAAAGAAACAGACCAGTCAATTCTCCTCCAACCCCTCAATTTCCATCCACTATGTAGTAGGGATTGAGGGGGGCGGGGGGAGAAACCTAGGCAGGCATGCGCATCATAAAGCTCCCAAACAGGTCATTAAATAGGAATGCTAAGGATTTTAAGAGCATGACAACAGGAAAGCTCATTTATAGGAGAGAAAAAGGATGGGGCATTTTTTGTTTATTTTTAAATCCAATCTGGTCTCTGACTTAAGGTAATCAGTCTCCGCCAGTCATTCAAAAATAACAACGAAACAACTTGTTCCAGCATTCTACCAGAAACCTGACATCATCCCCAAAATAGCTGATTCAAGAAAATGGGGGAGAGGAAGAAATCACATTTTATCCTCTACGAAAAAACCTAGTAAAAAGGTAGTAGGAAAAACAGAAATGTTTTGTTCCTTTTAAATGCCTGTGCAACACCCCTTCCCTCTGTAGTTTTCATTTGCATGCAATGTCCTTTATACTATAAATCACTACAGAGACAGACAGGCAGCTATGGTGTGGTGCCAGAGAGTAGGGCTGCTGACCTTGGGCAAGATACTGAATCACCCCGTGCCTCCATTTCCACATCTGTGAAACAGATATGGTAACAGTACTCACCTTACAGGGTAATTATGAAGATAAATTAGATTAATACAGATCAAGTACATGAACAGTCCTTGATGAGTTTGCTAGTGTTAGCAGTTACCATTACTATAACATTTCAATGCTGTGACAATTTCTTTGGTCACTATTTGAATTTTGTTTACACTTTTTTGGAAAACGTTTCTAAAGGCTAACATTCCACGGACTCTCACGCAGACACATAAGATGGGAGAGGAAGAGATGCATGTGTATTGGGGCAAACATCACTTGGATATATCTGTTTTATTTGACCTTCAGTCAGGTGTTTTAATGCTTTTGGATAAAAATCTGTATTTTACACACTCTTGTCAATAGTTGTTACTCTAGCTGCATTCTTTTCAAAACACCATTAATGTACTGACTCTTAGAACCTTTCTGTTCATATATTCACTTAACAGCAAGAAGTAGAAAGTAGATGTAAGCAATATTCACTCTCCTGATTATTAGGAAAAAAGTAAAACCTTTCGACAAGCCCCAAAGACATAGCACTTCCATTCCAGTTCAACACAATAACAATGGATCTATAACTACTGAACACTTAAAAATTACTCAGTATTTGGATTGGGAATCCCAAACCCAATTCTCCCACTCCCTACTTCTCCGTGCCTCTCTAGGGGAGGAAATTAAGAAATTCTGGTCCCTTGGGGATATGGAAAGATCAACACAAGTAATTCCCTGCCACTTCTTCCTTCATCCTGCTTCTCCTAGGTAGGTCGCAGCTGAAGAAATTTGCAAGGTATCGATGGATCAGGCTGTCTAATCTCTCCTGAGTCCTCAACACTCCTTGACCATCATTCTAACTTGTAACGCATTCACCCAGACAGCTCTGACAAACCTGTGCTTCCCTCGTCCCTATCTACCTAGAAACCAGGCACACATCTCCTCACTCTAGCATAGTTTTCAACCTAGGTGAGGTACCAAACCCATCTGAGAAAGTTTTTGCAAATGATGAACCACTGATATTGCTGCTACCTCCCTTTCACCTCAAAATTCTTAGGTACCTGTTTGGGAGAACAAGCCAGAATCTCGGGGAGAGGCTATGTATTTGAAAAGGTGACCTTGTGAGTAGAGACCTAATTCGTATTCTCTCCTAGCACGTAACCTGGTGCTTAATATAGTAGGCTCTCAGCAAAGACTCTAAATGAATATACAAAGCCCTGAAATAGTTTATTTAGGTAATCAATCTCATGATCACCAAACCCGAATGTCACTTGTCAGTTTGGAGTCTGCAGCATTTTCACAATGTTGAGGCAATATGCTATCGTTATTGAAAGCACAGGCTCTGAAGCCAGATTAGTGGGGTGGAACTTGAACTATACTACTTTGGGCGGAAGTTACTGAACCTCTCTGTAACTTCCTCATCTGTAAAAATTGAGAGAATAAGAGCACCTACTTTATAAGGTATTGTGAAAATGAAATGTCAGTATATATAAAGAGCTTAAAAGAGTGTTTAGAATGTAGCAAACACCCCATAAAGTGAGGTAACATTTTCATCTGAAGCCCAATGCGTGAATTTGAATCCTGTTTCTGGTAGGCACTAGATTGTGACCAGAGGCAAATTCCTTGATCTCTTTGTGCCAGTTTCCTTATCTATAGAATGAGGATAAAGATAGTATCTATGTCACTGGTTGTCAGGAGGAAGAAAAACTTTGCAAAACATCTATTACAATGTCTTGTACATTCAGTGCTCAATAAATGGTAGCTATTGTTTCTCAGTCTCGTATGTATTTTGGCTGCTGAAGTTGGTTTGTTGTGGCCTTACCCTGGTGTGTGCGTGGGTCCAGTCAGTTAAATTCCATCAGATGAAATCCTGACCGGCTCCAACCTTTCTCCATTAGACAAGGCGTTCTTAACCTAATGGCCATAGTGAGCTTTAGAAAAATTTTATTCAAAATTAAGTATAAATGAATGGTCTGTATTTTTCTGAGGCCATAGCTTTCATCAGCTCAATAAGTACATGACTCCAAACAGATTTTTTAAAACAAAACCAAACCTATTGCGTTAACATTACCACTACCATTTTCATCTTTTTTCTCTTCTTAAATGATTTCTATACCTTTCCCTGGGTCTCTAATCAAAGTTACAGTATTATAAAGTCTCTATCTGCAATGCTATTCTCATATAATCCTTCCCATTTTCAATACTGCCAGGTTATTTCTCCAGAACTGTAATATCACTTTCTCTGCTCAAAAACATATTGTCCAAGACCCAATTATCTTAGTTGGGCATTCAATCCTCTTTGACTTGATTATAATCTGCCTTTCCAGCCTTGTCCCCCATAAATGGTCCTGAAGGGGTCACTTGCTATTGTAGAACTCCACGCAGCTTTCCTCCATATCTAAGTCCACTCTTTCCAGAATGTCTTTAACACCACTCTCTCTAGGAAACCAACATTCTTCTTTAACAGTGACTGTCTTTAATAACAAACATATTTAATTCCCCCTCCTAAACAGTACATTCTTTGAGAACAGAGACCATGGCTTTCTCTACTTTTATATTCTCGGTTTTGACTAGTACCATGATTTATGATAAATCTGAATAAATACTCCTTCTCTGGTAATCTTCTCAAAGTTAGTAGACAGAACATTCTAACCTACCATATTCCAAGGATTTCTAGATAGTCATTCAATTTGAAACACCAAATTTCAACCTGTTATCTAAAGCTCTCAAAAGGCAACAACTGCTACATCATAACATTCCTATAATTTTCAAAACACTGTCAGTTATAGTTATGCCCTAAAGGAGATGGTTATAGCATTACAAAGCTTAAGTGGACAACAGATTTCCAAATCATAAACAAATGATGGTAATTCTATCTCTGAGGACTTAAAGAAGAGTAACAGAAACCATTTCCTCCTCTCTTCAATTATCTATGTTCTATGAGCTAAAGCCATGCTATTATCTCAGTTAATTGCCTAGAAACAGTCAAGACCCAGTGAGTGACAGGAGGTTTCACTCTAAGGTTCCTAAATTGGGGTAAGTTCCCTCGATCAGTGGTTCTCAACACTGCTGCCCTTCAGAATCCTCTGAAGAGTTAAAAAGAACAGATTCCTGGGCCTCCGCCCAGACTGACTCAATCAGACACTAGGGGATGCTAATGAAAACTGAAACTGTTTTAAAGCCACCCCGTGGACTCCAGTTTGCAGCCAGGGCTGAGAACCACTACCCTAGACTGGCTCAAAATCTTGTGTACCTTCACAGTTAACATAAAAGGCTATCTCTGAAGATCAACTTAAGCTTTATGGAATGGATGAAATCTATTCTGACTTGCTGGCTTGGGTCTATATGTACACATTTATTCTTGAATTTAAAAAGCTGCTATCTTTTGGGGGGGATGAGGCATTACCGAGAAACTCACGATAGGATTCTTGGGCTGATTTTTCTACCACTTCACAGGATCTGGGTACTTACAGTCCTCTTTACTTGGTGAAGTTACATTCAGTTCTGTCGGAAGCGGCTGCTGGCTGGGACTAAGAGTTGGCGTGGTTATCGAGGTATTGTTGTTGTCACTGGTGGTCTCTCCAGAAAACAAATCTGATTGGCTGTTACTTGTACTTGGAGCGGAATCATCGTCTGGTTGTTTCTTTTGAAAATCTGAAGAGAAAAAAGTGAGAAAACTAGTTTAATGAAGGAGTTCACAATATCCTTGGGTATTAGAAAATATTGAAAGTATAAAAATGAAATTAACAGCAACAATCATAAAGACTAATTTGGGTGATTAAAAAATGGAAGTAAAATACTGGTCAAAAATATATAATATTGGTAGAAAGTAACTAGAGTGAAAGCTTTCCAAAGTTCTCATCTTGTTTAGAACAATGGTAGGTAGAATGCTGATTTTAATTAAGACTTTGCAAAGTAAAATGCATATTGAAATTTTAGGGGTAATCAATATAAAGTGGAAAAATACAGAGAAGTTGCTCAAACAAACAAAAAACAAGTAAAAAGATTTTTAAAAACTGCAGAAAACAAAACAGGGTAAATAGAAAACATATAATAAAATCCCAGTACAGACACACCAGTAATGGTAATAAATGTAAACACAATGAACTTAGCAGTTACAAGGTAGAAAGTTCAGATTAAATAAACGAAGTCTTGTTCCTTGCAGTTTACAAGACATACTAAAAACATAAATGAGGATACAGAAAATTTTACAGTGTATAAAAATGTACCAGAAAACACATGATTAAAAAGCCAAAGGTGGTGCCCTGATCGGTGTGGCTCAGTTGGTTGGGTGTCGTCCTGCAAAGTGAAAGGTCACAGGTTTGATTCCCCATCAGGGCAACTGCCTGGGTTGTGGGTTCAGTCCCCAGTCAGAATGCGTGCGAGAGGCAACCAATTGATGTTTCTCTCTCACATCAATGTTTCTTTCCCTCCTTTCCCCTCTCTCTAAAAAATAAGCAAAATCTTTTTAAAAAATATTAACACAATTCAGGATAGTGGTTACCTCTTATGTTGAAGAAGGGAGACGTGAAGGTGAGTAGTACATGGAAATATTCAAAATTATAGATAATATCCAGTAAAATGTCCATTTTAACCCAAAGAATGGATTAAAATGGTATAGTCAATCATATAATGGGACGTTCTATGGCACTTATAGTAAGTGAATAAAGCTGCAAATATAACAGAAAAATCTCAAAAAAAACAATGCAGGGAGAAAAGCAAGCTACAGAAGAATATACGAAGTTTGTCCAGAAAGTATCCAGGCTTGTAATATGAAAAATAGAGACATTTATTGAAGAAGATATAAGATACAAGAAACACTGTACACAGGACAATGATGCCCAGTCCCCTTCAAAGTGGACAGCTCGGGACCGCACGCATTGTGTGGGCAATTCTCCCAATTACCAACAGCTGCCCCGTTGTATTTTCCTGAATCTCATCAACGGTCTGAAATCTCCTCCCTTTCAAAGGTGAATTTATTTTGGGGAAAAGCCAGAAGTCACAGGGCATCAAATCTGGGCTGTAGGGGGGCAGAGTTGCCTGGGTGATTTGATGTTTCGCCAAAAAACTCTGGAATACCATAAGACGACAGCAAGCAAGGGATGGAGAACCTATTTGAAGAAATAATAACAGAAAACTTCCCTAATCTTGTGAAGGAATAAAACATTCAAGTCCAGGAATTCAGAGTGTCCCAAACTTGGACGTAAAGAGGCCTACACCAAGACACGCTATAATTAAAATGACAAGGCTTAAAGACAAGGAGAGAACCCTAAAAGACACAAGATAAAAGCAGGCAGTTATACACAAGGGAGCACTAACCAGATGTCAACTGATTTCTGTCAAATGTTTCTAAGAAACATTTCAGGCCAGAAGGGAGTGGTGTGAAATATTCAAGGTGATGAAAAGTGAGGACCTACAACCAAGGCTACTTCCCCCCAGCAAGGCTATCATTTAAAATTGAAGGAGAAATAAGGACTTCCCAGATAAGAAAAAGCTAAAGGAGTTTGTTAACACCAAACCAGTATGGCAGCAAATGTTAAAGGGCTTGCTTTAAGAAGACGACGAAAAAGAGAGAAAATAAAAGAAAAACAGAGGAAAACAGTCTAACAATAAAATGGCACTAAATACATACCAATAATCACCATAAACATAAATGGCTTAAATGCTCCAACCAAAATACAGCGTAGGTGAATGGATATAAGAAAACAAGATCCATATATATGCTGCCTCCAAAAGACCCACTCAGATCAAAAGATACTCACAGACAAAAAGTAAAGGGATGGAAAAAGATATTTCTTGCAAACAGAAAAGAAAACAAAAGCTGGGGTAGCATAGTTGTATCTGACAAAATAGACTTTAAAACCAGGGCTATAGTAAGGGACAAAGAAGGACACTACGTAATGATAAAGGGAACAATCCAACAAGAGGACATAAGCCTAATAAGCATTTATGCACCCAACATAAGAGCACATAAATATGAGAAGGCAATCTTGATGGACATAAAGGGGAGAGAGAGAAATACAGTCACAGCCGGGGGTTTTAACACCATTGACTTCAATGGACAGATCTTCAAGACAGAAAGTCAACAAGGAGACAGTGGCCTTAAATGACACACGAGGTCAAATGAATTTAGTTAGTATTTAGAGCATTATTCGCCAAAGCAGCAGAATATACGTACTTTTCAGTGCACAAGGAACGTTTTCTAGGATAGACCACATGTTAGGACAGAAAACAAGTCTTTACTGAGTCTCAATAAGTCTCAAAACAAGTCTCAATAAATTACCCTAGCTGGTGTGGCTCAGTGGATTGAGCACCGGATTGCGAAGCAAAGGGTTGGTGGTTCAATTCCCAGTCAGGGCACATGCCTGGGTTGTGGGCCTGGTCCCCAGTGCGGGGGCACATGAGAGGCAATCACACATTGATGTTTCCCTCTCTCTCTTTCTTCCTCCCTTTCCCTCTCTCTAAAAATAAATAAAATCTTTTTTAAAAGTCTCAGTAATTTTTTTTAAATTTTTATTGTTATTCAATTACAGTTGTATGCCTTTTCTCCCCATCCCTCCACCCCACCCCAGCCGAACCCACCTCCCTCCCCCCCTCCACCCGCCCCCTTGATTTTGTCCATGTGTAGTCCCCTCTCCCCACTGTCCCCTCCCCACTCCCCCCTGGCTATTGTTAGATTGTTCTTAACTTCAATGTCTCTGGTTATATTTTGTTTGAAAAAGTCTCAGTAAATTTAAGAAGATTGAAATCATATCAGGCATCTTCTCTGATCACAATGCTATGAAATTAGAAATCAATCAAGGAAGAAAACTCAAAAATACACAAAGACACTGAAGCTAAGTAACATGTTATTAAACAATGAATGTTTCAACAATGAGATCAGAAAAATCAAAAGATACCTTGAAACAAATGAAAATGAGAACACAACCATCCAAAATTGGTGGGACACAGGGATTACAGGCCTATCTCGAGAAACAAGAAAAAGCTCAAATAAGCAATCTAACTTTACATTTAAAGGAACTTGAAAAAAGAACAATAAAGCCCAAAGTGAGTAGAAGGAAGGAAATAATAAAGATCAGAGCAGAAATAAACAAAATAGATCTAAAAAAGATACAAAAGGTCAATGAATCCAAGAGTTAGTTATTTGAAAAGATGAATAAGATCAACAAACCTTTAGCCAGATTCATGAAGGAAAAAAGAGAGAGAGGACCCAAGTAAATAAAATCAGAATGAAAGAGAAAAAACAACTGACACCACAGAAATACAAAAAGGTTGTACTGAGATATTATGATCAACTCTATGCAAACAAACTGGACAGCCCAGAAAAAGTGGATAAATGCCCAGAAACATAAACTCTTCCGAAACTAAATCAGGAAGAAGGAGAGAATCTGAATAAGCATTTGATAAAAGCCAGCACCCATTTATGATTAAAAAAAAAAAAAAAAACACCTAGTGAAATTGAAGCAGTAATCAAAAAACTCCCAACAAACAAAAGCTCTGGACCAGATGGCTTCACAGGTGAATTTTACCAAACATTTGGAGAAGAACTAATCCTTCTCCTTCTCAAAGTATTTCATAAAATACAAGAGGAGGGAAGGCTCCTAAACTCATTTTATGAGGCCAGCATTTTCTTAATTTGAAAACCAGGTAAAGACACAACAAAGAAATAAAATTATAGGCCAATATCCCTGATTAACATAAAAGGCTAAAATCCTCAACAAAACGAAAACAGCAATGCGTCAGAAAGATCATACACCATGATCCAGTGGGATTTATTCCAGGAATGCAAGATTGGTACAACATTTGCAAATCAATAAATGTGATTCACCATATGAACAAAATGAAGAACACCACATGATCATATCAATAGATGCAGAAAAAGCATTTGATAAAATCCAGCACGCATTTATGATAAAAACTCTTAGTAATGTGGGATTAGAGGATCTAATCAGGACATACAAAGAGGACATACAAATGGCCAACAGACATATGAAAAGATGCTCAATGTCACTAATTATCAGAAAAATGCAAATTAAAACCACAATTAAGATATCATCTTACGCCTGTCAGAATGGCTAACATCAATCCATCAACAAACAACTGCTGGAGAGGACATGCAGAAAGGGGAACCTTTTTGCACTGTTGGTGGTACAGCCACTGTGGAAAGCAGTATAGAGATACATCAAAAAATTAAAAATGGATCTACCTTTCATCCCAGCTATACCACTTCTGGGAATGTATCTGAAAGAACACAAAACATTAACTCAAAAGAACATAAGCACCCCTATGGTCATTGCAGTGCTATTTATAATCACTAAGATATGGAAGCAGCCCAAGTGTCCATCAGTAGATGAGTGGATAAAACAACAGTGGGACATTTACATGATGGAATTCTATTTGGCCATAAAAAAGAAGAAAATTTTTCCCCTTTGCGACAGCATGAATGGACCTGGAGAACATTATGCTAAGTGAAATAAGCCAGTCAGAGAAAGACAGATACCATATGATTTCACTTATATGTCGAATCTAATGAACAAACTGAACTAACAAGGAAAATGGGGACAGACTCATAGATGAAAAGCAGGATGACTGCGGCAGGGGGTTGGGGGTTATTGAGCAAAAAGAAAAAAGAGGGTAGAGGGATTGAGCAAACAGGAAAAAGGACTCATGGACATGGATAATAGGCTGGTAATTGCTTGGCGGGGGAAGGTATAAGGGGACTAAATGGTAATGGAAAAAAATACAATAAAGATTAAATCAAAAATTTTTATGTAAAAGTACCATATATTGCTTATGGATATATAATAACAATATAAACACATGCATGGAAATGATACATCAAATTCAGGATAGTGGTTATTGGGGGAGGGAGAAAAGAGGCATCTTCAAATCTATCTGTAATTTCTTGTTTCTTAAAGCTGGTGCTGAGTTAAAATTATTATGTATATTATCTATATGTTTCATTTAAAAATCTAATGCCAGTCTATGAGGTATAGATTACATTTTACTATATCAATTCAGAGAAGGAACAGAGATCTTGACAACTCTTCCTTGCTTCATCTTTTGAACTACAGAGAAACTGCTACTCTATGACCTCATCAGAACCACTGTTTTAACATATTCTGAGCATCAGAATAGCTAGCATTTATGTTACATTTACCATGTGGCTAGGCATTAAACTAAACATTTTAGGTAGATAACTCATTTACTTTAATCCTAGAGACAACCCTAAAAAGGGAGGTAAAATTAATACCACTTTATTGATAAAGAAACTGGCTGAAAAAATTGAGGTAATTTGTTCCAATTAACAGTAAGTAGCAGGATCAGGATTTAAACTCAGGCCCATGTGACACCAAAACCCATGGTTTTCAATCACTGCCACAGGGTATAGGAACGGCGAACATAGTCTGGCCAAGGAGAAGGCCTCCATGTCAAGCCTCCACCTGCTCATACAGCAGCAGAGATGAGTGTGATGGGAGGCTCACTACCCTGTTGGGTCACTCAGTGATCTAAAGCCTCCAGTGCTTTTCTGTGTATTTCTCTTAGCCACTTTTTACTCTTCAGTGTTGTGACATCTTTAAATGGCCTATTATCTCAATGTTATTTATATAGTACCTCCAGAGAAAAAGGGATTATATAAATGTAATAAAATTACTGCACAATGATGCTTCTTTTTTTATGTCAGGTCATCTCATTCACTTTCCTATGTCAACAATCATTGTGTCCCTCCTATACTTCTCTACCATTTAACTGCAAATGGTAAAAAGCCCTAACACAACTGAAACTGAATCATCATTGTATCATCTAGCACAATCCCAAGTCCTCCTGACAGACACACACACTCAGGCAAAATAACTCTTTAAGGTTAAATAATGTTTTTGTTTAAAGACGTCATTACCAGGTCCCAGCCACACAATCTCCAGTCCATACTTGTCATGCTCCTTGATGCTCAGGTTTCCTTAAATTTTCTTTTGTAAATCTGCAGTTGACCCAATGTACCTTTTAAAACCCATCCTTCCACTTTCCTACACCTCCACAGGGCAATGACATAAAATATCCTCAAGCTAAATGTATTCATTACAAACCAAACTGGCTGCACGCAAGAGAACCAGCAGAAGCTCTATAGGTTCTCTGCTTCAATTCAATAAACGACCCAAGAATCACAGAATTTCACAACCAGAACTTTAAAGATCCAGCTCAATCCTTTCATTGTAGAGAAAAAGAAAGCAGAAGCCAAGAAAGTTAATGCTAACTCACCAGAAATTTACAAAATTAATCCTAAGAGTTTTCTAACTCTTAGGCCTAAATTAGCAGGTTGTACAATAGAAAGAGCTTTAGTGGTGAATCTGGGTTCAAATCTTGACTTTGCTATTTACTGGACATATTGCTAACAGCAAATTGTTTAATCTTTTGGAGTCTTGTCTGTAAAATGCAGGAGGAGGCTTATTTCTACCTCTCAGAATAATGTGGATTAAATAAAATAATGTACTTATATAACATATCTGGCACATGCGTATTCAACAAATGACAATCATTAAAGATAAAAGGTATTTTCCTGCCCTGGCTGGTGTGACTCAATGGATTGAGTGAGATAGCCTTCAAATAGAAGGGTCACTGGTTCAATTCCCAGCCAGGGCACATGCCTGAGTTGCGAGCCAGGTCGCCAGTTGGAGGCACGTGAGAGGCAATCAATCCATGCATCTCTCTCTCTTTCTCATCCCCTTCCCCTCTCTCTAAAAGTAAATAAATCAAATCTTAATTTAAAAAAAAAAAAGGTATTTTCCTAGTTTAAAGAAAGGGCACTGAGTTATCTCTCCCACTTAGCCCTGAAGTTTACATCATATTTCTTACTCTCTTGTTCCTTTCTTTCTGAATCAGTAAGCATCCAACTTCTGACTACTGCCAAAAACAAAACAAAATTCCCAGAAGTCTAGAGTAGCAGGTTTATATCGCATGTAAAAAAAGTAAACAACACAACAGGATATTAAATAGTTTCTCATCACTCAACTCTAGAAAGCACCGCTTCATTTGACCCAGATACAATGAACACTTGTTCACTTGTTTTAACTTTTTGTATAAATAGAAAACTAGAAATCTCCAAGCTTATATATCTCTGGGGGAAAAAAAGAATTTAGGCCCTGGCTGGTGTGGCTCATGTTGGAACGTTGTCCTATAAACCGAAGGGTCACAGGTTCGATTCCGGGTCAGGGCACATGCCTAGGTTGCACTTTGGTCCCCAGTTGGGGCTTGTGTGAGGGGCAACCGATGGACAGTTCTCTTTCACACTGATGTTTCTCTCCCTCTCTCTAAAATAAAAATCAGTATAAGCATGTCCTAGGGTGAGGATAAAAAAAATTACGAATAATTACGTATTTTGTGAATTGGTAATAGTTAATGGTATATCCAAAGGTGTAAACTTGGTCTTGAATAAAGCTGTGAGGCTGAAAGAGGTAGATTTGTGTGAATAAAGCTTTTCCAAATTAAACTGATATTTTTAAAACCTGAGGAAAAAACCCTTGAACTTTAATAGCACTGCTGTTCAAAACAAGCCAAGATCTTGGCAGCTTACCTTATTATAAACTAAGGGGAAAAATAACTTCTCAACAAAAGTACTCTTAGAACCTGAAGTATCCAGAAATGGGATGTTTTCACAAGATAGAGAGGCTGACCTAATGGTACCAGCTGAGCCAAAATGGCCAGTGAAGTCCCTGGGGCTGGTTGCCCATGTGCTCACTAGACATATTCTTCTCCATTTTTAGAATGATTTTTGTCATAGGTCAATCTTCTTACTACAGAATGTACCCCAAAAGACTGGGAGCACTAAAAAGGTACCTCACCCTGCTCCACTGACAAGCCCATTCACCTGCGCAGTCTCGCTGGGACTATACCTTGTCTAGTCATTACTCAAAACTCACCTTTCATATGTATATGCCCCAACTGTCTACCTCTCAGACATACTACAACAATTTGGCAAGATGCTTATTAATTCACTTAAATTCCCACCCCACTTCCAGATTATAACAATATCATGTCTTGTTGAATGATTTCTTCATGGCAGAAAATATACAATAGTGATTTGAAAAGGATTTCACTAAACCTCCTTTCTCTGAAAATAAATGGTCTTTAAAAATAACCAGTATGCTAGTTTCTGCTTAGCAATACCTATATGAATATTTTTTCTCATGACATACAGATCTGTGTGACTGCCGATGGGTATACAGTATGTCCACTTATATGTCCACACAGGAATTAAACCAATTCCCTATTGTTACACATTTGCAGTTACCAACTTTTCACTATAAGCAAGATTTCGTCAAGCTCCCTTTGGTTATATTGCCAGAAGTAGATCAACAGGTAAGGGAGGGTGCACATTTTTAAAGCATTTGGTACATATTGTCAAATTTTCTTGGCACAAACCCTGTGATTTCCCACTGCACAAGACTTACTATGTTGTATAAGAATCATTTATTCATCAGTTTCCCACATTAGGCTCAGGACAACAACAGTGCTCAATAAATGTTATCTGAATTTAAGAGGCAAAATGTTTTTCTGTAGAAAACCTACCACTGGATTACATTTAAAATTATTTATCAATTTTTATTTTAAACCATTCACAAAGTATTTTGCATGCCTTTAAGGCCATTCATAGCATCATCTGGGTTAGCATTTCTAAAAGATGAAGCACTCAGTACCTGCGAAATTCCATTTTCATACAGAGGTGAGAAATTCAACTGCATTTGTTCTAACCCACTCATTAAGTGTATCTGGCCACTAATACGGTTTCCATATCATTATTACAGACTTGAAAGCTGGGTGAAAGATGAACTCAGAGTTAAATGCCTACAATGAGCAAGGCACTCTGCCAGAGGTCTTACGTTCATTTTCTCATTTAATTCTCAAAGTAAACTGGGCAGTAGATGTCATCCCCACATTTCAGCAGAGGACAGTAGAGCGTGGCAAGCTTGGGGAAACCTGCCTCCTCCTAACAAGTGATGGAGCTAGGGTTTGAGACCTTGGTTTATGTGACGATAATGTCCACACTCTTCCCACTATAGCATGCATCACTGAAGCAATCACCGCCCAGCTTACCAAAATGCAAAAGCCAGAAGCTTGCAGGGGTTACTTTTCCACTTCCCACGTTCCCAGTCTCTAAACCCCACACAACTCTATCACAGATTACAACTCATGTTCTCACTGGAGGCATTAATTAGGTGTCTGACACCTTAAAATGCTTCATGTTTCAAGTATCCAATTAAAGTAAAATAGAAATATTGCAAATAAAAATTCAATTCTGATATCTGCAGAGTTTGGGTAATGCAAGACATTGTATAATATAAAGGCTCCCTTTTAATAGAATAGGGTTCTTTTTCCTCTTCTTCATCCCTTCTCCCAATGTATGTCCGTAATAGGCTACAGCCTCCATTTATGAGTTGATTTTGAGGTTTTTGAAGCTGCACATTTCCACCCCTATCTCAGTCACAAACCTTGGATATCTTATTTTTAAAAACTACAAAGCCGAATGACAATAGCCAGCCAATTCATAAACCAGAGATTTAGCCTTCCAATTAGAATTTTAGTAAGATTCTAGTAGTTGGAATGTTAACCTAGGTTAATAGCCTCAGCAAAAACAAAGTGGTTTAAACAAAAATTAGCAAGAACCAAATGTCCGGTTACTATTAAAACTTTAAAATGCACTCACCTAGGATCCTAGCTTTGGGGAAAACTGTTATCTACTCAACGTGGCTGAGTTCATTTAAACTTCCTTTCATAAGTAATCTAGTTTCTTTATAAAAGAAAAAACAAAAACAAAACACAAAAAAACCCCAAAACCTTTACCCTACCAGATTCTCACCTGACTTTCTCATGATGATTTCTCCTCTTTAAAATCAGACTATCTTCACCGATCTCAGAACAGACAGATTGACACTGTTTTGATGTTGACTGATACTTTCAGACAAGTTTGAAATATACATATTACACATACCACACACACATATACACACACATACGTACATACATTATCCCACTGGTGATAAATTACTCCTGTCCTATGTTCCCTACCTATGCCCATGAATCTCTCAGGGGATGGCACCAACATTCCCCGAAGAGTCTGAAGTCAGAAGCCTGGGAACCCTCCCAGATTACACATTCTCCCTCCCTTAATTCTACATCTCAAAAATCACCAAATCTAGCTATTTACAACTCCTAAATAGTTCCTGAATCCATTCACTTCTCCATGGCACTCTAGCCTAAGTCAACATCATATCAAAGATTCTCCTAATTTGGTTTTCTTTGTATACTATGATCCCTTGGCCTGCTCCACTCCATTCTCCACAAAGCAATCAGAGTGACATAAAAGACAAATTCTGATAAAGTCACTTTCCTCCCTAAATCCTTGAATGGCCTCCCATAGATTTTAAAATCAGAGCCAAAATCCTAAAACATGGCCTGGAAATTAGAAGTTTCGCCAAGAACCGGCTTCTGGCTATCTCTTTGGTCTCTTCTTAAGCCATTGCTCCTCCTTTCCCTCCCACTGCTTCAGTCATTTGGGGGTTCGTCTGCTTTTTCCAATACTCCATGTTCTTTCTTAACCTGGAGTATTTTGATTGTGGCATGTAGGAAAATACTTTTAGTTATCCTGCTATTCACCTTGGAGATTCCTACTCATCTTTGAACCTGTTTCCACAGGGAGGCCTTAAGATCATCCATAGAAGGCACTTAAAATATTTGCTGGAGGAATGAATGAATGTCTTAGTCACTGTATACTCCAGCCCCTAACAAAATGCTTGCCATATAACATATACTATGATTTTAACTTATTTGATACTAATGAACATACAAAAATATTAGTTCTCTGAGACATTAATGGACTTCAAATTGCTATAAAATTTATTTATAGGAAACAAGAATGCTTCTACATACAGTAGAAATATTAAGCACCCCTGTCAATAACCAGATGTTTGAATTTTACAAACTATCCCTGCACAAAATTTTCTTCCTTACTACTCAGCACAGGTAAATGGTTCTGAAAGGACTCAAAACTCTAAGACCTCTCAAGTCCTGTTAGCTCAGATTCAAACCACAAAGCTAGAAACTTTTTTAAGAAGAGAAATAACATTAGTTACGTTCTCAAAAGCACATCTTCAAATTTTCTTGCAAAATTTCAAGAATAGAATGAATACATAAAGCTGAAAAAGCTTACAAACGAAACTCTTATTGGTAATTAAGTGTAGTTTATAATCAGGTTTATGACTGAAATTATACAGTCCCTAGATTCTTTGAACCTGCAGTGCCTACTGCTCAGAAGTGTGAACTAGCAAAACAAGTTCTTGGGAGGAAGGCTTGTTCCTTATACAGCACTGATTGTGCAGACTATACAGTTTTCCCAGAAAGAGTGTCTTAGATTCATTTACAGGGCATAAATTAACATGCTAACATTACAGCAAATATCTAAAACTCTGTTAGTACTACAATAATTGCACAGGAGAGACATTTACCTCATTTCAGTCTAACCACAAAATGTGTCAATTTTTTAAAAAATTGAAAACACAGGGAGAAGTTTTCTGAATGTTGGGACACTGAATTCAGTTTCAACAAAATGAACGCTTGAAATGATGTGTGTGCGTATACATATACATCATACATATACATCATACACATACAGCTCAACCTCAAAATTACCAATAGGGCTTGGCATACTGCAGAAATACTAGGCAAATCAGAACCTAAAAACAAAACAGGAAGATCTGACCTATCCGTATACAGCTGATTCTTGGCACCATTGAAAGAGCTCCTCTCAAGCCATTAGTCCTTACTGTCATTCACCAATCGCTTCAATGGCACCACGTGTGGATACAAAGACTGGAGGCTGGAACGTTTTTTTCAGTTCAGACCTAAGGTTTCAAATGCCCTATAAAGACTTCAATGACAGCAGAATAGAAAATTAGAGAAACATGGGAATAAATTAGAAAAAAGTCAGGTCACCCCCTTTTCTAGATCCTTGATTGTTTTTATAATGACATCCACAGTTTTCATATTACCAGTCCTTCATTTTACAGTGCAAAAGTAATCGAAGAGAAAACAAAAACACCTCCCACTGGCAACTCTTTTTTTGGGTGCTCCTGCCCATTGACACCCTTGTAACTTGGTCTTCTTTTCTCTGCTTCCCTCCACCTATAGGGGTAACTCAGGCCTTTAATGAGTCATACTTCATTTCCACCCAGTTCTCAGCCTCATCATCTCATATCAGGGTCACATGCTACCAATCTTCAGACCTCCTGCACTTAAGTTCTATTGCCAAGATGACCTTTTCATTTTTTTCAGGAAATTCAACTCTGGGTGGTGGTTATAACACACTTTTCCCTTAATATAAAACTGCAAAATGTTCAGCACAAGTATTTTTCAAACAGTGCAATATAGTACATGTTGAAACTGTGAATTTCTTTCCCCAAGAGTAACAGACCACATACATTGGCTTAAACTGCTAAGAGAAAATGTTTTAAAAGGATGAAATAATGGGTTTACTAACATTTTCTTACAACACCCGTTAAAAGCATATCAGGGGGATGCTCAGAGAAGACCATGAATTTCACAAGTCCAAACATCTGGGATAAATGACTAATTTTTATCCAATGAACCTAAGGTAGCAAAAGAATCTATGATGTCTGTGTGATTCACAATCCCCAAAAGGCATCTGTCTAATAGTAGAAAGAGAAATGCCTTTCTGAAGAACACTATGGATAGTCACAGAAAAAGCTGTAGCATAACATAAAGGAAAACTTGTTCTTCACATGAAGGCAATCATCTAAAGACAGAAGCAATTTCTCCACTCTTCAGCAAAGTTCATGTATAGTTATCTACATTATCCTCTGCACAGTATGGTGTTTAGCAGTTCAAAATCACACTGAGTTCAAATCCTCGCTCAACCTCTTCACCACTGTGTGACCTTGGGTAAGTTATTTAACTTCTCTTGCTTCTGTTTCTCCTCTAAAATGAGAACAATCACATCTACTTCATATGGTTATTGTGTGGATTATGTTAGATAATACATGTTGAAGTCTTAAGATATTGCCTGGCACATATTAATGATGCCTTTTATTATTTCCCTTATGCTTTCCTGGACACAGTTTAAAAATTTGCTAGCTTGAGACTATAATAATGACAAATAATTTCTCTGGTGTCAATAAATGACCAGGTGGGAATTACGCCTAACTTGGTTTCAATAACAATGCACACAGGAGTTACAAACTCAAAGATTTTCAGGGACCAGTTAGATATAAATGCACAAAGTCAGCTGGCCTAAAACACAGGGAGTTGTGGTTGCTTGTGGTTAATTGGCAAGTGTGAGCCTCACCTAGAGGCATGTGATTTCAAACTTAGAAATAAAAATTAGAACTTCCAAATACATTGTATTTGTGCCTGTCAAGGGAATAGTTTAAGACTCCTGATTTAAATACAAAATACTTATAACCTTAAGTTTTGTACATTGCATTTTTTATTCTACACAGTGGTAACAAAATCATCAGATTAATGTGAAATAGATACAAAGAGCAAATAGGAAAGCATAGCGATAAATAACAAATGAACATCAAAGATTCTTCTACATCTAGAAGAAAGATTCTTAACCTAGGGTTCTTATATCAGTCAGCTTAGGCTAACTTATGCTGCAATAGCAAATGACCCTGGAATCTAGAGGCTTTACAACAACAGTTAGGGTTTTTTTGCTTACCCGTCTTCATTGCCGTAATCCAGCATAAAAGATGAAAAAGAGAGATAAGCAATTACACCATGTGTGTTAGAAGTTTCTGTTCATATGTGGCATATAAACTTCCCAATCACATTTTCTTTGTTGAAATATGTCACAAGGCTGAGCCTAATATGAGGACAGGGAGGTATAATCCTCCCATTGGAAGAGGCAGCAAATAGGTGCAAGCAATAATATCGAATAGGGTTTATAAACTTGTACGCACAGAATTTACGTACGGTCAACTTCATTCTATTGCATTTCACCTTGTCATGTTTTGCAGATACTACATTTTTTCACTAGTTGAAGGTTTGTGGCAACCTTGCGTCAAGGAAGTCTATTAGTGGCCTTTTTTCCAATAGCATTAGCTCACTTTGTGTCTTTGTCACATTGTGGCTAATTCTTGCAGTATTTCAAACCTTTCATCATTATTATTCTATTTGTTATGGTGATCTGTGACCAATTATCTTTGATGTTACTATTGTTAATTGTTTTGGAACACCCATATAAGATGGTGAATTCTGTCGATAAATGTGTATGTTCTGGCTGCTCCACTGGTCATTCCCCCATCTCTCTCCCTCTCCTTAGGCCTCCCTATTCTCTCAGATAACAATATATTTTTTAAAAGTTTTATTTATTTATTTTTAGAGAGGGAGGAAGGGAGGAATAAAGAGAGGGAGAGAAACACCAGCGTGTGGTTGCCTCTCATGCGCCCCCTACTGGAGACCTGGCCCACAACCCAGGCATATGCTCTGACCAGGAATCAAACTGGCAACCCTTCTGTTCACAGGCCAGCACTCAACCCACTGAGCCACACCAGCCAGGGCTCAGATAACTACAATATTAAAAATTAGGCCAATTACAATGGCCTCTAAATGTTCAAATGAAAAAGTGACATTTCTCTTACTTTAAATCAAAAGCTAGAAATAATTAAGCTTAGTGAGAAAGGCATGCTGTAAGCTAAACTAGGCTGAAAGCTAGGCTTCTTACTCCAGTTAGCCAAGTTGTGAATGCAAAAGGAAAGTTTTTAGGGAAAACAGAAGTGCTACTACGGTGAACAGTAAGAAGGTAGAACAGCCTTACTAGCGATATAGAGAAAGTCTCAGTGGTCTGGAAAAAAGATCAAAAAAGCCACAACAGCCCCTTAAGCCAAAGCCTATTCAGAGGGCAGACCCTAACTCTCTTCAATTCTATAATGGCTGGGAGAGGTGAGGAAGCTGCAGAAGAAAAGTTTTAAGCTAGCAGAGGTTGGTACATGAGGTTTAAGGAAAGAAGCTGTCTCCACAATATAAAAGTACAAGGCAAAGCAGCAAGTTATCCAGAAGATCAGGCTAAGATAATTAATAATGGTGGCTAAACTAAACAACACATTTCCAATGTGGACAAAACATCCTCTACTGGACTTTCATCTAGGACTTTCATAGCTAGAGAGATGTCAACACCTGGCTTCAGAGCTTCAAAAAACAGGCTGCCTCTCTTGTTAGGGACTAATGCAGCTGCTAAGTTGAAGGCAATGCTCATTTACCATTCTGAAAAATGCTAGGGCCCTTAACAATTAGGCTAAATCTACTCACCCTGTGCTCTGTAAATGGAACAACAAAGCCTGGATGACAGCACATCTGTTTACAACATGATTTACTGAATATTTTAAGCCCACTGCTGAGACCTACTGCTCAAAAAAAAAAAAAAGATACATTTCAAAATATTACTGCTGCTCATTGACAATGTGCCTGGCCACTCAAGCGCTCTGATGGAGATGGACAACAAAATTAATGTAGTATTCATGCCTACTAACACAACATTAATTCTGCAGCCCATGGATTAAGGAGTAATTTCAACCTTCAAGTCTTATTATTTAAGAAATACATTTTGTAAGGCGACAGCTGCCAAAGATAGTGCTTCCTCTGATGGGTCTGGGGAAAAATAAATGAAAAACCTTCTAAAAAGAAGTCACCATCCAGGATGCCTTTAAGAACATTCATGGGAAAAGGTCACAATACCAACATTGGAAGAAGGTGACTCCTACACTCATGGATGACTTTGACAGGCTCAAGGGAAAGTAACTACAAATGTGGTAGAAATAGCAAGAGAACTAGAATTAGAAAGTTGAGCCTGAAGATGTAACTGAACTGCTGCAGCCACATGATGAAACTTTAATGAATGCAGAGCTGCTTCTTATGGATGAGCAAAGCAAGTCGTTATTTGAGATGGAATCTACTCCTGGTGAAGATGCTGTGAGATTGTTGAAATGACAACAATGGATATCATACAAACTTGGTTGAAAAAGGCAGCAGGAGGGTTTGAGAGGATTGGCTCCAATTCTGAAGGTCTACTGGTGGTAAAATGCTATCAAACAACATTGCTATAAAGAAACTGCATGAAAGAGTCAATCGATGAGGGAAATTTCATTGTTGTCTTATTTAAGAAACTTCCACAGCCACCCCACCCCTTAGCAACCACCACCCTGATCAGTTAGCAACCATCAATATCAAGGAAGACCCTCTGCCAACCAAACCATTACAACTCACTGAAGGCACAGATGACGGTTAGCATTTTTTAGCAATAATGTATTTAATTAAAATATGTACACTGGTTTTTTTTTTTAAGACACAATGCTATTGCATACTTTGTAGGGTACAGGATAGTGTAAACATAACTTTTATATGCACTGGGAAGCAAAATAATTTGTGTGACTCACGTTATTGAAATATTTGCTTCATCGCAGTGCTCCAGAATGAAACCTGCAGTATCTCTGAGGTATGCCTATATAATTCTGGGTTACTCTTATGGAACTATATGCAATACTGTATATGCATACAGGCCCATTTTTCCCCTCACAGAACAGAATTAGATATTATATTCTGAAAGGTATCGCAGACCAAAAAGGCCTAAAAGAAATTAGATTGGGCTTGAAAGAAGTCAGGTCTTTAACATTTGACCATTACTATATACATCGATTTTATAATACTGCTGGCCCTTGAACAATCTGGATTTAAACTGTGTGGGTCCACTTACACATGGATTTTTTCCAACAAACACCGTTAATGTATGTTCTCTTCCTTACGATTTTCTTAACATTTTCTTTTCTCTAGCTTACTTTATTGTAAGAATACAGTATATAATACATACAACATACAAAATACATGTTCATCAACTTTATGTTATCACTAAGGCTTCTGGTCAACAGTAGGCTATTAGTAGTTAAATACTTGGGAAGTCAATTTTCAGTGGCATAGGACAATAATATTCAACCCGTGTGCTACAAGAATTTTTAAAACATGGAATGCCTGGCTATTTAGCCAGGAGGCACTGACCTTTCTCCCTTAGACTGTCAAATAATGATAATAATAATAAAAATGACAGCAGCCATCCAGTGTGAATGAATCAAAATTATACTAATTTTTTTTTCTCGGATCAGCAAAAAAATACATTTGTGGTGTGCCACAGAATTTTGGTAATTAGTTTATGTGTACCATGATGAAAAAGGTTGAAAAAATCACTGGCCTAGGAGATTGGCACCCCAGCCCCCGCACCATTCAAGGTCAACTGGACCAGATCAGTACAGTATTCCTAACGCTGATGTTCTCAGCTGCTGATCACTAGACAGTGTGGGTGGGAAAATAACCTGAACTTTCTATCAGGCTCTCTTAAATGCTAATAACACCTCATGAAAATCTGGGTATATGAATTACAATAAAACTATATTAGGCTGATACTAGTTTACTGAAAATAGCATCTTATCTGAAAAAAATCATGATTTCTAGGCAATTATAAACCCTGTTCTTTATAAACTACAAAATAGTATGACTCTAATTCAAAACTGTTTTAAATTAATGAAGCCATGCTATGTTTATTTTATTTCTCTTTTAATGATTGCAACTCAGGCCCACTCCTGATTCTCAAATGGACAATGTCAATGTTCAAATATTTACAGCTCCCTATCAAAATAAAAAGAGAGTTATTAGAAAGTCCTTCTTAGAAATCGTCTTACACGAACTAAGTAATTCAACCTGTTTTCGTCTAAAATTAATTTAAGACAGGCGAAATATGTATATCTAACATCCATTTAAAAACAGTATTTTTTGCCCTAGCTGATGTGGCTCAGTGGATTGAATGCCGTTCTGTGAACCAAAGGGTTGCTGGTTTGATTCCCAATCAGGACACCCGCCTGGTTTGTGGGCTGGGTCCCCAGTTGGGGGTGTGCGAGAGGCAACCACACATTGATGTTTCTCTCCCTCTCTTTCTCCCTCCCTTCCCCTCTCTCTAAAAATAAATAAATAAAATATTTTAAAAAATAAAAATAGTATTTTTCACTTGGGAATTTGCTTTTTATTTAATTTGCAGTGTGGGTGTGTTTTGAATGGGATGAAGACGAAGAAGTTGTCTACTTTTAAATTATGTTTAATAGTGTGTGACACAGATTCCTCCTTAATCTGTATTAGTACCAAACAAATTAAGTGATGTTGTTCTATGCAGACACAACTAATTGTCCCTTACTCTTATTCTAGGTAGGCCAACAAGAGGACTTGTAAATCAAACCCTTTGTAACTTCTAATTCAGGCAGTTAACCGAGTTTCCATCTTGCATTAGAATGAGAAATTGTATTTATCATTAATTCTGACAAATGAGAAAAAGGAAAAGGAGATGTACTGTCACCCCTGGAACTCACCTTTCACAGAAAATACTCTTGGCTTCTAACGAGGGACAGCATAAGAAACAGCCGTGTGAAACCTATTTGGAAGGGCACTGTCCACTACTATTCTCACCGTCCACTTTAGAGCTCACAGGATGTTGACTTTAAACATCTGCACTTCCATTTCTGCTTTGACTCCTACAAATCTCAGATCTCAGTCTGCACTGTCTTCAGAAGTATACAGCTATTTATGGCACGAGTTGGTGTTCAAACTCCTCTTGTCTTCATCTTACTAATCAGTCTGAATTTTCTCTTTGTCCTGATTTCTTCATATAAAAAAGGAAAAGCTTACTGTACTCTGTTCTTTTTTACTAAACTATCATTTTGGAGGGAAAGAAGTACTGATAATTAAATTAAAATAAATACCGCCATGTCATTTTTTTTATGTGGGCATTTCAAACATTTCTAAATAACATACATTTATGTCTATTATAGTAAAGTGAGAGCTACTAATAAGCCAAAAGGAAAAAATTACTAGAAAATATATATCAAAATGGGAATAAAATTCTAGATAAAATGCATTAGAATTTCTGTATGAGGAGACCAGAGTTAATGGATTTTATTTCTCATTTTACCTTTCAGGGCAAATAATGCATGCCAGAGAAATATCAACTAAACAGAACCAAACAGGCTTCAAGGCAAGACACACCAAGTCTAAATAATACATCTACAACTGACAGGCTGAAAAGCAACAGACAAAAATGAACACAGGATGCTTAGGAGACAAGGGCCAACACTGCCAAAGCAGGACAGCAATTTCCCTTGCAGTTCACACTTCAATTATTTCAGCACAAATCACACAAACCTAAAAGATCTGCTCTGAAAGGAAAGAGTAATTACTTTTGCATCTTCAAACATACTTTATCAAGAGCAAAAGCATCTCCCTGACACAACCAGCCACAAAGCTCCCATTTCATGAAAGTGATTTACCATTTCACTTGGTTTCTATATGTAACACTGTAGTGCAAACTCAAGGGAAAAGGCTAGCATGACAAGGAAAACTGAAGCACGTTGCCAACTTCTGTTTTAATATTGTGTTTATGAATTTGACTGATGTTAAATTCCATTCATCTTTTTTCCTAAACACTAAAACTGAGAGTGACAAGGAAAATTACATTCTCTTCAGCCAAGTTCTTGGCGAGCATTAGAGATGCTGGCACACCGAGTCAAGAGTGAACTGCGATGCTAGCACTCAGGAGCTCAAATTCTTCTTCAAAACAGCTAAAGGTCAAGCTTTTGTTTCAATTTTATTCACTTCAGATAGGAAAAACATTACAGACAACCTTATTTGCACAGATAACAATGTTTCCTTGAAAGTACATTTTAAAAAGAGTAGGGATTAGCCTTATTTTCAACCAAATTAAAGTCCAGCAATATTTTTTAAATCAATCTTTTCTACTAACTATTCAGTTGGTCAAGGTCAGAAAAAAAAAAATACACCACAGACAGTACTTAGTGTATAGCTATGAACTCGAAACAAAAAGTGCGGAGGGTCATTTTAAAGAGGGGGGAAATTGCGAAATTGGCCTATACTAGCAGTGATTATAATCAGAGAGACAGATTAAAAACTGTTAATTAGATATTCATTGAACTGCTTGTTAAACTGGCTACAACTATTAACACAACAGAAGCTGTTCTTTGTGAGTACTCCTGTGACAGACCTTGTTCCAAATTCTTTAATTTTTATCTTGTCATTTTAAAAGAATTTCATAGAATATTCTCATGTAAATTTGGAGCTTGAAGAGCTTTTAGAAATAGTGTACTACAACACTTTCAGTGTAAAAACAATTTTAAAAGTACCACCAGCATTTTTAAAAAAAAAGAATAGAAAAAAAATCAGGGTGCACTGCAGACAGCAAGGTTAAATTTTGTTTTAAAAAACTGACTTTGTTTTATTATACACACACACGTATGTATTACACAAATACATATAAGTATACATTAGACACATACATATATGTATGCAAAGATATTTTTGAAAATATTTTAGACCACAATGTAAAAATGTATTTCTTACTGTAGGATATAGCAAAAAATAATAGGTCAAATATATTAGGTCAATATCAATGACCTAATATATCCTCATTTTATGTATGAGGAAACTGAGGTACAAAGAAGAAAAGAAATCAACTTGTTCTAGGCATCTTCATCACTAGTAAGAGTTCACATGGAAACACAAAAATGTCTGACTCTGGAAGGAAAATGCACACTACTACCATTGATGCTACTCTGTAACTTCCCCAAGTAGGTTTTTGTTACTTAATATAAATTATATAGTGTTAATCATCTATTCTTTAAAAAACCCTAAAGGGCCCTGGCTGGTGTGGCTCAGTGGATTGAGCACTGGACTGTGAACCAAAGGGTCACTGCTTCCATTCCCAGTCAGGGCACATGCCTGTGTTGTGGGCCAGGTCCCCAAGTTGGGGGTGCATGAGAGGCAACCACACACTGATGTTTCTCTCCGTCTCTTTCTCCCTCCCTTCCCCTCTGTCTAAAAATAAATAAAATCTTAAAAAAATAAAACACTAAAGGTTGTGAACTCTTAGTCCTGAATGGCACTGAAAGATAATCCCTACTTTGTCTCCCTTTCTTTTAGATGTTTACTGTAGCTGAAATCCAGTAATCACAAACTCTTTATGCTTCTCACAAAGCAGCACAAGAAATACCAAAAATTTAAATGAGCATACTTTCCAACCCCCTCAAACTGGCCACAGGTGTGATTTCTTTAATCCATACATTATTTGAAATGTGCATACTTAAAAAAAAAATCCTCACCTAAGGGAGGACATCTTTTCATTACTTTTAGAAAGGAAGAGAGAGACGGGGAGGGGGGGGAAGAGAGAGAGAGAGAGAGAGAGAAAGAGAGAGGCAGGCAAAGCAACAGAGAGAGACAGACAGACAGACAGAAATATCGATCACCTGCCTCCCATGCTCACTCTGACCTGGGATCGAACCTGCAATCTAGGTATGTGCCCTGACCAGGACTCAAACCCACAGGACAATGCTCCAACCAACCAAGCCACATAGACCAGGGCAAAATGTGCAGACTTTTTAACCCAGCAATTCCACTTTGAAAATTGTTTTAAGACAGACAAGTATAAAAAGATGTGTGTGTGTGTGTGAGTATATTTAAATGGTGACAAAAAAGGACACAGAAATCAGCTTGAAGGGATGCACAGGCCAAATCTGGGGCAATTTGAGCATCAAAAAAATGATAGTAATAGATTATAACATACTAAGTGAGACAGAAATTCATAGGTCTATACTGACACAGTTTTTAAAATGGGAAATAAGTGAGAACTCTTGTTACAGTAGAAAGCAAATAATGCAGAAGAAATGATGTAATTAATAAAAATCATCAATGGATGCTAAAAATAGTAGGTGAAATTTTTAAGAGGAACAGGATATTTATATAGTCTCAAAGCACCTCCCCAGAAATTCTTATTAATGAGAGGAAATTGATTTTATAGCAAAGAGGCCTAGGGATAACCACGTTAATCACGCCTCCTGATGTGACGCAGTGAGGACAAACAAAAAATTTGTCGTATTTCCCTCAAAAGTTGTTTCAAGTACCCAAAGAGTTCTCATCTTAATTACGGAGTACTGACCGTGACGGGGTGCCTTGTGTGGCTCCTCCCCAACGGAAGTGCTACCGTGCCCCAGTTCTGGGCATAAATGTTTCCTTGATCTACATTAAAGCATATATATCTTTCACCTATCAGCTGACGCCTTTCAGTTAATTATATTATCAACATCACCTAATTACCTGGGCAACTGACTGTGAAAAAATTTTTATCAAGAAGTTATCTATTCCTCTACCTTTAAAATGGTAATGTTAGGGATTATACAGCTTGTTAAATTAGTGCCATAACGTTTTTAAGAACCAAAAATTTGAACTGTGACATACTCCAAATTCTTCCTGGAGACAAATGAATATTGGGTCAACCTAAACAAGAATGTAAATTGTTATACTTATTTAAGGATAAATGTGTTTGATACAATTTGCGTATGATACCAGGACAGAGAGGGAAAAAATATTTTCAAGTCTTACTTATCATGAATGTCTGCATTATAAATATGCCTACACTTTTTCATTAGCTGGAGTAGCCTGACCATGTTCATCCTAATCAGAACATTACAGTGTAGGATCTGATAAATCTGAGATGAGACTATGGCCAGAGACAGTGTTTACTGGCATTCTGGGAGTAAGTTCCACCCATCAAACAGCCTCGCCAAAAAATTCTAGTCTGTTGAACCCCAAATGGCTAGACTGTGCCAGACACAAGGAAGATCGCAACAGGAGGGCTACACTAAGGCCTGGCTATCATTCAGATAATCTACAACCATTTTCTACTTATTTCCTGGTATTTTATGCTGCATGTGCTCACCCATTACATTTACAACCCTGTAGGGGGTTATAACTTAGAAATGGCCATGGAATCCCTATCCTCTGTTCCTTGAAAGACTGAGTAGCCCAAAGAAAGAAAAAAAAAATGTTGGGTTAGTAGAGTTTGTGACTAAAGTTAAGATCCTGCTCCTCAGGCAAAAAGCACATTATGTTTTACATAAGCTTTGATGCAACCGGGTGTCTTATAAAACACGACGAATTAAATGGAACAAGTGGTGTCTGCCCAAGTAAGTATACACTGGATAGAAACTGAACTCTGGTTTCATAGTTTCTGGATATCCTATCATATAGTCTACCTTTTAAAATACAGTCATATATTTACTATTACATGTTAAAGTTTGCTTACCAACTTAGCTTCTGAAGTCTCCATTTCTACTTGGCTCATTTTTATAATTTCTATATATTGATACTCTCTGTTTGATTCAGAGTCATTGTAATCATGCCTTCCTTTAAATATGTTTATACTTATATATTTGAAATTCTTGTCTAAGTCTAATATCTGGGCACCCTAAAAGACAGGTTTCTATTGCCTGGGTTTCTATTGCCTACCTTTTTTCCTGTGTATAGTCATACTTCCCATTTCTTTGCATGTCTTGTCACTTTTTGTTGAAAAATGGATGTTTTAGATAATACATTGTACCAACTCTGATTACTTACCCTGCCCCTTATGGGAGGCTTGTTTGGCTGGTTGGTTATTTGTTGAGAGGCCTAGTGGGATAAATTTTGTGAGGTCTATT
The DNA here is from genome assembly GCF_022682495.2 of Desmodus rotundus. Classification (NCBI taxonomy): domain Eukaryota; kingdom Metazoa; phylum Chordata; class Mammalia; order Chiroptera; family Phyllostomidae; genus Desmodus; species Desmodus rotundus. The sequence continues at coordinate 5,622,204 of NC_071397.1, read as the reverse complement.
TCCCCTATTGCAGCCTCTGACATCCTTGCTCAGACTTCCCCCCTTGGCTCACATCTAACAGCCTACATCTCTCAGCGTCACTCCCGGGGCCACACACAGCACTTACTGATCAAAGATCATACTTAAGTCTCCATACCCAGTTAGATTTTTTGCCCCTTACTGTTGAATGTGTGTGTGGCTTGGAGACTTTTCACTTTTCAAGGAGCTTATGATTTTGTCCTACATTCAGCCAGAGACTGGAAGCTGGGAGGCTCTCTTCTCTCTGGTCACTACCGGAGAGGGTACTGCACTGGGCTTGCACACAGTCTTCCATACCACCAGACATGAATGTGGAATGTGATTTTATTTTTAAACCTGGCTTTCTAGCAATCCCTCCTGGGCCAGAATAAGTTATTTTTAGCCAGGTTTGTTCATAGGTTGTGCTGAAGACCCTTGAGCCATTCACTGATGAGTCTGTGTGTGGCTTGGGAAATGCCTTCAAGTCCATGCCACATCCTGCTCAATTGCTCTGAATGGGTACTGCCTAGTGCACGCCCACAGCTTTCTGGATTTGAAGATATGGCCGTGATCCCAGGAAGGCTCTTTTTGGCTGTCTTTTTCCTTGGTTCTGTTCAATTTCTGGCTGCTTTACATTTTCGCTTTTCATTACTAGTATCACAGAGCTACCTTTCCCCTCAGGCTTGAACTTCTCTAGGCTTTGTTCCAAATACAGTCAGTGCCTTCACCTTTCCTCCCACACGCCCACTGCCCAATGCAAAACCTCTACCACCACGCAGGTCCTGAGGGTCAGGACAACAGTTCACTTCTCTCAGAGCCAACACCCCGAGTTCACCTTGGCTTCTGCTTCCTGGTATAGAACCTCAGCCCTATGAGGAAAAACTGGGGAAAGTACAATCACGGGTCCAGTATCTCTGGCTTATTACACGTGAAGCAGAGTCCTCTTGGCTGTATGAGTGGGAGCCGCGTCATGGAAGCAATCACCAGTCCTCTCAGCCGCCCACGTCCAGAAAAGTGTTTCTGCAGTAGGGTTGGAGGGAAAGTGACACTGTATCCCTAGCTCAGAGTTGGGGGAAGAAAGAGCTCTGCATTCTTGGTCGCGCAAACCGTAGCAGACCTTCTGTAACATGGTGCTGGGAGAGAGTGAACAGGAGCAGGCTGTGACTCAAACACCACAGGTTCGTGCCAAAATTTAGATTTTACTGAATAGGCATTTCTCAACTTGCTGTGTGCCCTCAGGACAATATCCAGAGATTAAAATTTTGTTTAATGATTTTCAGTAGATGGCTGTTTCACTGGGAAGAATGTCCACTAACCTTATTATACAGCCATTCCAGAAATTCCCACTCTGAACTATTTCTAGTAAATTAAAATATAGATATGATATGACAGAGTCTGCACCTTTTCTAGATTAGTGGTATGTCTGCTCTGTTCTGAAATGACCCAACAGTTTGTATTACAGAAAAAGAAAATGCAGTAATTTTTACAAGAATTGTGGTAGTGAGGAACTCTCATATACTAATTAAGCGACATCAGTTTACTGTCTTGCCTGTGCCTACATATACATGTTACTAAAAACTCAGAATGTAGTTACATCAAAAAATGTACCACCTTCTCACTTTTTGAGAGTTATTTTTAAGGATTTCAAAGGTAAAATAAACCATCACTTAAATGCTGGACAAACATATCCAACCATGTATTATCATGGTTGCTTAGAAACCATAAAACATGGCCTGAAATAAGCAAAATTAGGGCAGCAGAAGGAAGAAATCCTTTGTTAAAAAGAGGTAAAAAAAATGCCCTGGCTATAATTATATATTCTGAAAATGAGATTGCAAAGTAAACAAACATAATGGAAGGTTTAGAATGTCACATGTGAAGATGTCTTCTCAAGCAAAGCATTTTAGTTCTTTCTGCTCTTGAGTTATACACTTCATCTCAGTTGTAGTTCACCAACAAAAAGGGACGACTTTAATGCATGTACAAAATTTCCAAAACCCCATGTATCAAAGTGTCAAAAAACCACCAAGAAAGAAAAGCTGACCTATATTTATGAACTCCAAAGGTCAATGTGAAATAAACTCTACACTAGGCTCAGGAGGTGTAAAAATTTAATTTCCACTCAATTCTACTTAATAACATGAAGCAGATAAAAAGCGACCAAACCCATTAACAACTCTGTATATTTAATAGGAAGTTTCAAAGCTGATTATGTTTAAAAACAAGAGAAGACCTGCAAAGAATATAGTGCCTCTAATCACATGTAGAAAACACTTAACTTAAATTGATTCTATGAAATATCCATCACAATTTATATTTGGTTATATCTAAGCAAAAAGTGATCTTTAATAAATGAATTTAAGTTCTAATTTTTAGTATTCACTCTGAATCATTACCCTCTAAGAAGATATATGTGTTCTAAATTTAAGTAATCAACCCACTCTGAAATAAAGCATAATAAAAAATAAATTGCAAAGTAAGTGGTTTAAAGTAAGAATTTCTTAAGCAAGAAAAGAATATTCTATTCCTTTTTAAGAGGAGAGGAGTAAAGTGATTGTTAAAAGTTTCCAACAGTTTCTTGTAGCAGTTAGGAAAATTACTTTAGAAACCAGTAAGAAATATTATAGAAAGTTCAAAAATTGTTGGACATAGTCTGTCTTAGAGGCTTTTACAGTTCATTTGTTTGTGAACTACAAATCTTGAGAGACTTACACAATTTGCAAACGGTGCTGATTTTCCTGGCTATGCAGAGATCAAATAAAAAAAGGAAAGGACTCACCACTCAAAAAGGGTGCCAGCCCCTCCTGCAAGTTCTGAAGGTCAACAGAGGAACCTTGATGCCTTCTTGAGTGTTGTCTCGGCACAACCTGATTCCCACATAACTTTCCTTGATCATTTCTTAAAACATGATGAACAGTCTGAAATTTCTGAGAAACAATGGGCTATTTCTTATTCTCCTGTATTCAAACTAATTCTAGGGCTAGAGAAGTTGTGTTTAGGGTACAATCTGACTTTGTTAATACAGGTGAGGCACACTGAACAGTTCCCTAGCGTATAGTAAATCCAATGAACCAGGAACGGCTATCCTCAGCCTTACCCTGCAGACCACCTCCCCAACACAGAAGTCATGAGGGCCTTCATCTCATTTCTAATGACATCTATCACCATTCTTCTTCAGTTAACCATTCCCAAGGTAACAATGACCCTGAGGACCCCAAACAACCAGTTTCAGAAAATCTCTAACTCACTACCACATACTCTGACCACAGTCTACTGTACTTCCACAGTCTTTACTCATTTCCTTAATTCCTACAATTGTTGCTTTTCTTCCCCAGTTCCTCTTAAGTGATCATTAGCTTCTTCCCAGTCTTAAATCCTTATCCAAGCAGTAAATTCCCTTGGTCCAGTATTTAGACTACTGTCACCAATCCCTTTCAATCTCCTCTTCTATTCCAAAGGTTCTGCAAACAAACCAACCCCCAACCCTGGATCAGTCCCACAGCCTGCTTCTAATCTAAACTACCAGATTCTGCTGGAAAGATTTATACAGCTGGATGCACTAGGGCCACTTCGAGCCAATTAGCGCCCCTTCAACTTTCCCTAAGTGCTGGTTCCTTACCAATCGCATATAAATATGCAAAAATCTCTTCCCATAACACATGCTGAAAAACAAACAAAAAGGTCTTTTGTGTCTCCTTTGTCTTTCAGGATTCTCAAGACAGAAAATCTAGATGACCTCAGGTTTGACAATGATGTTTTTGATGCAACACCAAAAGCACAACCTGTGGAAAAAATACCGATAAATTGAACACTATTAAAATTAAAAATCTGGTCTGCAAAAGATACTGTCAAAAGAATGAGAAGATAAGCACAGACTAGGAGAAACATTTCCAAAAGACATATCTGAAAAAGGACTCATCCAAAATACACAAAGAACTCTTTGAGAAATCAACAATAAGAACAAAAACAATACAATTAAAATCTGGGCCAAAGCTTTAACAGACATCTCTGTTAAAGAATATATACAGATGACAAATAAGTATATGAAAAGATGTTCCATATCATGTGTCATTGAGGAAATGCAAATTAAAACAACAAGATATCACTACACACCTATTAGAACGATCCAAATCCAGAACACTGAAAACACCAAGTGCTGGTGAGGATGTAGAGCAAGCAGAATGTTCTTCATGCTTGTGGGAATGCAAAATGGTACAGCCACTTTGGAAGGCAGTTTGGTGATTTCTTACAAATCTAAACAGGATCTTACCATGAAATCCAAGCAATCACACTTCTTGCTATGTACCCAAAGGAGCTGAAAAGTTATGTTCACACAAAAGCCTACATGCAGATGTATAAACTTCATAGAAGCTTTATTCAAAATTGCCAAAATATGGAAGCAACCAAAATATCCTTTGGTAGGTAAATGGATAAATAAAGCGTGGTATATCCAAACAGTGGAATATTATTCAGTGCTAAGAAGAAAATAGCTATCAAGCCCTAAAAAGAGACAGAGGAACCTTAAATACATATTACTAAGTAGGGAAAGAAAGGCAATCTGAAAAAGCTACATACTGTAGGACTCCAACTATGCAACATAATGAAAAAGGAAAAACTATGGAGACAGTAAAAAGATCCATGGTTGCCAGGGAAGGGAGGGATGAATAGGTGGAACACAGATGATTTTTAGGGCAGTGAAACTACTTTGTATGATACTATTAACAGAGGATATGTATCATTACACATTTGTCTAAACCCGGAGAGTATACAGTACTGAAAGTGACCCCTATGGACTTTGAGTGATAATGATGAATATGTAGCCTCATCTATTATAACAAATGTATTGTTCTGGTGGGGTATGTTGATAATGGAACAGGCTGTGCAGGTGTGGGGTACGGGGGGAACATGGGAAATCTCTGAACCCTCCTCTCAATTTTGCTGTAGACCTAAAACTGCTCTTAAAAAAAAAGTCCATTGAAAAGAAAAACAAGATATATATTCTTGTTTGATTTAGCTTAAAAAGAGGTGCACACAGTAATAACATCAGAGGAAGTAATGCCTGTGTGAGGAGGATTAACAGCTCAAAGCCACCACCACCTACCTGTTCACTGAGCAATTGATTACTGAGGCACAGATACTGTGGTGAGTTGCTTTAACTTGTTTTGAGGAAGTAGGAGATAAGGAAACAGAGGCTCACAAATTAATTTCTGAAGTCTTACAGCTAATAAAGGACAGAAACAAACATAACATATTCCCAGAAAGCAAACATAGATTGAAAAAAATAGTAAGACTGAAAAGTGATTTCCTTAAAGCCTTCGAACGGTGCCCAGAGAGGTGAAATCCCTCCAGGTGCGAAGCGGGTTTGGTAACCCTGGCGAAGAGGTGCACCTCCTGTCAGCGCCACGCTTACCTTACAAGCTTTGACTTTAAGCCAATAGTTATATTACTGTAGTTATTTTCCTGAGTAATTCAAGATTTTAAACTGTAATCTGCCTTATTAACTTAGTGTTTACACTATTGTAAGGTTTGAAGATTAAACCCACAAGTTCAACACAGGTCATTACTGCATAATGCTTTTAAAAATTATTTTTAGGAAGTAATGTTAACACCATTGTATCTATCAAATCAAACGTTTTAACTGTAAAATAAATACCCCAGATAAATGACAATTCTTGTTGGTTGTTCAATTCTTTTTTATAAAATTTAGGTTAACTTTTTAAAATGCCTACTAAAGTCATTCTGTTTTTGAGAACCATTCTTTAGAACTGATCATTTTCCATATACCTGACATCTGTATTTGGGGAGAAGACCCATTATCAGATTTTGACAGAGAATCTTTTTTATTTTCTTCTAGTTTTATTAATATTATTTTGAAATCACATTGGAAAAATTATCTTGCTTATTTTTAGTTGTTTTGGTCAAGAGTCTTTAATAAGACACAGTATTTTTTTTCAACAACTCAGACACAGGATATGCTCCCTCTGCTGGCTTTGCACTATTTCTTTTTAGATATTCCTTACACAGTGAAGTAGAAATACAAAATACTTTTTTTTCCTAATAAAATAACTAGAGAAGGGCAACACATTATAATGCATTGGGTGGCCTTTCATCAAAGCAGATTTAGTAAGAGTCTATTAAACCAATCTCAATGGACTTTACCCTTTCTCATTTGCATTATTTTCTTATATTTCAACATCTCCATTTCTCATATAGGCTGGGGTGGTGGTGAGGAAGGCAAAAGCTTCATACAAGGAGAAAGGGGAGGGACTAGTTCATTTCACTAAATAAAAACACTGAAGAAATGCAATTTGGCACATCTGAGTTCACACAAAAGCTAAAACTGAATATAAAACATGATTGGTAGGTTCAAATCTGTTTTAACAAACTGAGGAAACCACTGTATCAGTAAAAAGGCCAACTTTGTATTAATGCTTTAACACAAAGCCCGATATTAGGAGATCAATGCACAATATTCTCCCATTAGAAGTTCTATTTTTTAATTCTAGAATTTAAGTCACGTGAAGAATAAAATTTATTTGGAAACGGTAAGCAGAGGCAGCGTGTTTAAACGAAAAGACTTAACTCTGCTTGCTAAAACATCTAGCCCTGTCCGTTTTACTGATCTTGCCGAGTGCCGTCAGATGAACATCAGGACGGTCTTTCCAGAGACGTCATGTGACTGACTGAGCCACGCCTACAAGACTTCTAGAGAAAACATAAAAATCTACCTGCTTCCTGCCTATCAGTAAAACCCAAGATGAAAGGACCTTCAACTCAAGGCATGGTTGCTAATTATATAATGAGTACAGTATATTACCACAGAAAACTAACTCTGGATTGGCATGTAAAATTCAGTATAAATAGAGAAATGTGAGTAAATGGAAGGGTAAATAATCCTTCCAGACAGAGCTGAATTGCTGCTTTGGACTACTGGCTGTCACACACATGCTGATGTAATTGCCTGGTTAAAGCAAACCTGCACCCCATTCCTGCGAGCCTCCTACAAACGACAAACTTGGTCTCACAATGAGGGAAGGAGAGGCACGCTGCAATAAATACAAGTTCCATTAACTAGATCAAACATGCGGCTGGTGCAATGACATCCACTCCAGCTAGAAAAACATTCCAACTTGATTTACACAAAAGGCAAAACTTCCACCTTTAACACCAACAGTTAAGACTAGTAAAATTGGACAGATATTTTCTATTGCTGAATTCTATGTCCCTTTTCTCATTATAGAGTCTATCTATATGAAGTTCAGTTTCTATGAAGAGAAACCAAAGCAAAGCTAAGTCCTTTGCTATCTTCTTGTATCTAAATAAATTATTTCAAACTTAGATCTCAGGAATCCACTCTCCTGGTACCCCTAAGATGTGGATGTTGTTATACTTCAAGTTGTCCCAAAGGTCCTTTAAACTACCCTCATTTTTAGAAATTCTTTTTTCTTTTTGCTGCTCTGATTGGGTGTTTTTCCTACCTTGTTGTCCAAATTGCTGATTCAATCTTCTGCTTAATCCAACCTACGGTGTTTAACCCACCCACTGGATTCTTCATTTCAGATATGGTATTCTTCATTTCTGACTGGTCATTTTTATGGTTTCTATGTCTTTTTTTCATGCAGTTGAGCATTCTTATAACCATTACTTTGAATTCTCTATCTGATAAATCACTTGCCTCCACTACATTTAGCTCTTTTTCTGAGATTCTTCTGTTCTTTCACTTGGGGCCTGTTTCTTTGTCTCCCCATTTTGGCTGCCTCTCTGTATTTGTTTCTATGTATTAGATAGATCCACTATGACTCCCAGTCTGCATGGGGTGGCCTTATGTAGTAGGTGTCCTGTGGGGGCCAGTAGTTCAGTCCCCTTGATCACCTGAGCTGTGTGCTCCAGGAATGTCTCTCATGTGGTTTTATGTGGGTCCTCCTGTTGTAATTCAGTCTTGATTACTAATGGCCATTTATGCATGGAATTTTGTTCTTAGGATGTAAGGTTGATACAATATCCAAAAATAAATAAATGTGATATACTACATAAACAAGATGAAGGATAAAAGCACATGATCATATCAATAGATGTTTTTTAAAAAAGCATTTGATAAAACCCAGTATCCATTTATGATACAAACTCTCAGCAAAGTGAGAATAGCGGGAACATACCTCAATGTAATAAAAGCCATGTATGACAAACTCACAGCCAACATCATACTCAATGGGCAAAATATAAGCACTTCCCTCAAGATCAGAAACAAAACAGGGATTCCCGCCTTCACCTCTCTTATTCAACACAGTACTGGAAGTCCTAGCCACAGCAATCAGACAAGAGAAGAAATAAAAGGCATCCAAATTAGAAGGCAAAAAGTGAAACTGCCATCATTTGTAGATTACATGACACTGTTAGAGAACCCTAAATATTCCACCAAAAAACTTCTAGAAATAAATTCAGCAAAGTAGCAGGACACAAAATAAATATCCAGAAATCAGTTGCATTTTTATATACCAATAATGAACTGCCAGAAAGGGAAACTAAGAAAGCAATCCCATTCACAATTGTTTCAAAAAGAATAAAATATTAGGAATAAATTTAACCAAGGATGTAAAAGACCTGTACTTGGAAAATTGTAAGACACTGAAGAAGATACAAATAGGTGGAAACACATACCATGTTCATGCATAGGAAGAATTAACATCATTAAAACATCTATACTAACCAAAACAATCTACAGATTCAACACAATTCCTCTCAAGATACCAATGGCGTATTTCATAGAATTCGAACACATATCCCAAAAATTTATATGGAACCACAAAAGACCCCAAATAACAACAGGGATTTTGAGAAAGGAGAACAAAGTTGGAGGAACCATGCTGTCTGATATCAAACTATATAACAAGGCCATAGTAATCACATCAGCATGGTAGTGGTACAAGAATAGGCATATAGATCAATGGAACAGAATACAGAGCCCAGAAATAAACACACGCCTTTACAGTTGACTTATATTTGACAGTGGAGGCAAAAATATATAATGGGTAAAGACAGTCTATTCAATAAATGATGTTGGGAATATTGGACTGATATGTACAGAAATATGAAACTAGACCATCTTCTTACACCATACACAAGAATAAATTCAAAATGGATTAAAGACTTAAATGTTAGTCAAAGCTATAAAAATCCTAAAAGAAAACATAGGCAGTAAAATCTTGGACATTTCTCATATTTTTTCTGATGTATCGTATCTTCTTGGGCAAGGGCAACAAAAGAAAAAATAAACAAATGGGACTACATCAAACTAAAAAGTTTTTCCACAGCAAAGGAAACCATCAATAAACTATAAAGACAACCCACTGAATGGGATAACATATTCGCCAATGATACATCAGATGAGGGGTTAATATCCACAATTTATAAAGAACTTATAAAATTCAACAAAACAAAACAAAAATCCAAAAAAATGGGCAAAGGACCTAGACGTTTCTCCAAAGAGGATATACAGATGGCCAAGAGACATATGAAAAGATGCTCAACACCACTGATAATCAGAGCAATGCAAATTAAAACCACAATGAAATGTCACTTCACACCTGTCAGAATAGCTATCTATCTTCAAGAAATCTACAGACAAGTGCTGGCAAGAAGGAAGGGAAAAGGGAATGCGCCCATGCACTGTTAGTGGGAATACAGACTGGTGCGGCTACTGTGGAAAACAGTGTGGAGTCACCTCAAAAAATTACAAGTGGAATTGCCTTATGACCCAGCAGTTCCACTTCTGGGAACTTATCTGAAGAAACCCAAAACACTACTTTGAAAGAATATATGCATCCCTATGTCCACTGCAGCATTATTTACAACAGCCAAAATTTTTAGATGAGTGGATACAAGGGCTGTGACACATTTACACAATGGAATGCTACTCAGCCGTAAAAAAGAAGGAAATCTTATCCTATGCCACGGCATGGATAGACCTGAACAGCATTTCCTAAGTGAACTAAGCCAGTACAGGAAGACAAATACCATATGATTTCTATCATATGTAGAATCTAATGAACTAACAAGAAAAACAAGACACAGACTCATAGAGAGGAGGCTGACAGCTGTCAAGTGGGAGGGAAGGATGCTGGGTAGGATGGATAGAAGGATTGAACAAAAAAGAAAGACAGACAAAAAACTCATGGACATGGACAACAGTGTGGTGATTAGGGGGGAGGGGGTGGGGAAGGTGCAGGAGGGTAGGGGGGATAAATGGTGATAGACGGGGACTTGACTTGGGTAGTGAACACACAATACAGTGTGTACAGATGATGTGTTGTAGGATTGTGCACCTGAAACCTGTATAATTTTGTTAACCACTATCACCTCAATAAATTCAATAAAAAGGAATCTACTTTAGGAGATAAGGGTTTACTTGTATATATTTTGGCTAAAGTGTTCAAACTTTTCAGTTACCAGGCTTCCATTAACTTTTTAATAAGCTTCGCTTATTAGCTTTATACCAAAATACATTTTTGCCAACTATGACATAACAGCTTTTGTACTGGAATTTGGGAAAGACAACCAAGACTTACGGTCTTATACAGAGCAGCAACATGAGCTCTGCACAGTAAATTCAGTCACAAAACCAGGTCTGATCTTTACTTTGTAGATCCTAGATTTGAATACATAGTAATAAATCAATTCAGAACACATATTTTAAATCAACCAAATGCTAACTATAAGCAAAGAAGTTTACCAGATTCTAGATAAGACAGAGCCCCAACTCTGCAAGTACACTTGAGCTAAACTAAGTCAGGGACTCCTTTGGGCTCTGCTTAGTCACCATTGTCTCCAGTTATTAGATAAGCAACTTGTCTCAGTTGTCTTTAATTCTAGCTTTTAAAAGAGATGCAGATATTCATCAAACATCTTTTGAAAACAATCCAGACTTCTGTCTTCCCCAGTATTTCTTCAGTACATTTTAAAGGAAGTAGGTGCTCAGAGTTTTGTTCCATGTTCCTTCCCTATACTTTATTATTTTTGCTATAAAGTACAATATTATAATTATAATCAATATAATTATTGATTATATTACCATATGATCTGTAACAGATTATTAGCATTATATTTCCATAGATAAATGGTCATGATATGTTATGTCAAATAATACAGGATACAAAACAATAGATTCCAATTATGTATTTATAACAAAGGAGATAAATTAAAATGTATTAAAATGACTAAGTAGGAACTCTATTGAGCAATTAAAGTGTTATTTCAATTAACCAACAACCTTTTGAAGTAGTTTAATTAACTTCATTTACAGACGGAGAAACTGAGACCCATGGCAGTTGGGAAACCTGCTAGGAGTCCCAGAGCTGGAAAGTGACAGTCAGGGTACACGTCTATTGAATTCCAAAGTCTGAGCACTTCACTCGCACCAAGGAGAAATTCAAAACTGAGACAGGTTTGCCAGTAGAGCTTGAACTGAGCACAGGACTGAACATGCTAGGGGGAATTTTTCCTTTCCAGAAGAGCAAGATAAGGAAAAACAGGGCTGAGCATAGTGGAGTCACTAGAAAGAAGTATAGGTCTGAGGCATAAAACATAAGAGCAGAAAATAGTAGTTATGGAAGATGAACGTGAAACTGTATTATGTATTAAGGTAGCTAGTCAGGAAGTAAATGAAAGTTGTAGTGAAATGCAAGTACATGATTACAGAGTAACTATATATTGTTTTCAGGGAAAAGACAGGGTGCAAACAAGGAAGAAACAGGTGGCAGCCCAAGAGTGGAAAAGAAACAAAAACATTATAAAGTGAAAAAAGGCAGCAACTTGGTTATAGACCGATCAGGGTTCCATCCTGGCTGCATAACCCTGAGGAAGGCAGTTTTTTCCTTTGTATCATTAAGCTTTCACATTCTTGTTCAAATGATTATTTTTATCTTATTTCAGCTACCACTAAAACCTCAGCAGATTTTTACACCAATTATCGCTCTTCTTCCTTTATGTTAACTGTTGCCTTCCATTTTGGTTCAAGTTCCATTTTAAACTCCAGAAGACAATGGAATAGATAAAGTTTCATAGTCAATATTCACTTAAATTAAGTTACAATAATTTTATTTCATCCCGTGTTGATCATTTTCTTTACCAGCATTTTTCCCCTTCTGACTAGAGCATTTTTGTTTCTTTTAGTACTCTTCTATCTTTTAAATTTTTTATTTATTTATTTTTAGAGAATGGGGAAGGGAGGGAGAACAAGAAGGAGAGAAGTATCAATGTGTGGTTGCCTCTAGCACGCCCCCAACTGGAAACCTGGCCCACAACTCGGGCATGTGCTCTGACTGGGAATTGAACCAGCGGCCCTTTGGTTCACAGGCTGGTACTTAATCTACTGAGCCACAACAGCCAGGGCTGTTTTAGTACTCTTTTAATGCAGATCTGCAGATGACAGTGTCCCTTGGTTTTTGTTTTCATGAAAATGCCTTCTCACCTTTATTTCTGAAGGATTATTTTCCTGGTGTTTTAATTAATTTGACAATTATTTTCCTACTACCTTTTTAAAGAAGCCATCCCACTGCCTTCTGAATTTCATTGTTCCTGTTGAACTGGGCTGTTTGGTCTTAGTATTGCTTCTTTCAATGAAATCTGTCCTTTTCTCTGAATACTTTAGTTTTTAGGAATTTTACGATGGCTGTTACCCAATTCTCTCTGCTTTCACAGAACTCATTTTACTATGATAAGCATTGGTGTGGATTTCTCCGTATTTAATATTCACCTTCCTTTCTGGTGACCACCATTCTGTTGCATCTATGGGCTATTGTTTGCTTTATTAGTTCATTTGTTACTTTTTTTGTTTTGTTAATACATAAAGATATATGTACTCCCATCTTCACTGCAACATTACTTAGAATAGCCAAGACATGGAAACCACCTAAGTGTCCATCAACAGATGAATAAAAAAGATGTGGGATATATACAACAGAATTCTACTCCACCATAAAAAAGATGAAATACTGGCATTTGTGACAACATGGATAGACCTTGAGAGTATTATGCTAAGTGAAACAAGTCAGATGGAAAAGGACAAGAACTGTATCATTTCAACTCATGTAGAATATAAAACAGAAAAAGATAAAATATTGAGGACAGCTAAAGGAAAAAGTCCTGCTGAAAAGAACTTCAGCAGACCTTCACATTTGAAACCATGGAAGTCAGAAGCAAATGGAACATGTTTAAAGTGCTGAAAAGAAAAAAAGTCAACCCATAATTCTATATCCAGGGAAAATATTTTCTAATTTTTATAAAAAACTATAATAAGTGCCTCAGACCAAAATCTCTATTTCTTCAACTATAATAAGCTAAAAAGAATTACTAGGTAAATGGCTAGAAGATATTTTTGAAATGATTCTGATATCCACTGCTTCTTAGTATAATATACTTTTTCAAGAATGACATATAAGTGCAAATTGTTGCAAATACTAATAGGTGCATCACTTTGAAAATTGAACCTACCAATTTAATAGTGATTAATGTTACCTAATTTATTTTATTATTAGCAATATTGTATGTTATTTTCCTGTATTTGTTGGGCATTTGCATTTTTTTTAAGTTTCATGTTCATGTTCCTAGCCAGGTTTTCTGTTGGACATCTGTCTTTTTCAATAAAGGAGAGCTTATTATATATTAACAAAAGTAAGCCTTTGCCACCCTGGCTGAGTAGCCCAGTTGGTTAGAGCATCATCCCAATATGCTAAGGTTGCAGGTTCAACCCCTGGTCAGGGCACATACAGGGGTCAACCCATGGCCCAGGCCACTGTGGCTCACTTGGTTGGAGCATCGTCCCATAAACAAAAAGGTCGTGGGTTCAATTCCTAGTCAGGGCAAATACCTAGATTGCGGGTTTGGTCCCCAGTTGGGGTGTGTATGAGAGGCAACCAATTGATGTTTCTCTTTCATATTGATCCTTCTCTCTCACCCTCTCCCTCCCTCTAAAATCAGTAAGCATGTCCTCAGGTGGGGATTAAAAAAAATCAACCAATGAATGCAAAAATAAATGGAACAACAAATCAATGTTTCTCTCTCAAAAATAAAAATTTTAAAGACCTTTCTTCTAAAAAAAAAAAAAAAAAGAGTAAGCCTTTGCCATACATGTTGCTATTATTTCTTTTCAATTTGACATTTACTCTTAAAATGCTTCTAAGTTTCTCTACAAGCCTTCAAGAATGTTTATGCTGTTAAATTCTTCAGTCTTCTCCTTACTGGGTTTTTCTCCTTTAGTATTAAATTTAGAATGATCTTTTTTCCAAAGGTTAGAACAGTTCCTTATATTTTCCTCTTATTTTTAAAATACTGAGGTATAACTGACATGTAACACTGTATAAGTTTCATGTATACAATGGATTCAATATCACCCTAAGTCTAGTTAACATCTGTAACCTTAAAATTTTTTTCTTGTGATTAGAACTTCTAAAATACACTCTCTTAGCAACTTTCAAATATACAATTATGGAATTATTAACTATGGTCATCACATTATACATTATATCCCCATGACTTACTTACTTTATAACTGGAAGCCTATAACTTTTTTGACCCCCTTCACTCAATTTGCCCAGCCCCCACCGACTTCTGGCAACCACCTGTCAATTCTCTGTATCTATAAGTTTATTTTTTTTAAAGAGCCCACATATAAGTGAGATTATAGAGGGGTTTTTTTCCCCCTGACTTAGTTCACTTAGCATAATACCCTCAAGGTTCATCCATGTCACAAATGGCAAAATTTCATTTTTTTTTTTGTGACTGAATACTATTCCTGTGTATGTGTTTATGTATATAATTTTCTTCATCTACTGATGGACACAAGTTGTTCTCATATCTTGGCTATTGAAAATAATGCTGCAATGAATATAGGGGTGCATATATCTTATATGTAAAATACATTTTAAATGTGTTGTATAAAATAGAAAAAATACATTATTTAAAATATAAGTATATTTTAAAATACATTTTAAAAATTAAGGGTAAATAAAAACCTTCTTGGACACACACACACCAAAAAAAAGGTCGAAGAATTTATTGTCAGCATACCTATATAACAAGTTATGTTAAAGCAAGTTCTTCAAGCAGAAGAAAAAATTGATACCAGATAGAAACTTAAATCTACACACAGAAATGAAGAACACTAAATACAGAATAATTTAAGGTAAATATAAACTTAATGTTTTCCTTACATTTATTTGCCTTCATCTGTAACTGATTAAAACAAAAATAACAACAACTTGCCTGTGTTTATAGCACGTGTAAAAGATATGGCAAAAATCTCACCCTCTGACTAGAAATGCATACAGATTGCCGTTGCTCTGTATCCTCACCGACACTTCATACTTTCTTTGTACTTGCCTGATCACTAGAATTTATAACTATTTTTTCATATGTTTGCTGACCAGTTGGATATCCCTTTTTATAAAATGCCAAATTTTTGCCTATTTACCTACAGAGTGTTTTTAAGGGGGAGGAGTATCTTTTATTTAAAAAAATTAGTATGTATTAGTAGGTATTCTTTGTGCATTTTAGATAGGAGTTCTTACTTTGGTTATTGCCTGAGATTATAGCCAAGTACAACCTGTAAGTGTTGTCACTGGTATTATACCCAAATGAATACTTTAATTGTAAGTTAAGAAACCACAAGGAGCCCTGACCAATGTGGCTCAGTTGGGCATTGTCCTGCAAAGCAAAAGGTGAAGAATTCAATTCCTGGTCATGGCACATGCCTGGGTTGCAGGCCTGGTCCCCCGCATGGGACACATGTGAGAGGTAACCGATCGATGTTTCCCTCATACATCAAAGTTTTTCTTCCTCTCTTTCTCCCTCCCTTCTCTCTAAAAATAAATAAATAAAATCTTTAAAAAAAAGAAACCACAAGGAACACATTTTATTACAGTCACATTTAAAGTTTTGTTTGTTAATATTAGTAACAAAGAAACTAATAAAGCAGAAGTGACGGCAAAAGGTAAAATCAGAATTGCTACCCTTCCTGAGATCCAGAGGCTGAGAATTTGCACAGTCAGCTTACAGGGTGACTGTCAGCTTGGACCACCTTAGATCAGCAGTCAGAAAGAGGGCCACCCACATGCAAATAGTCTGTGGATATATCCTGATGGAAACTTTTACAAATGTTTAAAAAACTATACTGTTTTAAGGAAGATGGGTACAGAAGGCTGACAGATCCCTCATAGCTTCTTCTATTAACCTGAGTTTTTCTCAAGCTGGGAGTTCAGATAAAACTGAAATAACTAGCCAGGCCCCAAACTGAAGATTTGGGCCCTACTGACTTCCCAGTTACTCCATGGGCTATTAAGCAAGGCTCAATCAAGTTGGTCAAGAGAAACAAATGTGTCTGTGATAAGAATCAAGGTGAACCTCACTGAAAATACATCTAATCAGAGGTCAATTAAACAATTCCTTACAAGCAGAAAATAGAGCTTGATTTGGAGTGGGTTATTCTGTTCCATGCTTTCTTCATAAAGGAAAAAAAGTCATCTAGTTACATTATATAATGGAATTGTATATGGAATATATGAAATCTATCCATAATAAACCAGACGCCAAGCCAAGATCCCACAGTAGGGTAGAAAGCTGCAACTTGGAAGTTACTTGCTGGCACATTAACTTGAACCTTATTTTGTTGCCACACTGTTAAGGAGAGGTCAATAAAATTCTTTACTATCATAGTCTTTCATCAGACAAGCTTTAGCTGCAATGGGACATCAACTTCTAAACCTAATCAAGCAGATATGCATTTGCCTGAGGAAATTAACTTGGAAAAAAAGACATCCGGACTCAACAAAAAATACAATCTTGGAATACAGACCACTGCACATTCAAACTGTAGTATATTACAGCTATCAAGAGATGGCTTAAAAAAGATAAAGGAAGAGAGATAAATATTTTTTAATTATAATACAATACAGAAAATTTGGTTCAATGTTTACCTAAAACCTTCTTAATATGTATCACACAGGCATTTAGGTCCTACAAACCTTACCCAAAATTTGTAATTGAGGCTAGAGACCTATGTTTTCTAACTCACATACTCACATTGTTTATCTTGTGGAAGTATGTGCTCTTAAGTCTGAATTTCAGTAGGAGACACAAAATACAAAATGGAAAGGGAAAGAAAGAGACAGCCTCGTTCCTAGGTTTGATGGTATTTCTGGGATACTGACTACAGAGAGGCTTATTTACCTACCTCTATGAAATAAGGACCTGAAGACAATTTCCAAACATTCTGGTAGCAAATGTGTTCTCCCAAATGGAGTGACAACTTGGGGAGAACAAACAATGTCCTGAAAATGGTGGCTAACCACCTTTAAGCCTGAAAAGCAATGTCTTCCTAGTCTTTGCCACAAGAGGCCTGGACGAATTACAGAGACAAGAGAAGCAAGGCTCCACTGCAGGACAGCTCAGATGGGATAAGCTGTGTTCCTACCTTGGACTGTGGATGAAGGCTCCCTGAGATGTTTTGCTGAGTCAGTCTTCCACTCACCCTACCATACCTCCCACCCTCCTAAGACATCCAGATCGGTTTCAAACCTCTGCTGAGAGCAACAGCCTTTTGTTCAAATATTAATATTTTATACCTACTGAGGCAGACAGCCATGAAAAACAGTTTTTCTTTAAAATTTTGCTTTGATTCCTTTCTACTCTCTCTGAGCTACTGAAAGCCAGATAAGTTACACACACTGCTGCGTTTTTCAAGTTTTAGTACATTCATTAATATTTTATAGACTTAATTCCAAGGCAGCTAAACAATATATTCTATTTAAAATGCTCTATTAAAAAGAGGTACCTTTAGAAGGGCAAGCTCCTGCCTAAAATATACTTACAAAAGAAAAAGTTAACCTTGAAAAAGGTATCTCTATATCTTGGTGGGGTTTTGGGGGTTGTTTTTTTTGGAGGGGAGGGGCACTGAGAAGGACTTGAAAGATTCCATGAAAATGGGTTCTTGAATGAGGACAGAATGCGAACAAACTACTAGTAAAAAAAAAAAATGAAGCACTGGAAAGGTTTAGTGAATTCATATTTGTAAGAAATATTTAAAAGCAGAAGGACGTAGAAGAAAATCACTATAATCTACTCTCTGAACTATGCTTTATTTTGAGGATGTAACAGATGTTTGTATCCACATAACAATACCATTTTGCTTGTGCTTATTGTTCATTATCCATCACTACTATGATATATGAGATCTATGTTTAAGAACTGGTGTACTCAGCTAAGCCAGTCTTTCTTTGCGAGGGCACACACTGCTTCAAAATGGTGCGGGTGTCACTCTCCCTGCCTCACGCTAGAAGGGCTCAGAAAACAGGCATTTGCAGCTGAATGAGGAAGCAGGGACTATCTTGGGCAGCCCATCCAAGTCAGGGAATCTAAGGTTATAGCAGCAGCTCAACTCAATTTTACCTTTAATGATGCCTGCAGCGGGTCAAGAGGACCAACATTACCTCTACCACCATTTGTCACCCATTCACCTTTAGACATCTGCCCCAAAAGGAATGATCATGATTCCACAAGTTACCCAGGGAAAGGGGAAGAACTACATTGCCAAGAGGAAGATAGAAATGAAACCCTTTAAAGTTATACCTAACCCCTCCTCCTTCCAGGTTCCACCCCACTTTCTAGCCTCTGGGGGTATAATTGAAATTTAAAACTTCCTTGGTTTTATCAAGGGAGAAAGAGCTAGGGAATCACAAATGCATTTAAAGAAGGTAAGCATACAGCTATGGAAAGCATGATCTGTCCTTCCTCCTTGCCACCCACCTCTCTCACCTCCACCTATTTAAAAAGGGCACAGAAGCAGACAATACTTACTGGCTTTCACAGACAAATCATTAATCTTCTCCACATTACTTATCACCACAGCCAGGATAATATTTGCTCTAATCTAACAGATTTTCATTTCAAAACCAATTGTAAAGCTCAGCAGGGTGCCATATACAACTTTAATGAGAGCTTCTTACCCGAGTCTCCTTCAATATGTGCTTGTTCAGAATTGCTGAGTTTTACTGGTGGAGGTTGATGAATGAAGTAAGGGAAAAAGGTTAACCAAGAAACAGAACTGAAACTCACTTTCTTATATATCTTTTCTATTCATGTAGGTATATAACACCAATAAATCAGACCCAACTGATGACAGAATTTATGTTTACCTTCTACGATACTTAAGCCAGTCCCACGTAACTCCTTTACAGACCCTTTTACATTGCATCCTGCGGCTCCATACAATTAATGCAGAGCAAGGGAGTAGCTCTGTAATACTGCTGACAGCTGTTTAATGGGAGAGGTGGAAGGTAGTGGACGTATCCTGGCAGTGTGCTTAATGGATACACAAACACCAAAGCCATCAGACTGAAGTGATTCTGGCAGAAAATTAACTTAGAGATACAAAACTCATTTGGTGAGAAGACCCACAGCAATCTGGACAATAAAAGACTGTGTAATGGGGAAAGGGGCAAAATAAGATGTGTTTTCTAACCTCCTCTTTAAGAGCATTAAAAAATTTTTTCCACATGCCACTGCAGCTTTCTTGCTTTAACATACAAGCCTACAATTGCTTTCTCTTTAGAAAACAAATGCTGCTATTTATAAATGATGCACTGAATAGATTGTGTCAGAGATCTGTTTGTTAATATGAAAGTATCACTGAAGCACAGTATTTTATGAGATAATCTGGGATGTGTTTTTTATCATCAACTGATGCTACCATTTTTAATTTTTCCCCATGTGACCATGACATACAGTTCAGGGGAAGGAGGAAACTAGTATGTGTTGAATTACAGATTGTGATGCCCCGCCATAAGAATATAACTAATATACACATTATCTTCCAGTTTTCATAACTCTCCTGGAGGTAGGTACAATTATCCTTATTTTACTTATGAGAAAACAGAGACTTAGATACATAATCTGCTCACCTCACAGAGCAATCAAGTAACAGAGCTACAATTTGACTGTTAGTCCATCTGGGTCTACAGTCTATGCCATACAGGCCATCCCACAGTTAAACAGCAAGGGCTATTATGAGAAAACCAAAAATGGTATATGTCGATATTCATTTTAAGATGTATTTACCGCCAAGACTAATTCAACATAAAAAGGAAACCCAAGAAGTATTAAAGAAAACATAAACCTTTTCAATTTCAGAGAAAGGACAGCCTTTCCATCTGACACAAAACCCAGAAGCCAAAAAAGTAAAATAGATAAATGTGACTATGCAACAATAAAAACTCTCTGTATTTCAATACATGCAATAAATGGTCAAATGACAAATAACTGGAGAAAATATTTGCAACACACAGTATAGCAAATAAAAAGAACTGATTTCCTTAATATGGGAGGGTTCCCACAAATAAAGAAAAATGGACAAAGGACATAAAAGCACAATTCACAGAAAAGAAATCTAAATCATTGTTTAAACAATACAGGAAAATGTTCGACCACGAAATGTATGAACTAAAGCAAAATAAAGGTACCATTTAAAAAAATCATTTAGTTTGGCAAAGATCAAAAGGTTTGTTCTCTGTTGCCAAAAGAGTAGGCGAAATGATACTCTCGATCCGTGCTACTGGGAGTATAACTGCTGCAGCCTCTATGGAGAGCAATTTGGTAATGCCAAAATTAAAAGTGCACACTTAATTTGTGTATTAATTTGTACACCTCTGACCAATCAATTCTACTCCAGGACTTCATCTTACACATAAAATCTTGCATGTGCCCAGAGACACTGAAGTTAAGAACAATCTAACAATAGCCAGAGGGGAGTGGGGAGAGGGGTTTACAGGAACTACTATAAAGGACACAGGGACAAAATCAAGGGGGAGGGTGGAGGTGTGGGAGGGAGGTGCGTTCAGCTGGGGTGGGGTGGAGGGATGGGGAGAAAATGCAGACAACTGTAATTAAATAACAATAATTTTTTTTTTTAATCTTGCATGTGCCAAGTGCCCCATGTACACAGACAGTAACTGCTACACTGTCTTAGTAGAAGTCTGGAGGGAGAGGGGAGAACCTAAACATCCAACAACAGAGAACTGGTAAAATGAATTACAGCGTAATTTAAAACTATGCTGCCATAAAAAAAGAATGGCTCAATTTCAACTCTGTTTGTACTAGTACAAAATGACCTCCAGAACATGAGTGAAATGATCAAGGTATGTATAGTAGCATTTGTTAGGTATAAAAACCAAATGACTATCCATAAAAACTATGTGGAACAGGGTCCCAGCACAGGAGATTACCTTTTGTAATGTAGACTCTTGCAACTGTTTTTTTAAAAAAGTATTTTATTGCTTATGCTATTACACCTGTCCCAATTTTTACCCCTTTGCTCCCCTCCACCCAGCACCCCCACTCCCTCAATAAATCCCCACACTGCTGCCCATGTCCATGGGTGATGCATGTATGTTCTTCAGCTAGCCCCTTCACCTTTCAACCAGTCCCCACCTTCCCCCTTTCCCCTCTTGCAGCTGTCAGTCTGTTTCATGTTTCCATTATCATGGTTTCAAACTTTGTAACCACTTGTTCTAAGCTTCACAACCACCCTGTGAGATAAGTACTATTATTATCCCCATTTTAGAGGTGAGAAACTGAGGCTTGAAGAAATCAATGAACCTGACTGCAGCCACATGGCTGGTGAGTAGAGGAGCCTGGATTTGAACCCAGGCGGTTTGACTCAAGTCTTTGCACCTGTTTTAAGATTTTGCAGAATGTGTGTGTACTTCCTGTTCAAAAAGTCATTATTTACATTTAAAAAAATATACTGCTTTGTAAAGATAGTGAAAAAAGAAAAACATTGTATGAGAGCTTAATTGTAAGCATTTATGATGTACTACAAAAAGTAATGTTTTATTTGTAGCTATATTAAGATGTCATTGACATAAAACACTAGTAAGCTATACCTGGTTGGTTTGATACATTTACATATTACAAAATGATTACCACCACAGTATTAGCTAACACCACCATCTTGTCACATAATTTCCATTACCTATTTGTGGTAAGAATTTTTAAGATTTACTCTCTTAGCAACATTTAAGTATATAATACAATATTATTAGCTATAGTAACCATGGTGTACATTAGATCTCCAGAACTTGTAAATCTGACAACTGGAAGTCTGTACCTTTGATCAGTATCTTCCCATTTCTCCCCCACGTCCCAATCCCTGGTCACCACCACTCTGTTTCTCTGCGTTTGATTTTTTTAGATTACACATGTAAATGATATCATACACTACTTGTCTTTCTCTGACTTATTTCACTTAGCAAGATGTAATAGTTTAAAGTATTTTATTTCGCAACGCAAACAACTAAAATGTTTTCTTATTTACTCACATGAAGACATTAAAGGAATATGTAATGTCAGCGGATCCCTTTTAAAATAAAGATTATGGATGACAAGGCTAAGAGCCACCATATAAACTGTTATATGTTTTCACTACTTAGGAGACAGGTTACAAGTGACATTATTTAATCCAACTTATTTTGAAAGTCACATATAAACATGCTAAATTCATATTCCATTGAGATAACTGGCTTTTCAGCTACAACAGTCCACCAAGGACTACAAAAGGGAGCTGACCCTAAAAGGCTGCCAAATGTGGGGGACACAAAGGGGAGGCAGAATAAGATGATTATAATTAGTTTTCCAGAAACCTAGGAAAAGCACATTTTTGAGACTGAAGGGATGAAGACTCGAGTGATAGGGGACAAACCCCAAAACCAGACATCCAAGAATGGGAACATGAATGTTACTTTCTATTGCTTGAGAAAATATACTCAGTACCTATTTCCATAAAGAAAGAGCCCAGATAGACGAAAAGAAAAAAAAACAACAACAAGCCCACATCTTCCTAGCCCACAGCTAGGAAAGTAAAAGATGAAGTTCTTTGGCAGATAGACAAAAATATACATGTAGAAATTTATGGTTTGTTGTTTTTTATGAGAAGAGAGGTATTTCTCTTCAGTGAGACACAAACCGTACCACAATTTCTCAAGTATCAAATACAGAAATTCTAAGTGGGTATTCGCCTTTAGAGCATCATTTACTTTGCAGTTTAGTATTCACAAAATGAACAGACAGGCTCTGCTAAAGTACCTTCAGAAAAAAATAGGAACAGTAGTTTAGTGGAACTAAGCAGATCAAGCTTTCAGACTTGACTTTAAAAACACTGAGCTACCTCAGGACGCATGGCTCACCCAGGCACACTAATAACCAGCTCCAACTACCAGCTGAAGTCACTGTGGAACGTGACTTCTAACCGAAGGCCAAACAGCCCTGCCCAGATCTCCGTCTGCCACAATGGTTCTTCCTCCTGTGCTTTATCCCAAAACCTGCCTCTCCGTGAATTGTGAGTTACTTCTAGGTCTGGAATTTCTAGACGTGATCAATCCACTGGGAGAAGCTGGACAGGAAAGCTGATCCTGTACTCAAACAGCCCTTCCCTCGTTAGCCTTTGACTTTGGGCGCCTGCCACGTACCCACCCACAACTCTAAAATACCTTTAATCCTTCTACTGGTAGTCTTTGAAAATGAAATCTTCTCCAATATCAACGTACTCCCACCCACCTCTCAATTTGATGAATTTGACCAGATGACAAGCAATGCCTTCTTAGAAAATATTAAAACAGTTTAGAAAGGAAAAGAAAAGCTCTGCCTCCTCTCTTCTACACACAGTAAGGAGGAACCCTCAGCTAGATGTTTGTGTCTGGTTTATAAATGCAATGCTTTTAGAGATCTTTAAAGCCAGTTTTCAAAAGACAGTTAAAAATATATTAACAATAATCCTGTATTTAAAAATCAAGGCAAAGTCCTGACAGGTGTGGCTCAGTTGGTCTGGCATCTTCGGCAAAGTGAAAGGTTTTGGGTTTGATTCAGGTCAAGGCACAGGCCTGGGTTGCAGTCAGTCTCCAGTTAGGACGCATACAAGAGGAAACCAACCAATCAATGTTTCTCTCCCCCTCTCTCTCCCTGCCTCCCCTCTCTCTAAAAGTAAGTAAATAAAACCTTTTTTTAAAAAAATCAAGGAAAAGTCCTGGTCAGGTGGCTCAGCTGGCTGGAGTGTTGTACCATGCACCAAAAGGTTGTGGGTATGATTCCCGGGTCAGGCAGGGCACCCATCTAGATTGCAGGTTCGATCCTGGCTGGGGTGCTTACGGGAGGCAACTTTTCAATGTTTCTCTCTCACATCAACGTTTCTCTCACACCAATGTTTCTCTCTCGTTCTCCATCTCTCTCGAATCAGTAAACATATCCTTGTGAGGAATGAAGGAATGAATGAATATCAAGGGGAAAAAATCACCAAAAATACCATCTTTACAAAAAACCTTTTTTCAGTCCATGAAATACCACTTTATCTGTTTTAATGTATTTGTTTTAATTTATTCATGTCTGTGTTTATTAATAATTTTCATGGAACAAATTCACTAAGCTGGGATTTCAGTTGCTAAAAAATTACAACTGACCTATTTTTAAGGAGCCTTTTCCTTTTATAAAGCAAGGCTATCCAAGAGGAAAAGCACAATAACAACTTTATCCCATGATCATTCATATTTAAGGTTGCAGGGGAACTTGGTATAAAAATAGAAATCTAGTGTGGTCTCTAGGTTTTGCATGGATTTTGTATTTTAAAAACTTTTAATTACACCAGTCATACAAAAAGCGAGCAATAATGCGTATTTAACACACTGTCTCACATCATCAGGAATCTCTATTGAACAACGGGTCTCCGTAACTAGAATTATTTAATCTGCGTGGTTAAAGGCTAAGTGTAACAATCTTATATGGAGTGCCTGCTCCCTGTCCCAGACGTTTTTTTCCTAATCTCACAACCCATGCCAAGAGGTAAATTTCATTGCTCATTCACAAATGAGCACAATAAAGCCCAAAGTTAGACAGCTAAGGAGGTAAACTGATACTCTAGCCCACATGTATTTGACTCCAAAACTTAAATTCTGAAACAATGCCTTTAGTCTCAGGATTATATAATCAAGAGGTGGTCTGCTGTTCTATTGGGCAGGCCAAAAAATCTGTTAGGGTTTTTCTGTAAAATAAAAGACACATTTTTCATTTTCATCAACAACTTTATTGATCTGGATATTTTGAATATGTTGGCTATCTCCCATGTGGTATAAAGCAGATCGTTTTCAATTATCGTCTTGATTTGATAGCTATCCACTTCAGCTGCTCTACCTGACTGTCGAACATCGTCCAGTGAGAAATCTCCAGCACATAACTCCGCAAACCACCTTTGACTCGGTCAGTCCCAGCACCTTCTCCATACACTGCACAAATCTTTTTTTTGCATTTCAGTTGCATTTTTACCTTTCTTGAAATAATAAACCATAATATGCTAAAAGCATAAAACATGTTGATTATTTTCTTCCATCTTCAATATTAAAATGGCTACACAAAAAATTCGCCAATATTTATGTTTTTAAAAATGCATGCAGATATGACAGCTGTCACAATACAATCTAACAAAATTGTGTCGGATGAAGTTAAAGACAACTAAATACTATTAGAGCCATCTTATGGGAAAAAACCAAATGAACTTTTTGGCCAACATAATATATGATTACTGATGCATTTGTGCCACCTTTAAACATACTACCCTGAATGTGTATAATCATATGTTTTATAAATACACAGAAAGTTATGGAGAATAACATGATGATCTACTATCTATTTTTGTCTAATCTTAACATTTCACTGTATTTTCTCCAGAGTCTTAAAAAGAAATAAAACATTACAGGTCAAGTTGAAGGCCTATACATACTCCTTCCCTAATCTTATTCCCTCTATCTTTCCCAGAGGTAACCACTATGTTAAATTTGGTTCAGGATTTGCATCCCAAGGCAAGTTGTTAAACTAATTTCCACAATCATCCATAGAAAGTACGATTTTTGCATGTTTTCAAACTTCATATAATGGCACAATACACATACAACATCCGGAAACCTTTTTCTCCTCAGCCATGTCAATGGATCTATCCAGTGCTAACCACAGCTCAGCATTCCAGTATATGAACAAACTACAGTTGATCTTTTCACCTGCTGCTGGACAGTTACCTAGTTTCTAATTTCCCACTGATACAAACACTTCTTATACCTTCCCCTTTGCATAAGCATTACAGCATTTCCAGGGTACAGACTTAGAAGCAGAATTGCCAGGTCAAAAGGAAGCGTGCTTTTACCAGATATTGCCAAATTGCTCGTGAAACTGATGCACTCCTACCAATAACAGGACCCACACATCCTCTCCAACACTTGGTATCACCAGACATTTTAATTTTTGTCCATGTGATGGATGTGAAAGTATCTCATTTTCATTTTAATTAGTATTTCCCTGATAATAAAGAAAGTGAGCATGTTTGCATAATTACTAGCCACTGTTTTTTAAAAAGAAACGACAGAGTCAACTAACTATGGATCAAGACCACAGATGTAATATAAAAATGGATATAAAAGTTTTTCCTAGAAGTAAATATTCAATGTTGAATTCTAAATTAAAAAAATAGTAAAACATGTACTCCCCTCCCCCTGAGGCCTTCAATAATATATTTTCACCTGTCAATCTTAGTCACTGTGCTGGCAAAAAGCAAGAGGTCAAATTCAATGATCAAAGGGATCTTCCAGCCCTGGCCAGTGTGACTCGGTCGGTTGGAGTGCTGTCTGTGAACTGAAAGGTCCCGGGTTCGATTTCCGATCAGGGTACATCCCTAGGTTGCGGGTTCGGTCCATGGTCAGGGTGCATGTGGGAGGCACCCTATCAGTTCTCTCTGTCTATCTGTCTCTCCCTCCCACCTCACCCTTTGCTGTCTCTCTGGAATCAAAAAAATAAACTTTTTTTTAAAGTAGCTATAGGAAAAAAAAGGTATCTTCCAACTAAAAATTTAATTTAAAATACAGTCAAAGCCCTTCTATGGGAAAATCATTTAACTTCCTATATGAATGAATAAATACATGAATGAATTAATGAATCAAAGACAGCAAAAAGCCAATTGTTTTGTATTTAGAAAACCTCTGATGCTTACTTCCTGAATTTGCAGAACTGTACCTGCACATCTTTAGGCATCTTTGAGAGAGTAGTATTTTGTGCCTATGAAGCAGAAGAAAGAGGGAGAAAGAGAAGTGTGCAGATGCTAGACTGGATACCCACCTTCTCTGTATCCCGAGGACAGAATGAAAGGAAATGCCTTCACCCTTTATAAACGAGGGCCACAGGAAGAGAATCTCAGATAAATGACAACGTGAGTGAAGAGATGACTAAAAGCCAGATGGACTCTGCTCACCCCTATGTTTTTAAAAATTAAAGACAAAAATACCTCCCTAAATGTTTTACCAATTAGAAATGAGTTAATAACTATCTTTTTTATAGAACTTAGTATTATAACATTTTAAAAAACTTTTACCATAGTTACAAGATTAATACAAGGAACTCCCACATATCTTTTACAAGATTCACCAATTTTTCCATTTTTTTGCCCAATTTACTTTATCATTTATTTTCTCAGTATTTTTTGGAACCATGTGCGAGTAAATTGAACAAATACCTCTTTTAATAGCAAATATCTAGATGTTAAGCCTGTTAAGTTTTCATAGTTCTTAAGTCATCAAAACCCCTCACATCTAGCTTTGAAAAGGTATTTTCCCATAAATATCAAAGCTTTATATGGCAGGAGTTTAGCATCTATGCATCATAGGTTAAATAGCACAGTGGTTCATAAACTTTGTTTTAGATTGGAATCATCTGGGGATCTTTTAAAACTACTGATGCCTTGCTTCCATCCCAAATACTTTTGATCTAATTAGTATAAGACATGTCCTAGGCAGTGGGATTTTAAAAACTACCTGGAATTTTAAAATGTGCACCAAAGTTTTAAATCAGTTATAGGGACTAGGACTAGGGACTAGGGACTGAAATACTGCTTCTAGAAAAATATGTTAACAGTTCCAAACAAGTGAAAAATAAACAAGAAAAATACAATCAAATTGCAAGGCAAAAGCTTTCAACATGTGGTTTTAGTTAAATACTTATTGTCTGTTTTCTGTGCGCTGTTCCGGGACCACAGGATATAATAAGAAGGGCATATCAAAGCAGGAAACAGGCAACACGTAACTACAGCAGCAGGCAACAAGTGCTATATTAAAAATATTTTAAGACTAACAGGAACACATAATGTATTTACTTTGAAGAGTCACAGGAATGGTTAGTGGTCCCAAAAGAAAGTATTATTTGAGGTAGTCATTAAAGCGCAAAGAGGACTTTACCGGGCAAGGCTGAAGTACAGCGAAAGAACATTCTGAGAAACAGAGTCGGCAAGAACTCTGTGCCACAGAAATGTTAGATACTGATCAGCGTTCTGGTAAAACCCCAAACAAGGATGAGTGAAACACAGGCCACAGCACACAGATAAATCTTGTATGTAGGAATCTGTAACTCAAGTCTGTATTGTAAGGATTAGATGTATTTAACAGTGCCTGGTACATAGGTGAGAGGAGCCTTCCTGCTTCTGAGTCTCCCTCTTTATTTCTCTGGCTTTCCACAAATGAAACAAAAAGTTGAATGAATAAAATTCAGAAAATGCAAGAAAGTATAATGAAAATGAAGTCATCCATGATCATACTACCCAAATAGCTAATATTGATATTTAAAAAACTCCGTACTAAAGTTGTCAGTCCAGTATATTTTACGCTCTGGCACAAAAGAAAGAATTCTGTATAAACAACAACAAACTGCTCGGCCATTACCCTTCCAGATTTACACGAAAAGAGGATCAGTTAAAGCTGCAATACGACCACAGCAGCCACTAGAGGGTGGCCAAGCCTGATACATCCTTTACCCTCCCCTATTTTCTCAAAGACTTTTTACTGACTGACATTCAAGTTAGAATTTCTGGACCCTAACACTTTATTACATAAAGATTAAAAATTAGTTTCAAATAGAAAGGAGAAATTCCCTCAGAGCAATAAAGTGTTAATAATTAAGACACCGAATTTGGCTGCTCATATGCTTAACCAAATGTCTCCCTCTACTTTTTAGCTAACAAGATGAAATTTGTCCAATAGGGATGGGATATTTGCATTATACAGCATGTAGCAGTATTCCACTCCTGCCTGCCCAATAACTCTTTAACGTACTGAAGCATACTAGGCCAAAAATCTCAATTCTGAATACTTCTACAGAATTTGCCTCAAAGTATTACTATATCCCAACTATCAAATGTCAAAACTTGAGAATCTTTTTTGTATTTTCAGCTTTCATATTAGTTTCACAAAAAGTTAAATGACATGATACACGAGTATAGTTATGTATCTCTTAATTAACTGTTAAAAATGTTAAAACCATTTTGAAAATTTACATAAGGTATAAGGTACAATCACAAAGAATTATCCTAATGATATATAATCTGATCATATTTTAATCATAACAAATTTCTAGACAACCAAGAAAACCAATTAATATAAAATAATTGTACTGCTAATTGTTGAGAATCAAATTATGTTCTGAGAACATAAGGGTTACAAAATCTGAAAAAAACCCCACAAGACTTCATCCTATTTGGTGCTTTTAACACAAGTGCCACAAAGTATACATCCGCATCTATTAAAAACAAACCTTAAGGAAATGCAAATTAAAACCATAATAGGATATCACCACACCTTCACTTGAATGGCTAACATTTGAAAAGACTGACAATACCAAGTGTTGACAGGCATGTGGAGCAACTTGAACTCTCATACATTACTGGTGGGAAGGCAAAATGGTATATAGCCACTCAACAGTCCAGTAGTTTCTTAGACAGTTAAAACATACACTTGCCAAACTTTATCCAACATACAACACAGAAATGCCTCTCATGTATTTATGCAAGAAAAATTAAAACATGTCAACACAATAATCTATACTCAAATATTCACAGTAGCTTAACCCAAAATAGTCCAAAACTGAAAGCAACCCAAATGTCCATCAACTCAACAAACTGGTAAATCCATACAATGGAAAACAATCAAAAGGAACAAACTACCGAAAAATGCAACAATATACATCAGTTCCCAGGACTGTGCTAAGTTAAAGAAACCAGACACAAGACTAAATATTATATACACTTCCACTGATAAGAATTTTTAGAAAAAGCAAAATGATAGTGACAGAAAATAGGTCAGTGGCTGTCAGGGAGCAGAGGTAAAGGAGAGGATGGCTACAGCGAATTTTAAGGGAACCTTTCAGGATGATTATAACTCAAAAAAAGCTAATTTAACATTTCATTAAAAACCTACAAAATAAACTGATTCTAATGGTTAATGAGAGCCTACTAAATCAGACAAAGAATGCAAAGCAATAGTCAAAATGAAGGCAATAAATATAGGCATATAATTTTTCTCCTTTAAAGGGCCCAGAATGAATGTTTATATGTTCCTACGTGTAAAGATGTACACATGTAAGATATGTACATGCACAAGTGGTAATGACTTCACTATTCACAGTGCAGATAAGCATTCAGTCTCAGTTGCTGACTAAATGTACTAAGGCTGGAACATGTCTCCGTAACACTGTTCCCTCATGTCTTCCTGGCTAGCCACGGAGCCCTAAGAAACAAGTCCAGCTTTCCCCAAAACTATGTGCCCTAAATCTTCATAAAAGAGGAATGAATTAATCCATTCATTCCATCTCTAGGGCACAGCATGCAGCACCAAAATGACCTGTTTCCTATACCCTTATCTCAATGTCTAAAACCTCTGCCACTAGAGTCACTCTTTTGAGTTATTAAATAATGTTTGAGAGGTCTGCAACTAATGTACAAAGTATGTGGGTAAGGATCTACACTGAGCATTATAAAATCAATACCATTTATGGGTACAGAATTTCTTTTGGGGGAAATGAAAATGTTCTAAAATTAGACTGTGGTGATGTGATGGATGCACACCTCTTGTGAAAATACTAAAAATTACTAAATTTTAAACTTTAAATGGGTAAGTATGGAATGTAAATTATATCTCAATAACGTTATTTTTTAAAAAGTCAACATAGTTTACCATGTTAGTTTAGAACTCAACACTGGAACCAGAAAAGCTCTAATGCAGCTTGAAGGCAATGGTTAATGACTGAAAAGAGACAGGTGTCAGAGGGAGCCTCGGTGACCACTGGGGGAGGCATGTGGAGGGGCAGAAAGAAGAGAACATACGTACACTGGCTCAGGGTTGGGAGAGTACACTAGGGAAGAAATGCTGAAACAATGCCTAAAGGTCCTCCAACTCTGGTTCTGAACAGCCATCCTAAATATAAATGTGTTGCTTTTCTTCAGACTATTAACACTGATGTTTTTTCCTTCCCCCTCTCCAATTTCATGATTATCGATTTCTTCAGCCACCTACTAAAGTATTTTAGCTAATTTACTTCTTTTATGAAACTGCCCTGAACTACATAAAACTAGATAAATAATTACAGAATATTATGAGCCCTTAAACAACTCATTGCCTACTTTCCTATTTTTTACAAAGGATGCACAGCAAGTGACTTGCTAAGGTTATCAGCAGAAACGCAGTAAAGACTACAAAGATTTCTAATCCAATGCTGATTTTACACACATCACCTTTCTTAGAGGTTCACAAAGGGTGTGATTATGTCTTATAAACGTGTAATCATGTATATGTGTACAAAATTCTTTACATATGTATAAAGTTTTCAAGTCATGTACATATGTATAAAATTCTTTGTACATATAGAAAATGCTTTTTCAATCTACCCTGAAATAACTATAAAGTAGCCAAACACGATCACAGGTACACCAAGCATACCAGTGTTGTGACTCCCACTCAATTCAACTGGTAAAAGAAAGCTTCACTATCAAGTTGCAGATTTTACCAGAGTGAATAAAAGTTCATATTCTTTTCAGGGCTCTGAAAGAATCACAAACTAAATATCAGATACGTAAAGCACAACTCTATGGAAACATCTATTTTCAAATGTGAACTTGTAATTAAGCATTCACCAGTTAGCTTTCATATTCTGCATACAAAGTATCTAGAGAAAGTTCAGCTAAATTAACAAACTAAAACAGAAAAGTTAGAGCTTCTTACAGTCCGTCATTACTACATTCCCACTGAGGCTCTAACAAACGCATGAAAAGACTAACAGATTCAGATGAAAGTAAAGACATAGTCATGTGAGATCCAAGATGGGGGAGGAGTAAGGGGAAGCTACACTAACCTCCTCCCACGACCAATCTGGAATTACAACTAAACTGTAGAGAAATCACCCTGAATAACCAATTGAACATAGCTGGAAAGAAGCCTTATAACCGCAGACAGATAAAAGAAATCACTTCACCACAACAAGACTGATAGGGAGTGTGGAGGAAGTGCAAGAGTACTGGCTGGGCTCCCAGGGTGGCAGCTGAAATTCCAGAGGGACATTTCAGCAGCTGGCGGTTACCCCTGAAGAGGGGTCTAGACCCCACGCTGGCTCCCTAGCCTACAGCAGGAGAGCCAGAAAGGAACCCAGATAATAACCAGCTGTGAAAAGCAGCAGGATTTCTATCTGCCAGTGATAAACACCTGGAGACTCGGAGAGCCTCTTAAAAAGCCAAATTGCAAAATTTCATTTGCAGCCATAGGCCCTGGGCTACAACGGAAGGAGGGCAGAGTGGACTAGAGACACTTGAGGAGAATATGGGGTTGGTGTCTTTGGGGAGAGAACTAAAGAACAGGCACCCTGTGCTGAGTCGTTCCTCATACTGCAGAAGCCATCTTTCTCAAGCAGAGGGATCAGCCAGAGGGGCTTCCGCCTGAGGGGAAGCAATGGCCAGGCTTGTAGGAAATACTCGGCCCGACCCTGTGTTTAAGCCAGGCTGCTGATTACGGCTGGAGGCTACGTGACCGGATCAGTTTAACAACTAAGGCAGAAAATACAAAGCAGCAGCAAAAATGGGAAGACAAAGACACAGGCCCCAAATGAAAGAACAAGAGGATTCTCCAGAAGACTACATGAAATGGAGGCGAGCAATTTATCAGATAGAGAGTTTAGAGTAATGATTATAAGGATACTCAACAGCATGAAAAAAGGCATAAGAAAGGACCACTCAGAAATACATAACACATTGGAAAGAATAAACAGATGAAGCAGAGGACTCAAATCAGCCATTTGGAAGACAAGGCAGGGGAAAAAAACAAAAAACACCCAGGCAAAGCAGCAAAAAGAAAAAAGAATTTTAAAAATTGAGGAGACCTTAAGAAATATTTTGGACAACATGAAGAGTAACAACATCAGCATCATGGGAATACCAGAAGGAGAAGAGAGTGAGCAAGGGATCGAGAACCTGTTTGAAGAAATAATGACCGAAAATTTCCCTAATCTGGTGAAGAAAAAAAAAACACAACTCCAGGACTTCAGGAGTCCCAAACAACTTGGTCCCAAAAAGGCCTTGTCCACCAAGACAAACCATCATTAAAATGAAAAGGTATTAAAGACAAGGAGAGAATCCTAAGTCATAAAAGAAAAGCAGATATTTACACACAAGGGAGCACCAACTAGACTGTTACCTGATTACTCAACAGAAACCTTTCCGGCCAGAAGGGAGTGGCATGAAATATTCCAGGTGATGAAAAGCAAGGGCCTACAGTCAAGGCTACTCTACCCAGCAAAGCTATCATTTAAAATTGAAAGAGAAATAAGAAGCTTCCCAGATAAGAAAAAGCTACAGGAGTTTGTTAACACAAAACAAGTACTGCAACAAATATTAACAGGGAGGGGAAGGAAGAAGAGAAGGAAAGGAGAGAAAGAGAAAGGGGAGTGAAAGGGAAAAAACAGAAGAAAATAGTCTAACAATAAAATGACAATAAATACATTTTATCAATAACCACCTTAAATGTAAATGACTTAAATGCTCCAACCAAAAGACACAGGGTCTGATGGATAAGAAATCAAGACCCATACATATGCTGCCTCCCAGAGACCCATCTCAGAGCAAAACATACACACAGACTAAAAGCAAAGGGATTGAAAAGATATTTCATTCAAATGGAAAGGAAAAAAAGCCGGGGTACTATAGTTATGTATGACAAATTACACTTTAAAGCCAAGGCTATATAGTAAGAGACAAAGTAAAGGGAACAATACAACAAGAGGATATAAGCCAAGTAAACATTTACACACCCATTTGAACACCTAAATACCTGCAACAAATCTTGATGGACATAAAGGGGAGAGATCGACAGAAACAGAGTCAGGTTGGAAATTTTAATGCACCACTGACATCAAGGGATAGATCTTTCAGAAAGAAAATCAACAAGGAGACAGTGGCCTTAAATAACACACTAGATCAAATAAATTTAATTGATCTCTTCAGAGCATTTTGATCAAAGCAGTAGAATATACATACCTTTTAAGCACACATGGAACATTTTCTATGTGTTAGGACACAAAACAAGTCTGAATAAATTTAAGAAGATTGAAATCATATCAAGCATCTTCTCTGACCACAATGCTATGAAACTAGAAATCAATCACAAGAAGAACACTGAAAAACACATAAAGACATGGATGCTAAATAACATGCGATTAAACAATGAATGGGTCAACAAGGAGATCAAGGAAGAAATCAAAAGATACCTTGAAACAAATGAAAATGAGAACGCAACAATCCAAAACCTGTGGGACATGGAGAAAGCAATCTCAACAGTGAAATTCATAGCATTACATGCCTATCTCAAAAAAAAACAAGCAAAAGTTCAAATAAACAATCTAACTTCACACTTGAAGGAATTTGAATAAGAACAAACAAAGCCCACAGTGAGTAGAAGGGAGGAAATAATAAAGATCAGAGCAGAAATAAACAAAATAAGAGTCTAAAAAAAAAAACATGCTACAAAACATCAATGAATACAGGAGCTGGTTCTTTGAAAACATACACATGGAGAGAACCAAGATGGCAGCACAGGTAGACACACTGCGCCTACTCGCACAACCAGAACTGACAGAAAATCAAACGGCAAGGAAATCCGACACCAAGGAAATAAAAAATAAACATTCATCCAGACTGGTAGGAGGGGCAGAGACAGGCACCAGGGCGGAGAGGACTCGCATGGCTGTGGCGGGACCAAGACTGGCAGAGTGTGGGATGAACAGGGCAGGCAGTCTGACCACTAGCAGACCCTGCAGCCCCACATTCACACACAGATAAACCGGACAAACGGCGGGGAGCGAAGCAGACCACGCAACCGAGGGCTCCAGTGCGGGGAAATAAAGCCTCAAACCTTTGATTGAAAACGCCCGTCGGGGTTGGGGCAGCAGCAGGAGAGACTCCCAGCCTCACAGGAGAGGTCGTTGGAGAGACCCACAGGGGCCTAGGGTGTGCACAAGCCCACGCACTCGGGAACCAGCACCAGAGGGGCCCAGTTTGATTGTGGGTATTGGAGTGAAAGATTGGAGTCTGGTGGAGAGTGGAGCAGGCACCATTGCTCCCTCTCGGCCCCTCCCCCACGTACAGTGTCAGGGCGTAGTGACCAGCGTTACCCCGCCCCGGGGAACACCTAAGGCTCCGCCCCTTTAAGTAACAGCCACGCCAAGACAAAAAAAAAAAAGGCCCAAATGACAGAACACTTCAAAGCTCCAGAAAAAATACAACTAAGCGAGGAAGAGATAGCCAACCTATCGGATGCACAGTTCAAAACACTGGTTATTAAGACACTCACAGAATTGGTTGAATTTGTTCGAAAAGTAGATGAAAAAATGAAGCCTATGCTAAGAGAAACAAAGGAAAATGTACAGGGAACCAATGGTGATGCGAAGGAAACTGGGACTCAAATCAACGGTGTGGACCAGAAGGAAGAAAGAAACATCCAACCAAAAAAGAATGAAGAAACAAGAATTCGGAAAAATGAGGAGAGGCTTAGGAACCTCCAGGACTTGAAACGTTCCAACATCTGAATTATAGGGGTGCCAGAAGGAGAAGAGGAAGAACAAAAAATTGAAAACTTATTTGAACAAATAATGAAGGAGAACTTCCCTCATCTGGCAAAGGAAATAGACTTCCAGGAAGTCCGGGAAGCTCAGAGAGTCCCAAAGAAGCTGGACCCAAGGAGGAACACACCAAGGAACCTCATAATTACATTAGCCAAGATGAAACAGAAGGAGAGAATCTTAGAAGCAGCAAGAGAAAAGGACACAGTTACCTACAAAGGACTTCCCATAAGACTGTCAGCTGATTTCTCCAAAGAGACCTTACAGGCAAGAAGGGGCTGGCAAGAAGTATTCCAAGTCATGAAAGGCAAGGACCTACATCCAAGATTACTGTATCCAGCAAAGCTATCATTTAGAATAGAAGGGAAGATAAAGTGCTTCTCAGATAAGGTCAAGTTAAAGAAGTTCATCATCACCAAACCCTTATTATATGAAATGTTAAAGGGAATACCTAAGAAAAAGAAGATAAAAAATATGAACAGTAAAAATCACAGCAAACTCACAGTTATTAACGAACACACCTAAAACAAAAACAAGAGCAAACTAGGCAAACAACTAGAACAGGAACAGAACCACAGAGATGGAGATCACATGGAGGGTTATCTATAGGGGAGTGGGAGGGGGAGATGGGGGGAAAGGTACAGAGAATAAGTAGCATAGATGATAGGTGGAAAATAGACGGGGAGGGTAAGAATAGTGTAGGAAATGTAGAAGCCAAAGAACTTGTAAGTATGACCCATGGACATGAACTATAGAGGGGGAATGTGGGAGGGAGGGGGTGGGCAGGATGGAGTGGAGTGAGGGGGGGGAAATGGGACAACTGTAATAGCATAATCAATAAATATATTAAACAAAAGATTAAAACATAAAAAAAAAGAAAACATACACATGATTGACAAACCTTTAACTAGTCTCATAAAGAAAAAAAGAGAAAGGACCCAAATAAAAAATCAGAATGAAAGAGGAGAAAAAACAACTGACACCAAAAAAAATACAAAGGACTATACTAAAATATTATGAGCTATATGCAAACAAACTGGACAACTCGGAAGAAATGGATAAATGCCTAGAAACATACACTCTTCCAAAAATAAATCAGACAGAAGCAGAGAATCTGAATAGACAGATTACACCTAGTAAAATTGAAGCAGTAAGCAAAAAACTCCCAACAAACAAAAGCCCTGGACCAGGTGGCTTCACAGATGAATTATCTCAAAACTTCCAGGAACTAATCTCTCTGCTTCTCAAACTATTCAAGAGAAGGGAAGGCTCTCAAACTCATTTTATGAGGTCAGCATTTTCCTAATTCCAAAGCTCGATAAAGACACTACAAAGAAAAAATTTATAGGCCAATATCCCTGATGAATGAATATAGATGCTAAAATCCTCAACAAAATGTTAGCAAACCAAATACAGCAATGCATCAAAAAGATCATACACCATGATCAAGTGGAATTTATCCTGGGAATGCAAGGATAGTACTTTTGCAAATCAATAAATGTGATTCACCCCATAAGCAAAATGAAGGACAAAAACCACATGATCATATCAACAGATGCAGAAAAAGCATTTGATAAAATCCATTCTCTATTTATGATAAAAAACTCTCAGCAAAGTGGGATTAGAGGGACCATACCTAAACATAACGAAGGGCATATATGACAAATCCACTGCCAGCAGCATATTCAATGGGCAAAAATTACAAGCATTCCCCTTAAGACTAGGGACAAGAGGGCTATGTCTGCTTTCATCTCCCTTATTCAACATAGTACTGGAAGTCCTAGCCATAGCAATCACACAGTAAGAAAATATAAAAGGCAGCCAAACTGGAAAGGAAGAAGGAAAACTGTCTTTATTTGCAGATGACATGATACTGTACATAGAGAACCCCAAAGATTCCACCAAAAAACTACTAGAACTCATAGATGATTTCAGCAAAGCAGCAGGATACAAAATAATATGCAGTAATCAGCTGCATTTTCACATGCTGCCAATAATAAACTAACAGAAAAGGAAATTAAGAAAAAAATTCCATTCACAATTGCTTTAAAAAGAATAAAATACCTAGGAATAAACCTAACCAAGAATGTAAGAGACCTATACTCGGAAAATTATAAGACACTGAAAAAGAAATACAAAATACAAATAAATGGAAACACATACCGTGTTCATGGAAGAATTAACATGATTAAAATGTCCACACTATCCAAAGCAATCTATAGATTCAATGCAATTCCCATCACAGAAGTAGAACAAATATATCAAAAATGTATATGGAACCACTACAGGCCCCACATAGCGATAGCAATCCTAAGAAGAACAAGGTGGAGGAATCATACTACCTAATATTGAGTTATATTATAAGGCCATATCAAAACCATGGTACTGGCATAAAAACAGACACATAGATCAATGGAACAGAACAGAAAGCCCAGAAATAAAGCCACACCTTTATAGTCAATTAACATTTGACAGAGAGAAAGCAAGCACATACAATGGTCTAATGATAATTTATTCAATAAATGGTGTTGGGAAAATTGGATAGATATATGCACAATAATGAAACTAAACCACCTTCTTACAACACACACGATAATAAATTCAAAATAGATTAAAGACTTAAATGTTAGACCCAAAATCATAAAAATCCTAGAAGAAAACATAGGCAGCAAAATCTTGCACATTGTTCATGTCAATATTTTATTGGATGTATCTCCCCAAGAAAGGGAAACAAAAGAAAAAATAAACAAATGGGACTACATCAAACTACAAAGTTTTGCAGAGCAAAGGAAATCATCAACAAAATTAAAAGACAATCCACAGAATGGGAGAACATATTTGCTGATACATCTGATAAGGGGTTAATATCCATAATTTATAATGAACTTACAAAACTCAACACCAAAAAAAACCAAACCACCCAATTAAAAACTGGACAAAAGACCTGAATAGACACTTCTCCAAAGAGGACATACAGACAGACGATAGACATATGAAAAGATGCACAATGTCACTAGTCATCAGAGAAATGCACATTAAAACCACAATGAGATACCACTTCACATCTGTCAGAATGGGTATCATCAATAAATCAACAAACAACAAGTGCTGGTCAAGATGTGGAGAAAGGGGAACCTTTTGCCCTGTTGGTGGGAATGCAGACTGGTGCAGCCACTGTGGAAAGCAGCATGGAGATATATCAAAAAATTAAAAATGGATCTGCCTTTTGAACCAGTGATCCCACTTCTGGGAATATATCTGAAGGAACCCAAAGCACTAATTCGAAAGAACATATGCACTCCTATGTTCATTGCAGCATTATTTACAATCGCCAAGATACGGAAGCAGCCCAAGTGTCCATCAGTGGATGAGTGAGTAAAACAAGTATAGGACATTTACACAATGGAATACTACTCAGCTATAAAAAAGAAGAAAACTTTACCCTTTGCGACAGTATGGATGGACCTGGAGAACATTATGCTAACTAAGTAAAAAAAGCCAGTCAGAGAAAGACAAATACCATATGATTTCACTCATATGTGGAATCTAATGAACAAACTGAACTAACTAGCAAAACAGAGACAGACTCATAGTTATAGCAGGATGACAGCTAAATGAGGGAAGGTTGAAGGTGGAGGAATTGCACAAAAAGGAAAAATGACTCATAGACATGGACAAGAGTGGGTGATTGCTGGAGGGAGAGGGTTGTAAGGGGACTAAATGGTAAAGGAAAAATACAATAAAGATTAAATAATAAATAAATTTTAAAATAATATTTATAAAAAGGAAAAAAAGTAAAGGCACACCGCTGAACCTGAATTAACCCAATCAAAGTAATTCTATTATATAGAAACTTTCAAAATCCAGTTATAGTTATATACTGACACTTTGAGCTCAGAAGCAGCCTGTACCATTATGGCCAGTTACCTGGCAGAAATTAAACAAAATAATACTTTTTCTCCACACCATCCTCCCCCTGAATATTCTCTTTTCATCAGGAAGACCTAAACAAATGATAAGATGAGAACTTCATATTTCAGAGATGGTATATAATGACTATGGTTACTCTAGAACACAGGTGGCAAACACAAGGCCCACAGGCCGAATCCGACCCTCCACCTTGTTTCATCAGGCCCGGCACCTTGTCTCTACCCAGTGGCAGCACCAAATTCTCGCTTAACTATTAAGGAGTAGTTACATTTATACAGTCTAAAATTACATTTGGCCATTGAAGGCAGCCGAGAGGCTGTTGTGGCCCCCAGGTGAAATTGAGTTTGACATCCCTGCTCTAGAGACTGATTACACACAGTTTGTAACTACAAATGCATTTTGTTAACTACTAGTCATAACATCTGCTCCCTTAAAATATGTCCAGATTAAAACAAAGATGGGTCTCTCTGTTGGAATATGAATATGGTTGGAAGGAGAAGACCTAATTTGCTCCAGGAATTTCTTGGGAAATCCCCTCCAAAAGTAGCTAAACCAAACCCACTTCCAAAGCAAAATCTGGATGGTGGCTCCGTGTTACAGATTATGGCAGGACCCTATAAGAGAGCAGGACACAGTTTTGTCAGGCTCTTGCAGACTAACAGACATGAGTGAGATTTGGAAGATGGCTTTATCTCTCCAGATATAATCATTTTCAGATGGATATTTACACAGAAGACCACAAGGTAGGAGATGAACAATAAGCTCTTTTCTAACCTGATATCCAGCAGTGTTTTGGAAGTTACTTGCTGCAGAGGGAGAAAGAGAAGAACTCCACCACCAAGGACTTCCAAAAGCATTAATCTTTTGTCAAGATGCCATCCAAACCTCCCATTTTCTTCCCTTTCACTTGAAAGTACTGGCATCACAAATCACACACTTACTTATCTATTTATTTGATTAGCAACCCATTCACAGGGCTCAAAATTCAAAAGGCATAAAAAAGTACACAATGAAGACTCCCTAATGTTCAGATCCTCCAATCATTTAGTTCTTCCACAGAAGGCAATTCAGGCACTTAATGCTTACTCACAACCAGTATAAAGGAACCAATTCTAGTACAGGAGTGAGAGAGTCCATTTTGAACAATATGCTTGCAGGTAAACATCCTTAAGGGGATTCTTAATTACAGGGCACTAAAGACTCTCTGAACCCTGTATACAAACATAAAGGAATGATTATATATTTAAATATCTATTACTAGAAATTCCTTTTTTTTAAGATTTTATTTATTTTTAGAGGGGAAGGGAGAAAGAGAGGGAGAGAAACATCAATGTGTGGTTGCCGCTCGCACACCCCCTACTGGGGACCTGGCCTGCAACCCAGGCATGTGCCCTGACTAGAAATCAAACCAGCAACCCCTTGCTTTGCAGGCTGGCACTCAACCCACGGAGCCACACCAGCCAGGGCCCATTGTAATTTTTATAGATCATAATTCCACTCAGCAAATTTAAACCTATGCCCTTCAAAGTGCCTTTAAAAGTGAGCAACAGTCTTTGTGTAAGTACTGGACAAGTTCTCAAGAACCTTAGTACTTTCACCAATAAGTTTAAATTTACACTAACAGTGAAACTATCCATTGAAAAGAGGGCCTCCCCAAAAAGTGTGAGAGGGGCTAGGGAGATGGATAGAGGGACAAACAGGGAGAAAGGGAGGATCTCCCCATTGCTAGACATACCCAAACAGAACAGAGTCCTCATGTTCAAAATATTCACTATCAACAGAGTTTTGAAGCTGGCTGGGCTGGAGGAGGGGTGAAGGGTGGAACAAATAACGTCAAACATTAGAAAATTCCATTGCTTGTTACTGTGTATTCCAAAAACTGTGATGCAAATTTCTTCCTGCTTAAAAAATGTTCCCTTATTTGCAATTTTATCTAAGTTTTACTAAAAATAAAACTAATCCTGAAACGCTGGCCGGTGTGGCTGAGTTGGTTGGGCATCATCCCACAAACCCAAAGTTTCGTAGGTTTGATTCCTGGTCAGGGCGCATGCCTGGGTTGTGGCCTCAGTCCCCAGTAGGGGGCATGTGACAGTCAACTGATAGATGTTTCTCTCCCTCTCTTTCTCCCCCCCTTCCTCTCCCTCTAGAACCAATTAAAATAAAATGACTTTTAAAAAAATAATCCTGAAAAGATAAGCCTTAAAAACAACTTCTGATTCTTTTAGATATACTGATTTATATCTAACTGATAAGCTAATTATGTCATATTATCATTAATGTTGGTCTTAAAACCACTCTGTACTACACTTTTGGGCTAGACTTAGTTGCTATTTTTAACAACCTATTTCCTCTAGTAATCCTCACTTATAACACTAGTTAATTAGATGAGACAAAGGCTATGTGGAAATTACCTCACTGAAACCCTAGCTTTCAGAAAGGTCCCAGAAAGCAGTATCCAAGTTTGTTATGCATGTGAATCCCCTAGAGATCTTGTTAAAATGCAGGTTCTGGTTCAGCAGGTTCTGATTCAGCAGGTTCTGATTCAGCAGCTCCGGGGTGGGGCCCGAGATTCTTCATTTCCAGCAGCCCCCAAGTACTAACAGAGCTAGTCCCTAGATTATAGGTGGAGTAGCAAGGCCCTAAACCCATCTTCAAGATTTCAGCATATATATTCCACAATCCCCAAAAGACTGTTATTTGTGAATATGGCAATGTACACCACCCACCTTCAGGAGCACCTGCTGAAACTGATTTGGGTTGCTTTCTCAGTTGTGTTCAAATTTTCTATAAGCCTCTGCAGTTGTTGAACCTAAAGTTAATTAAAATTATTCTGCAGCAGTGCTTACCATCAGGCAAGAATTAACTTTGAGCTGCAATAGGCTAACATCATAATTTTTAATTTTAAACTGTCATAGTATTTTTCAAGTTAATTATATCACTTGATTAGTAACTCCTAAATCCTAGGCCAATCCTGGACTGGGTGATGAAACTTTTCAGTTAACTGAGTACAGAAAGGACAATATCAGTGTTTCATAAAGGTAAACATATTCTACCATCGTTACATCTGTTTGTTATAATTTACTTTATTTGTAACTCTATCTTGATGACTTTCTCTCTAAATGTCCAAGTGAATAAAAGCTGGCAAACCTATGTCAGTCACTTTCCCTTCTCTTTAATTTTTTTTAAACAATTTGATGTGATCCAAATTCTGAGAACCACCTAACTCAAATAACTCCTCCATACCTCTCCCTCCCCGGGATCAGAGGATGCTGGACTCTCAATAGAGGGGGTAGGTGTAACATGTAGGTGTAAGTGCAGAAACAATGAGAATCCCTTGTGGCATTTTCAAGTCCTCCCCTCCACCCCCCAGGTTGTGACACTAATGGAAGTGTGCTGACTTCCTCTGGTTATTCCGGATTGGGGGGGGGGGGGGTGTTAAAACATTTAGGCATACTACGTGAGACAATTCCTCAGGTCCTTGGAACTCTGACAGCCTTTTATTTCAAGAAATCTACACCTCTCGTTCCTTCCTCCTCTCTGAACAATCCAGAGATGACAAAACCATCAGTCAAAAAAAATCTCATCCTCTGCTCTCTGGGCTGAGTACATGTCAGTGTTGTGCATAAGTTTTGTTGTTTTTGCGAGAAGTATGTGGGTGAGTTTTGCACCCTGTGTTATTCATAACAGAAAGAAGAAATGTTTTACCCAGGTGCTAGCAGCTTATTTTGCATTAATAGCACTGAATGTGGACAAAGCACTAACAGCAGAGTTCTTAAAGCAGGCCTAATTTGTAGGTAACTTTAAAAGGACAGCCTCCTAATTAAGCAACTTTCACATGTTCTGTATTTAAAAAAATTAGAATTGTTAAATATGAAATAAAATTAGTGTGAAAATTTTTACCACCTCACACTCTATTGAATTAAATGTAGACACACACAAGAGCTGGCCAATTTAACTTATATCTTCTGTTATTAAACATTACCTCAGGTCCATTAAATGCACTTTCTCAAATTCCTTTACCCACAAAAGACAATATACATAAATGGTATACCACGTGTCATGATGGGAAGATGAGGACCTTTCTCTGAGGCATAATGCACGTCGGAGCTGTCACCGCAGAAAACCAGAGTAATACTACGTTATACGTCTTCGGTGTGAGCCTCAGAGCCACATCACGTAGGGGACAGTTGCTGAAGCCAGCTCGGCCTTCCTGAGTTCATCTAGTACTCCACGAGATGACTCTCCTGGTTCACTAACCTGCGACTGCCTAATTAATAACTTTTTAAAGGGCTTTCAAAGGACCAGAATTATGGGTTTAATGAATCTGCCAAATGCGTGTATGTGCTCATGTACCCTGAACTGTCCATTCAGTTTAGTGCAGACTGGTAACAGCCAAGCAGTCTACTTTACCTCATACACAGCAAAAAAAAACTATAAAACCATAGTAATTTTTGAAACCTATCCTGTTCTGGAAACATGATTAAATTAAGACTTTTCAGATGTAATATCCTCTTCTTGGTAAGTCACACATTATTAGCTATGCAGAATATAATAACTGTATAATAATTAAAAAGATTTGTTAAA
This sequence comes from Desmodus rotundus, assembly GCF_022682495.2. Lineage (NCBI taxonomy): Eukaryota > Metazoa > Chordata > Mammalia > Chiroptera > Phyllostomidae > Desmodus > Desmodus rotundus. The sequence continues at coordinate 5,577,702 of NC_071397.1, read as the reverse complement.
AATCCATCATTATAAGAAAAGTGATTATTTGATTTAATGTATTCATATTTTTGTATAACACTGTATAAATGGAAAGTTATTTGTCATAACTGGCAAAGGAAGAAAAATTACTCTGATTTCAATGGTGCTTAGAGAAAGATAGCTCTGTCAACACTGTTTTCTACTTCTTACAATAAATAATTCCATCACATCTGTGAAAATACACATGATCATGACTTACTTAGAATCAACTACAAAAGCACACAATTCTTACTGGATTCTTCACAAAACCCTGAAATGGCCACAGCCTCCAACTCTCGCCGTCGCAGAGCACCGAGAGGGTCAGACTTGGTAAGACTGCTACTTGCTGTTGATATCTACACCACAGCTTTGACCTCAGTGCCGCGGATGCAATGATCCTTTCGGAAATCTATGTTAAATACTTCTGTCAAAAAGGAAACAAAGTTACAAAACCTGTTTTAACCCTTCCTCTCCTCTCCTCTCCAACCCCCCAAAGACCATGAGATGGGTGCGACTGCCTTTGAATCTAAAGGGAAAGAAGAATCCGCGCAGTGTGTGAGAAAAGAGTGACTGGACTGTTCAGGAGGTGCCAGTCACTGACCTGTATCCGCAACTCACTAGCTACGTGAGGCAGATTTCAGTTTCATTAATTCTAAAATAAAAGAGTAGAAACTAGTTTCATAAACAATTTTAAACTACTGATTCTTTCCTCTTCCCAAACAATGGCCTTGTGACAGTACCATGGTCATGAATTATTGAAGTATATTTTCAAAATACTTTAATATACATATTTTATTCTCACAAGAATTATATGATACGAACAGAATAGGTAGTATTATTATCATTCTACAAAAAAGTAACTGTCTTTCAGAGTGGTTAAATTACTTGCCCAAGAGCCCAAAACTGAGAGAAGGCTGGAGACATGTAAATCTTGTTTCAGAGCTGCCTCTACTACACTGTGTGATTCTGATCTAGAAAAGGTGGGTACTCTTAAAAGTGTATTTTTGGCAATCAACTGTTAGTTCTTATTGAAAAATGTAGTAATATACACCTATACTCATTTATACACTGACGGTATAAAGAAATTAAGGTTTGATTGGAAGGAATTATGCTTAGAAACCATCTGTCAATGTCTGCCATCTATTGGTAAAGATATTAAACCCCATCTTTGAGAGTTCAGCACTCTTTTTCAAAAAAGTGCTTAGATCTATCCAGAGAGAGTAGATACATATAATATGTCCATAAGAGAGCCCAAAATAAAGCTATCTTATGTGGAGCTCCTGGGGTTTGAAATAGCACTAAAGAAGTTTATCAAAGATTCTCTGCAAATCTGCTGGGCAGACTCTCATTTTCGATCTTCCTCATATAAAAACTTCAAAGCCACTGCTCCAACTATCCCCTTTTGTTACAGGCTTAGCATTTCACAATTCACATACACTTCCACTAATTTCTGATGCCAAGAAAATCACCAACTTTCATAGTTAGAGAGGATAATAATGATTTTCTAGTTCAGTATCTGTATTTTACAGACTTTGCATAAGCCCTGGCTGATTACTGCCTGAGCCCCCAAAGGAACTGCCACTCTATTTTTTCCAATCTGGCATATCTTTAACACATCTGTTGCATAGCTGGCCACTTAATGGAAGAGATGAGCATTTTAACTGTAAATGGTTAAAAATAAAGAATGAAAATTATCTCTGGGATCTCAGTTTTCCTAGCCCATTCCTATTCTACAATAACACTGTGTGTTGATCTAAAAAGTCAAGTTTAAAGGTTATAAATTTATATGTTGCACATTCAGATATTCAAAATTTAGAATTAGAGCATCAGAAGTACAAATGAAAAATCCTAATATCGTTCACTTTCATCTGAACAAAAGTATTCTTGTCAAAAACAAAGTTTTTGCATTTATAATAATAGTTTGTTGCCTTAATCAGGATATTGCTGTCACAGGGCAGCCCCAACAAATGCAAAAGGTGGGAGGGGCGAAGACTGGAGGGGAAGAGAAAAGGAGGAAAGGACTCCAGCACAGAAAGAACACTGATCACATTTACAAGGCAGGCAATATAATACTAAGAGCTAACGTGTTGGAAATCAGATATCCCCTTTGCTAAGATTCCACCAAATATCTACTATCAGAAATCAACTTCATAATACACAAAGGTTTTCTACAACCACAAGATCCCAAACTGTATATACCTAAGTTTGAGGACATTAATTTGAAGCCCCTGCCATAGTAGACTCTCCACATCTGCTACATACCCAAATCCTGTTACTAAACTTTTAAAATACAGTGCTACAACATTCCTCTAAGGGACCACTGTAAAACTTAGAATGCTGACCCCAGAAAACTGAATGATGAGCCCGGGTTATCCTTTGGTCTGATATTAAATATTAAAAAATTAATGAGTAAAGCTGAGAGGAAGAAAAAGGAAGTTGCCATTCAACAGTAGAGCCTTAAAGAAAATATACACTAGCGTGTTTTCATTTGGAATACAGACAATGATGGCTGGGGTAAGGAACCAAAGTAATAGAGTGATAGAAGGGTACCCTGAGGGAAGAAGGTAGAGAGATATAAACAGGAACTTAAGATTCTGTCTGCCTAGCTTTCAACAGTACAAGTTCATTTACTCAAATTCCATTAATTCCTATTTATAAGCAAATACAATACAAAAGATGATTTAATAATCATAAATTAAGTTAAAATACAACTGTAATTCAGAACTAGACTCTAAGCTTCCTGAGGGTATTATCTTTGTTCTCAAGTCTTCCTAGGGCGCAGACAGTGTTTGTTGCTGAGCCACACCCAGTTTGTGTTTATATTGGCTTATATAAATAACACATGGGTTCTTACAGTGCTGTATTTTGTTCTTTTAAAGAAAATCACATCCCTTTTTTTGAATATTCTGTAACTCAAGCTTTTTATTAATTGGACAAAGCTTCTGGGGCTTCCTTTATTTAAAATGTTCACATTTGATGTATTTTCACTTGTGAAAACATATATCCTTCTAGTAAGATGATAAATTAGCTCAGTTTGTCCTTGCCTGACAACTGCAGGCCGAAGATGTTGGTCATAAAAGATGGGTACTTTCTAGTGAGCAACCACTGTCCATTACCTGCTAGCCACTGGGTCAAGTATCCCAGCATCTCACCTTCACGGATACTAAAATCAAGTTAATTAGCTCTGGCTGGTGTGGCTCAGAGGACTGAGCACGGGCCTGTGGACTGAAAAGTCGCCAGTTTGCTTCCCAGTCAGGGCACATGCCTGGGCTGTGGGCCAGGTCCCTGGTTGGGGGCGTGCAAAAGGCAAACCGATCAATGTATCTCCTGCACATCGATGCTTCTCTCCCTCTCTAAAAATAAATATAGTATTAAAAATAAAATAAAGTTAATTAATCAAATATAATCAAACTACTTCCTTTTGATCACTGAACAATTTGATCTTTGAAGTAGTTTTGTTTTCACTCTAGTATGTCAATGATTTCAATGGAGAAATAGTGGAAGCCCAGTACAATTTTAGCCACTTTAATTAAAATCTAAACTGAAGATTCAAAGCTGATAGATCTTAAGCCCTAAAATTTCAGTAACTTTGGGAACTATTCTCATCTACATTTCAAATAATAAGAAAACTAAAATATAAACAATAACCAGAGAATCAAGCATAAAGGTAGTACATAATTGTTAAACTCTGTATTCACTTAATATATCAATATTTAGACTGAAAGAAAAAGATTGAGAGCAAGTCAGGCCAACAACCAAAGCTCATTTCTTTTGTGTGGAACTAGTTTTTATTCCCAAGGACAAAGATATTACCTTTACTTTTATTCCTTTGACTTTTTTACAGAGCTGATTGGAAGCTATTGGAATGTACAAATATATGTTTATTCATGCTCTAAAAAAGGTTTTCCAAAACTAGATAAATCAGACATCTCACTACACCAATTACATCATACAAATTTAGGATGTTCACCTATGACCACGGGATAAATTAATGGTTAAAAAAGAAAAGGTGCGAATATCAAGCTTGTAATTTTATGGCATAAAAAGCAATGCTATATTATACTCTCCAAAATCTGGAGCTCTGAACGTCTGGCCTAGAGCCCGCTAAAAGATAAGATTCTAATATAGTTTATGTTGCTCTGCTTTGTGGAAAGATCCAAGAAACACAAAATAAATTGAGCAGGAAAGGACAACGGGATGAAGACCATTTATAACAGAACACAGACTGTCTAACAAGACACAACTGCATCAGCCCTTTAGTTCTCAGACCTAACTATAGTTTCAGGGGACTCTGTACATTCAGGAAGGACAGACACTAGTAGAAATGGACTCGTGATGAAGGGAAGAGTGAACTAGTTTCAAAAATAACTGAATTGTTCCTAGGGGATTAAGAATATTATTCAACTTCAAAGTTGGTACTAACCTCTCCAGGTCAAGAGAGTATGATTTATTTAAGCATCCCTGAATACAGATGAGTTAGAATTCTTTCCAGTTTATTTTGGAGATTACATAGGTATTCTTGCATTTCTAAATTACCCTGCATCTTCACCATGTTCTCCTTTGAGTGTAATTAGAGCAAACTTTGAGCTTTATCTGGTGCATCAGAAGAAGATTCAGTGTATATAATTTTTTCATCTGTGACTACTTCTACTAATATAAATATACAGAGAATTATTACACAAAGTAGAAGGTAAGCACGACCCAAAGTCAGGATTTGTGGACATTTCACTTTTTCGTAAACATTTTTGGAGGGCATAGGAACACCAATTTCTACTCCTCAATTTCAGAATTGGATGAAAAGAGTTTACGATTAATTAACAGAAGCTGCTGGGCTCTTAAAGTGGTAAGTATAAGAATCAAGCCAGTTCTCATACTGTAACCTCCAAGATCATCACAGGAAGCTTTTTGGTTTATCTGATTTTGCTTTTAATAATTTTTTTTTAATTTCATGAGGAGATAAGTACAAGCAATTCTAGTTGTGTGCCACTAAGTAGTATTTTCTTTTTAAAAAAAACAAGTTTTATTTTTACAGTGTTAGATTTATAGAAAAGGTACTAAGATTGTATCGAGTGTTCCTGTATACCTGGAACCCAATACTATCATTAATATCTTACGCTAGTATGGTACATTTGTTAAATTAATGAACCAATACTGATCCCTATTGTTAAGTCCATACTTCATTCATATTTCCTTAGTTTTTACTAATTCAGGAAAATGCATTACATTTCATCCTCAGGTCTCCTTGGTTCCTCTCAGCTCTGACAGTTTCTCACAGTTTCCCTATTTTTCATGACTTTGACAGCTATGAAGAGTACTGGTCAGGTACTTTGTAGAACAGCCATCGGTTTGGGTTTGCCTGATGTTTTACTCATATTTACACGGGGTTTATGGGTTTCGGGGATAAAGACCATAGAGTGCCATTCTCATCACATCATATCAAGGGTACATGCTATCACCATGAATAATCACTGCTGATGTTGACCTGATTACCTGGGCTGAGGAAGTGCTTATCAGGTATCTCCATTTCAAAGGTACTCTTCCCCCAGCTTTCCATGTTACTCTTTGGAAGGAAGTCACTGCTCACAGCCTACACTTAAGGGGTGGAGGCCTAGGTTCCCCTCCCTGAGAAAGGAGTATCTCCATAAACAATTTGGAATTCTTCTGCACAACAAATTCATCTCTTCTCCCATTTTTATGTATTTAATCAACTACTAATTCATATTAGTATGGACTCACGGGTGCTTTATAATCCATTGGGGTTATAATCCATTACTACTTAATTTGTTGCTCGACTGTTCCAGCTTCAGCTATTGGGGAGTTCTTTTTAGTTGGCTTCTATGTCCCCTTTGGCATTCCCATCTTTTTTTCTTAAATCACTCCCTTTACTTTCTGCCATTACAATATGCTCCATGTTCATCTTGTGTTTGTGTATTTCCTGCCTCAGTCCTAGAACTTGCTACTTCTCCAGGAACCCTGGTTCTTTGTTTTGGACAACACTTGATGCTACCGGGATGTCACTGCTTGTAGGCCCCCTCCACTGACTCAGGAAATAGTTGTGTGTGTACCAACCTATGTGTATACATATCTATAAATATTCCTATATATAACCACTTGTATCGGTAATGAGTTCTTACTGGTTATCTCCAACTATAACCCATTACCACAGGGGTGTCACACTCATTTTCACCGGGGGCCACATCAGCCTCATGGTTGCCTCCAAAGGGCCAAATGTAATTTCGACTCCTTCACTGTTATGGAGTAGTTACATTTATACAGTCCTAAAATTATTTCGGCCCTCTGAAGGCAACTGCAAGGCTGATGTGGCCCCCAGTGAAAATGAGTCTGACACCCCTGCATTACCATATAGATCATTCTCATCTCCATCCCTTGATCATCTGTGAATTCCCACTCAAATACTGGAAAGAAATCTGACTTCATCCAGCCACCATCCATTTACTTAACTGTTCAATTCCAGTATCCCAGTATACATGTATAGCAGTATCAAAACTGTTAACCTGTATACCTCCCCTTGGCAAACAACTTTATCAAGTAAAGTACAGTACTTCTGTGCAGGTCTTTTGCCCTTGGTCTTGTTTCCAAAGTTACTTAGGTCAGTATCTTTTCCCCCTACCCTCCCTTCACAGTGAGGCTGTTTTATACAATGTAATTTTCTTGTTACATTCTGTCTTCTATGCTGGGATCACACAATCTCCTAAATGACTTTTTAAATAGTATACATTAAGGTTCACTCTTGGTGCTGTAAAATTCTGTGTGTTTGACAAGTCAGTGTTAGGTACCCACCATTCTAGCATCATACAGGATAGTTTCATTGCCCTAAAACTTTCCCCACACACCTATTCCATTCAACCCTCCCTCTCTCCTCCCAAACCCCTGGCAACCACTGATCTTCACACCATCACTTTAGTTTCCAATTTCCAGACCATCATATAACTGAAATCATATGGAATGTAGCCTTTTCAGACCAGCTTTTTTCAATCAGCAACATGCATTTAAAATTCATTCATGTTTTCTTGGGGTTTGATAGTTCATAATTCTTTTTATTACCGAATAATATTCCATTATATGGATGTACCAGTCTGTTTATTCATTCACCTATTGAAGGACATCTTGGTTGCTTCTAGGGTTTTTTGAAGACCACAGTAAAGCTACGACAAAAACATTCTGTGCAGATTTTTGTGTGGTTCTAAGCCCTCAATGAGGTTTCAATATAGCAGTTAACATCTCTCCTTCCTGAACAGTCTTCCAATTCTGTTAGCTGCCAGTGAAGCCACCAAAATCTCCTCTTATGAACTTCTGTACATCTCCCCAAGAAGCCTCAAGTTATCTAATACAATTGTCAGTGCATATCTGCTAGCCACTCTTTTCAAAGCTCACCCATGAATTTAACAACTAAATAAGCATTTACGAAGGGCCTACTATGTGCCAGGCACCGTACTAGAATTCAAAGGAGAACGAAACAGTAACCTTGGCCTCCAATGAGGGAAGTAAAACACTTCACGTGAAACACAAAGCAGAGTGCACCTGAGTCTGACCCAACAGCTCTCTTTCCCTGTAGTGGCTGTCTCAACCTTAAGCAGGAGCTAGCTTGGTACTCCTTAGGGATATGAACTGCGTACTCATTTATTTGATATTCTCCTCCTGCTCCTGCACTGGCTAAACTCCTTTCTTACAGGTATGACATGAATCTACTGCCAACCCAGTCAACAGACATTCTTGAACCTTATTCTATCAATGCAATGCCATTCTTACCTTCATTCCTATTTCTTACAGGGCTTCGAATCATATACCAGTTATATTCCTAAAAATATGAAAACTAAAAGACCATGCCACAGGACAAAACTGAAATACTACAGCACTTCTAATTTAATACTGTCCATATTTCTACAATTCTTATTTTTCCCATGTAAATAAGAAATAGTATAGCCTGGCTGGTGTGGCTCAGGGGATTGCGTGCCAGTCTACGAACCAAGAGGTCACCAGGTCAATTCCCAGTAAGGGCACAAGCCTGGGTTGCGGGCCAGGTCCCCAATGGGGGCCATGCAAGGGGCAATCGACTGATGTATCTCTTGCATAATGATGTTTCTCTCCCTCTCTTTCTCCCATCCTTCCCCTATCTCTAAAAATAAATTAAAAATAATAAAGTACAGTAATACCTATAAAAAAAGAAATAGTATAAGTAACTCAACCTCTGCTGTTTATACGCAAAATGACTAGATAATGCAAATGACTTCATAGGGAATATAACACATTTTATTCTGCAAATTTTCTCCCTACCTAATTAACATAAAGGTATTACTAGACACAATCTAACATATGAGATTCAGTAGCAGATCTGACCCACTTCTGGAAATTTATCCTATAAAAATAATTCAAAAGAAGAAAAGTATTCTATTCAGAAAAATGTTCATTACTATGTTATGCATAATAATGAAAAACTGAAAACCAGAACACAGTCCCAAAGTAGAAAAAGGATAAACGAACATGGGTAAATTAGGTCAATGGCATAATCTGCAACAGTTCAAAATCATTTGAATTTAAAAAATGTGAAATGCTGCCCTGGCTGGTGTGGCTCAGTGGATTGAGCGCTGGCCTGTGAACCAAAGGGTTGCTGGTTTGATTCCCAGTCAGGGCACCCGCCTGGGTTGCAGGCCAGGTCCCCAGTGGGGGTCAGGCAAGAGGCAACCACACATCGCTGTTTCTCTCCCTCTTTCTCCCTCCCTTCTACTCTCTCTAAAAATAAATGAATAAACTCTTTAAAAATGTGAAATGCCTAATTCAATGACATAAATAATAGACTGTAAGATCACAAATACATTTACATATTACAAAAGTATGTATATATGCAAAACTGAAAAGAAATATTGAAAATGATTTAGATAATGAAATCAGCCACACTTTTCTTTAAGATTTTTCTTTTATAATACAAGTTTGAAGGGGCGAAAAGTGTATTTCTTTACTTTAGATTGAGTTTTGCAGGTTCTTCCAAATCACACTGAAGAGAAAAAGACACAAAACCCAAACACCTGCAAGGAGTGGGTGAAGATAACTGAGCCCAAGAAATAAAAGCAGCTAAAAAGAAGCTTACCACTTGGTCTGAATCCAGGGTCTGCCCACTATTAGATCTGTAACATGAGACAGTTACTAATCTTTAAGAGTTCCCTATAAAATTTATTCTAAAAGTTTTGTGATAATAAAAAAAGAAAAAGTGTATAACAAGTGTATGATAAATATAAGTGATCATTCCATTCATATATGTGTTTATCAGATAACAGTATTGGAAAGAAATACTGTAAAGAAATACAGAAATACTGGAAAGAAATACAGAAATACTATCAATATAATCTTAAAGCAGCACATATTTTGTGTTATTTATATAGTGTTGGCAAGACTACAACTTTTGAAAACCTACTCTTAAAATTTTTTCTGTAAGATAAGAGTTCCACTGTTTAAAATTTTGTACTTAGATTAATATGTTAGTATCCTGTAAAAAAAATTACCTACTACTTTTTTACATTTCAAACACATTTTTACTCATTTTACTTGTTTTACTTTTTTGTAATTATTAAAAGCCTTTTAAAAACATAAAATTTCATTCAAGAAAGAGATTCTGCTTTACCCATCTTTATATTTCCCCAGCATCAGGCACAGTACACAACATACATAGTTAACAACGAATATTTATCAATGGAATTTTTAAAAATTATTTTATTGTTGTTCAATTACAATTGCCTGCATTTTCTCCCCACCCCAGCCAAACCCACCTCCCTCCCCTGCTTCCACCCTCCCCCTTGGTTTTGTCCATGTGTCCTTTATAGTAGTTCCTGAAAACCCTTCTCCCCACTATCCCTTTCCCCCTCCCCTCTGGCTATTATTAGATTGTTCTTAACTTCAATGTCTCTGGTTATATTTTGTTTGCTTTTTTCTTCTGTTGATTATGTTCCAGTTAAAGGTGAGATCATAGGGTATTTGTCCCTCACTGCCTGGCTTATTTCACTTAGCATAATGCTCTCCAGTTCCATCCATGCTGTTGCAAAGGGTAGAAGCTCCTTTCTTTTCTCTGCTGCATAGAATTCCATCATGTAAATGTACCATAGTTTTTTGATCCACTCATTTGCTGATGGGCACTTAGGTTGCTTCCAGTACTTGGCTATTGTAAATTGTGAACTATTGTAAATTGTGAACTGCTATGAACATTGGGATGCACAGGTTCTTTTGGATTGGTGTTTCAGGGCTCTTAGGGTATAATCCCAGCAGCGGAACTGCTGGGTCAAAAGGCAGTTCCATTTTTAGTTCTCTGAGGAAATTCCATACTGTTTTCCACAGTGGCTGCACCAGTCTGCAGTCCCACCAACAATGTACTAGGGTTCCCTTTTCTCCGCATCCTCTCCAACATTTGGTTGTTGATTTGTTTATGATGGCCACTCTGACAGGTGTGAGATGGTACCTCATTGTGGTTTTAATTTGCATCTCTCTGATGGCTAGTGATGCTGAGCATCTTTTCATGTGTCTCTGGGCCCTCTGTATGTCTTCCTGGGAGAAGTGTCTGTTCAAGCCCCTTGCCCATTTTTTAATTGGGTTGTTTGTCTTCCTGGAGTGGAATCATGTGAGTTTTTATATATTTTGGACATCAAACCCTTGTCTGAGGTATCACTGGCAAATATGTTTTCCCATACTGTTGGTTCTGTTTTCATTTTAATGCTCTTTTCTTTAGCTATGCAGAAGCTTTTTATTTTGATGAGGTCACATTTGTTTATTCTTTCCTTTATGTCCCTTGCTTTAGGGGACATGTCTGTGAGGATGTTGCTGCATGGAATGTCTGAGATTTTCCTGCCAATGTTTTCCTCTAGGACTTTTATGGTGTTACGACTTAAAGTTTTTTATCCACCTTGAACTTATTTTTGTGTATGGCATAAGTTGGTGATCAAGTTTCATTTTTTTGCATGTAGCTGTCTAGATCTCCCAACACCATTTGTTCGAGAGGCTATTTTTGCTCCATTTTATGCTCCTGCCTCCCTTGTCGAATATTGATTGACTGTAGAGACTTGGGTTTATTTCTGGGCTCTCTGTTCTGTTCCATTGGTCTATATGCCTGTTTTTATGCCAGTACCACACTGTTTTGATTACAATGGCCTTGTAATATAGTTTGATATCCCGTATTGTGATCCCTCCTGCTTTGTTCTTCTTTCTCAAAATTGCTGCAGCTTTTCGGGGTTGTTTATGGTTCCATATGAATTTCTGAAATGTTTGTTCTATATCTGTGAAATACATCACTGGTACTTTAATAGGGATTGCATTGAATCTATAAATCGCTTTGGGTAGTATGGCCATTTTGATGATGTTAATTCTTCCAATCCATGAGCATGGTACATGCTTCCATTTGCTTGTGTCTTCCTTAATTTCTTTCTTCAGTGTTGTGTAGTTTTCTGAGTACAGGTCTTTTACCTCCTTGGTTAGGTTTATTCCTAGGTATTTTATTTTTCTTGTTGCTATATCAAATGAGGTATTTTTCCTGATTTTTGTTTCTGATATTTCATTGTTGGTGTACAAGAATGCCTTTGATTTTTGCGTACGACTTCATATCTAGCTGTTTTGCCAAATTCATTTATTAGGTCGAGTAGTTTTTTGGTGGAGTCTATAGCATTTTCCATGTACACTACCATGTCATCTGCAAAAAATGACAGTTTCATTTCCTCCTTTCCAATTTGGATGCCTTTTATTTCTTTTTCTTGTCTGACTGCTGTGGCTAGGACTTCCAATACTATGTTGAATAGGAGTGGTAAGAGAGGGCATCCTTGTCTTGTTCCTGATCTTAGTGGGAAAGCTCTAAGTTTTTGTCCATTGAGTATTATGTTGGCTGTAGGTCTCTCATATATGGCCTTTATTATATCAATGGAATTCTTTAAACATTTTGTATTCCCACTATACAATTAAATTACGCAACAATCTGGCTAAGGAACAGTTACCACTACACATTCCTAGTGGATTTTTCCAAAAAAGAATTTATATTTTATTCTAGAACTTGTCATTAATAGAAACCTGGAAACAATGCACACAAGAAACCACCAGAATGGCACCAGCTAGAATTTACTGCCTTAATACATATTTGGGGTTGCTAAAGGCAACTAAGGTTGAGAATTTAATGCTTGAAAGAGAGTAAGTTCGCCTAAAAATTGCCCCTACAGTTGCAGATGAGACTGACACATATAGAAACTTCCTTTTCCTTAAAAAAGCTGAGAGAAATAAATTTCTACTAAATAAATCACCTAAAAAATGAGAAAAAAATCTGGTCAATAGGACCTGCCAGAAGTCAATAGCTGCCTGTGCGCCCTGGACACAGCGCACTGCACCAAGAGAACTAGTGTCTTCGGGCTGGTACCTCCAGCAGCACGTCACCTTCCTGTTAATACCCCTGCCTTTTCTTCCCTCGCGCATTCACTGTCACAGTCAAAGGAGCTCTTCAACTGCTACACCACAGCCAGCAACAAAGGCAGTTAGAGCCCCTGGATCAGCCAGAGACAACATTCTAGAACACAATCACTTGGATCATCCCTCCTGTCTGGGATAAGAAATTTCAGGACTGGTCACTACTTGGGGAAGCAGTCCACTTGGGGAACATACAATTAAAGATGAATGCTACCAAGGCACAGAATAAGCACCTGCAAAAATCTGGCCCTATACTCTTGGTAAATCTTCATTGTTTCAAGTAACTCTAGTGAGCCACAAAATGTAACAAACTGCTTAATCCAAGCTGATTTGTAACTAAGCAGCTGTGCTTTATTGATGGAAATTGGAAGGTAAGAGTTACAAATCACATATTTAATATTATAAAGGCATCTACATTGTATTTGATAAATATAGACAACCTAAAGAAGTAAAGTACTCTACACCCTGCCAAGCACACAATGTCAAAACAATGAAAAATGTTAAGACTCCAGCTCATAATTAGTCATTCTACTGCTAGGGAAGTGATGGCAGGCAATTTCTGTGGGAAAAATAATGTCTGAGCTTGGAACACACAGTCTCTCTGAATCGAAGAAGTGGACACTGAAGAACTGCTTCAGCCTGCTCATAAATATTCTCATCCACTTAGAGACAGACATCAGGTGGTCTACATAATCTAACTGATTCTGAGTAGAAGGCAATGTGAGAAAAACAAAATCAAACAAAGAATGAGTGTTTTCCCATTTCCCTGGTCCAATATGGGAAGTCACCTGTCCTCCAAAGATACTTGAGGATTTATTGTCCAATGACTTTAACCTCTTTGCTCCAACTCTGAGATCAAAACATTACGATCGTTATATAATTATTTTTTCCTAACAGAAGCCAACACAGACACACATACGCACACAAACACACACCATCAACTTGTTCTCTAAACCAAACACATAATTCTAGTAAATAAATTCAAAGATGCAAAAAGGGACTAAATTCTCTCATTGATTTTATGACATACCCTGTTTAAGCAGATCAATAATGATTTATTCTTTACTGGTGACATTCATTCTTTAAAGGAGGGTTTCTGTAACTTTGCCCCCCAAAATTAAAATATCATAATCAGCCTCAAAAGAGTTTAGAATTTCATACTAAACAAAAAAACAAAACACTACTATACTGTGCTCTGTAATGTAAATATGTTTAAACCAATCACTACCATGTGACAATTTCAATTTGCTTAGGTTGAAAACAAGTTATTAAATAGTTCAGAAAACTTTTTTTTACTTCAAAGTTAAATTCCTGAGCTTTGAAAAGAAATTGATAAATCTGTACCAATACTTTATTATTTAAAACAATAAACAGCTCATGTTACAACAAGGACACAGAAACAGTCTTTTTTTTTAAAAAACCTCACTTTAAGGTTAACAGAAATGAGCAGAGATTGTATTTGTAGCTTCATGGGTTCGTTATGCAATGTGTTTGAGGCTAATATACTGAGGTTTTCTAGATTGAAAAGATAATGTTTGCCTATATAAAATATAATCCAAAAGTAGTCCAGATCCTACAGATGGGAAAATATGAGAAGTAATCTGGTGTTCACTAATTTAACTAAGTAACTGAAATTATCTACTCGTACCAAGCATAATACAATCTGACTCTGTGAAACCCCCAATGTGATGCAATAAGAAGTACCATCATATCTCAGCTATACAGCATTCTGGCAAAAAAAAAAAAAAAAAAAAAAAAAAGGTTTAAGCTAAATTTAATCATGAGGAAACCAATTAGATAAATCTGGAATGTTGGATATTGTAAAAAATAGACTTTGACCAAGGCTTAGAGTTTTCAAAGAAAAAGTCAATAAAAACAAAGAAACAAACCAAAAAATGGCAGAGAAACCACTGTAGAGTAAAATAAACATACTCAAACACTTGAACCTTGATTGAACCCTGGATTTAAAACAAAATTTTATAAAACTGCCATAAAAAACATTTTGGGGACAATGAGGGAAATCTGAATAGGGACTGGGTAGTAAGTGTTATAACACTGTTGGTATTTTTCCTACTTACGACAATTGTATTGTGGAAATGTAAAAACGTCCTTATTCTTGGTTAGGGCAGGCTAAAGGGTTTAGGGCTGCAGTTCGGGGTCTGCAACCTGTGTACAGCAGGCAGCAAAGAAACAGCGGGAGAAAAATTAGAAAGGGAAAGCAAACATTAGAAAATACTAAATCAGCTAAGTGAAGAATATACAGATCTTGTGTTCTAGTCTTTTAACTTTTCTGTAGGTTTGAACATTTTTAAACTGTAACGTTTGAGGACAAGAAGAACAGGTGTGAGGGCCCAAATTTTTTCATCCGCTTGCAGTTCTGTGCTTTCCTTTTACCCCCCCCCACCAAAAAAACCCACCCAAATCATCATTCCATTTCTCTCAGCAGCAAAAGATGGGAAATATTGATGAGTGATGGGCGGCACAGACATAAAATTCTTTTTTAGGCACAGGAAGTGCTACCTAGAAAAACAAAATCAGAAGAGCGCCCTTCAAGGGTGAGTGAATTTAAAAGCACAGTTAAAGGAACAACTCAGCTCCCAAACCTTACTACGTAAGTTAAAAGAAAAGCCCCAATCAATTTAAAGAACGCCCGCCAGTCAGCAACAGTCATAAAATGTTTTCAAAAAATGAAAATCACATTGCCCATTTATAAATTTAAATGTTTATCAAACATGACTTATTACCCATGGGCAAGAAAATCTTAACATTGCATTTGTTTATCTTCAAATGGGTTAAGTGTGAAAGAACACTGAACAAATATAAAAAGTTTAATAGCACAAAAATCTTTTTTCTATCAGGATTTCATTATGTTGCTTACAATACATAAAAGCTAAAAGACTGACAACAGGCTTTGAAAAATATGAAACTCCAAAGAAGATCTGTAAAGAATTTTTAAAAACTGTACTATGTATATAGTGGATACTCAAATATTTGCTAAATGAATACTTACAGAATGCAAAAGTATACTACCTGCCTTCAATATATGCTCCTGTTTAACCAAATAAGGGAATGTGAAAGAAATTTTCCCCTAATTAAGATCGCAACATTGCAATAATCAACATACATATTATACCCTAGCAAAATCCTAGCGAAAACCTTGGTACTGTGCCTGTTTGAAGAAGTGTATTTATCAAAAACTAATCACAAGTCCTAAGGGAATCCTCTTCCACAAGAGACTCTCCACAGACAAAGGAGGAAAATGGCTCTCTCATGAGTCAAAAGGCTAAGTTCTAAAAACCAATGATAATACATGCACTTTTAAGAATCAGGGCTATTCCTTACCTCTTCCAGATCCGCTTTTCCAATGACAAATACTAAACCTACAGAACTTACAGGAGATCTTTCGGAGGATATCAGGTTCCAATGTGGCACAATCTCCTGGGTGGAAAGTGACTCTGAGGAATAGAATTCTCATTCCTCACTGATCTCTTAAAAGAAAGGTAGGTCTATATCCAGCTCAAGGACACCTGCTGTGCCCAATGTCATTATTTCTGCATCAAGTGAAACAAGCTTCACTTGTATGTCTCTAATTAATTAGACCAAGAATCAGTACCTGAAGCAGGGCTGGACACAAGGGCGGCGGCCAAGAAGGCGGGGTGAAGAACAACAGTGGTTAGACTGGCACCATCTAAAATGGTCAATGTTGTCCAGACATGGCTAAATACACCTCCTATTACTACTGACTCCATCTTTTACTCCAGTCTCTTAGTCTTCTACTTCGCACCAGCTAAAAGTAGTGTCTCTGCTGTTTCTGGTATACATCTTGAATACTCTCCAGCCTCAGGGCCTTTGGACTTGTCACCTTGGCCTGGACAGTTTCTCCAGATAACCACATGGCTTGGTCTTTACCCAATGACCGACTTCCCCTACATAAAATAGGAAGCCTGCATATTTATACCGCTCTCCCCTAGCAGTCCCCTCTCCCCTTAATCATTCTTTTTATTCCACAGCACTCATCACCATCTGACATACAACATTTATATCAATATATTTCTCTCTCCTCAAGAATATAAGGTAGAATGAAGGTAGACTGCCAGTTTCATTTTCTGCTATACTCCTAGTGGTAAAATAGTGCCTAGTATACACATTAGGTATTGAATTAAATATTTGTGGAATGAATAAAAACTAGACACTGAAAAAGCAGGCAAGCCTCTCACTGCTCTTATTTCTGGAGCCTAAAAGTCTCAACATAAAGCATATTCAGTAAACGCTGGAGAAAAGAAAAGAAGGAAAGAGCTACTAATCTAGGTTAAGGCCACATTTTTAAGTGAGCAAGAAGAACAAGAGTTGTTAGAAGAAACATGAAAACAAATCAATTACTTAGTTTATCTCAGAGTAAGAAAAGAACACATGAAGTTAAGAAAAGCATTTCGGAAGTAGTATATTTTAATTCTGCAAAACAAAACAATAAGTGGTATGCGTATTGTTAGGAACTATATTGAGATAATGTGAACAGCTTGAATTACAGAGGCGGCGGGGGAGAATGCAGAAAGTCAGGAATGAGGAGACAAAATAAATAAATTTCATAACAGTAACATTTCTGGCAGGGAGTGAGGGGATGGAAAAGAGTTTGCCACAGATGCAGCATGATACCACAGCAAGGACAAAGTCTGGCAGGAACAGAAAGTATGAAGGTCAAAGTGGAGAGACACATTAAGACCACATATTTACACAGCTTACTAGGAAAGCAGCATTAAAGTTCATACCTAGTGGTATAGAAAGAATCCTCTGTGCTTCTATGGTTATCAGGAAAAAGCATTAATTACACAGTCCAATGGGGTAATAATGCAGCTGTGTGAGGGCAAAGATAACGTTACTATGGGAACTCTGCTTCATTTCTCCTACTTACTGGCAAAAATAATATTGTACTTCTAATGTAGCATTAAAAACTTTTACAAAAAAATCTAACATATAGTGTTTCCTCCCAACCACAATAACTTTAACAACAAGGAGTTTTCAAAACATGCTCTCTATAAGGAAAAGGATATCCAAGTAATTAAAACAGTTCTAGACTTGCCTGAGAAACTCAAAATGTTTTCCCAGAAACAACACTAAGCCTATTAAAAAGACACTATTTTAAGGAGGATTTTTCATTTTAAAGGCCTATCTGACAGTAATACAGGTACCCTCGTGGCAAACAAAATAAAGGCATTGTCCATACACTGAACTTGCCTGTGCCCACCATTCATATTATTTACACAGAGAGAATCTTAAAAGCTACCAAAGTTAATTCTGGTTCTTCTAGTAGCAAAGTGCTCTCCTCTAGTCAGCATCCCGTAATAGGTAAAACAGAAAAATCTACTGCTGGAGTGGATTGATGGGTGTACAAATCATGGTGTTCTGGGTAAATCACTCAGTCTTTTTAGTAAATGAAACAACACCATAGATACATTTTTACTACCTATACAGGCTGTGTATTTACCATATTATTTTACTATATTTAGTGTTGTTTTGGGCTTTATGTATCACTTGGCATGATTTGGTAGGTTATTTTTTACATCTGAGAATGCTCCAAAGTTTTTCCATATAAATTAATTGTAATTGCTTCTTTGTTTTTACACCATTTTGACTTACGAAAAGTTTCATAGGAATGCTCTACTTTGGGATAGAAGAAAAATCTTGTGGTACTCCCTTTTAAAGGAGCAGTTGAATAATTTACAATAGCCAAGCGCTGGAGGCAACCTAGGTGCCCATCCATAAATGAATGGATCAAAAAACTATGATACATGTACACAATGTAATTCTATGCAGCAGAAAGAAAGAAGGAGCTCCTACCCTTTGTAACAGCATGGATGGAACTGGAGAGCATTATGCTAAGCAAAATAAGCCAGGTGGTGAAAGACAAATACCCTATGATCTCACCTTTAACAGGAACCTAATCAACAAAACAAACAAACAAGCAAAATATAACTAAAGACACTGAAATTGAAAAAAGGCCGACAGTAACCAGAGGGGAGAGGGGAGGGAATTTCAGGGGAAATGTTTGTAGGAACAATTATAAAGGACACATGGAAAATAATGGGGCGGAGAGGGGAGGGTAGAAATGGGAGGGAGGTGGGGAGGGCTGGGGGTTACGCTGGGGTCAGGGGAAAAGACAGAGAACTGTACTTGAACAACAATAAAATGAGGGAAAATTAAAATAAAATTTAAAAAGAAGGAGCAGTTGAGAACCAAGCAAATCATAACCTAGAGTTGTTAGATCCATGCCAGTTTCCAGGGAGGAGTCAGAATGTCACCTGTCTGGCTCTTGCTTCTCTCCCTTCTTAATCTTGATTCAACAAAGAGCGAGCTAGTGCTGCACCAGAACAGTAGTGGTTACACAGGGGTAGCATTGTTCGCACAGCAGGGGCTGAGTTTACAAAAATTCTGCAGATAATTTTGAACTACTGCTTAAAAGCAGACAATTGCTACATTGAGAATGTTTAATATTTTTTAAGGTTAGGTCTATAGTCCCAGTACCACACATGAGTAACAGCCATCCTTATTTTTCTCAGAAGAATGTAGACCAGGACTGTATTTTAAATCTCTGTAAAAGTGAATTATGTTTTTTCTACTAACTCCATTTGAATGTAAACTTTTTGGCAATAAAGTTACCAATGAAAGGAATGTGAGATATTGTCCTGGGAGGATTCTGAGAGCAAATTCAAAACTCTGAATCATTTTTTTCAGAATCTATAAACTAATGCCCCTGAACATCATCACCTGTAACCTCTGACAGGTGGTTACCTGTAATAACCCCTCATATTACAGGAATGAATTCCTCTCGTGCTTTGGAGATCTGCTGGCCACTCACTCCAATTCCCCTCCTTTGTTCTCAGTATCTCCTAGAACTAGAGTTAAATTCCAAACTATGTCAGCAGGTACCATAATCTCATTCAAAGTAAAACCACACTCCAATCTAAATATTCTTGAATACTGGGTCTGAGGTAAATCACTGACCCACATTCAGAAGTTTTAAAACTGATAAATCATAGGCTATCTAAAGGAGATCACATGTTTATCATCTTTGTATAACCCACGCCTTTAACATTTAGTAAACTTTCTAAAAAATATTTCGTGGACATAGTTATGACTTAGACTTCTTAATAACACGTTGAGCATGGAACAAAGTTTGTCTTTAATCATACAGTAAAGGAATAAATAAGGAAAAACCATCCTCCATTAAGTATGGATTGTTAAATAATATAATATTACTGCTTTTTTCAGAGATTCATCTCTTACTTTAATGATTAAACTTTCTTGGATGGAAAGATAAATGTAACTCATTTGTCAAAATGCTTTTTTTTAAAAAAAGCTGGATTAATACTTTCTACTAATTTAAAATCTTAATTTTAGCCACTAAACTAAGAATAAGAAACTTAAAATTGGAAGCTAGCTAATATAAGTTACTTAAGGATATTATTAGTGGAGTTCCTTCTTTACTCCCCAAGGAAGATACTTCTCACGTGCAGGTGGTAGCAGCCTACTGAGCATAATTTTTGGTGCCTGTGGCAGTAAACCACTGTCACCACTCCCAAATCTGTTTAAATCCTGTCTCAGGTGGTAGAATCTCATCAGACCTCAGTCACTTAAGGGTAGGAGTTACAAACACCAGTGTCTACAGGAACTGAGCAGGTAACCTAAGTGAGCTAGGTTCAGAACGACAAGGTGAGAAGAGCAACTCTGGCAAGCACAACAATGCCGGCCCCTCTAAAGGGGCAACATCTACTCAACTGGAGCCACACAGAAATTATTTTTCAATTACAGTTTACAGTCAATATTATTTTGTATTAGTTTCAAGTGTACAATATAGTGGCTAGACAATCATATACTTTACAAAGGGTTCCCTGAGATCATTACAGTACCCAACTAGTACCCATATACACAGAATCATTGACTATATTCCCTATGTTGTACTTCATATTCCCACAGCTATTTTGTACCTACCCATCTATATTTCTTAATCCCTTCACCTTTTCACTCAGTCCCTCAGCTCCCTCCCCTTTGCCGACCATCAGTCTGTTCTCTGCATCTCTGAGTCTCTTTCTGTTTTGTTTGTTCATTTATATTGTTCTTTAGATTTCACATATAAGGAAAATCATTTCACATATAAAAAAAGAGAAATGGCGTTTGTCTTTCTTTGACAGACTTATTTCACTTAGCATAGTACTCTCCAGGTCACAGGGGGCAAACACAAGGCCTGTGGGCCGCATCCAGCCTGGCACCTTGTTTCTACCTGGCAGCAGCACAGAGCTCCTTGCCCCTAGTTGAAGAGTAGTTACATTTATACAGTCCTAAAATTACGTTTGGCCCTTTGAAGGCAGCCCCAGTGAAAATGAGTTTGACACCCCTGCTCTAGGTCCATTCATGCAGTCACAAATGGTTAAGGTGTTTTTTTTAACCAAAATAAAGTTCACTACTCAGTGTCTGGAAGAAACACAGTGCATGCTTCCAGGGGCTACAAAAAGCATTCACAGAAAAGCATCATTTAGGCTTAATTTTGGGACAAAATTATTCCTGAGTCCTGATGATGACACCACCCTGATTCATAAATGTTGAGCTTGCCATGTAATTTTTAAGTGAACCTAATTTCTTGGACTAAACAAAACATCTTATTCTCATAAGCATAAAAAGGATCATAAGTCAGCCCAAATTATTCTACCTATAAATCCAACACCATCAGCATTTCTATCCACCTTTAGGCTAGAAGCCTAAAGGTGGATAGGTGTGGTTCTCCCAGGCTCAGACCCTGATTTTCTTAAATCTCTTTTTGGAAAATTTTACATACTTTAATTTTACCCTCTCCCTTGCTATATTCTCCCTGTGCCCTTAGAAATATGTTCCAGTTGTGCTTTTTCTATGCACAAGAACAAGCAGAAAGCAGAGAAATAAATTCATGTTATAATTTTTCCAGGGGAATTCTACTTCACCAAGCAAGGTCCTGCTTACCCTACAATTAATTTTAATATTGTAGCAGGGAAGACTTTTTTCCTTTATGTTTTAATCTGGGGACAAGAACAAATCCAGTAATAGAACGTCAACATTAATTTGAGGGGAGATGAAAAATGACTTAATAATACTGCAGCAGGATTAATATTGTACAATAGATCATGGAGCCATAAAATGCTTGACAAATTCATTTTTGTACCATTGTATATTCTTGCTAATAGGGCAGGGCATATATGAAAGGCAGTTAATACCTTACTGCACAAATGCCAATCAAATTGCACTGCAAGGGGTGTATTCTGCAGGAGATGGGAGGAAAAAAGAATCATTCACCTACCTCTTTCATTGAAGTTTCTTCTGTCAAAATAAAATCTATTCCCAATGTCATATACAATTAAATAAGGCCAAAAACCTTATAAAGGGAAGGGAAGGCATAAAGTATAGCATCTGGTCCCAATTATCAATATACCTATGACATAATCTCATTCAAATAAAATAACAGCTATTGTGACATTAAGAGTTATCCTCTGATGTTTCAAATCATATTTTGCTAAGTTCTAACTCTTTACAGATCTTTAAAATAAACATCCTTACAATTCTATATACCTGCAAGGGTCTAAAAAAGGCTAGGCAGCCACATCTGTTATTCTAACAACATATTTAATGAGCATCAGACATCTAAGGATGTGTTTCATCAACAGAAGAATCATCAATTATTTCTGAAGCACTAGAGAAGCAAATACAGACTTTGAATGGCTGACAAAATAAAAAGACTGGTTTGATTAACTGATGCTCTAAGAATGGGGTTTATGTGCTGAATCACTTTGTGTGGGTCCTCTTTGTGCAGCTGGAAGAGCAGCTGGTGCCTAAGTCACTGAAAAAAAGGTACTGCACTGAAGTGTAGCGGCAGGGTCTTACCAAGCCTAGCAAACTGCTAACAGGTTATAAAATGAAGGTGGTTATTTAACCTAGAGGAAGGAAGAGAGGAGGAACTAAATGCACATAACTAACTTTGGTCTTCTATTTTTTCCTTCCTTCATATGCATCCAAAAATCATTTGGGAAAGCCACTACTTAATGAGAACAAGAAATATCAACTAGAGGAATTTGATACAAATGCAATATGAAACCATCATTTCTGCTACTAAGCTGGGGGGAAATAATGAAAAACAAACATTGTTGATTCAGAAAAAAGCCTTAAATAAATCTTAGAAATAAGTGTGAAGCTGCCGACTAGAATGAATCAAAAGTAAATTTAGTCATTTTATTAGAACTTGGCAACAGGAAGAAGTCTACCCCAAAACTTCATCAAACCATCAGCAACAAATTTAGGATGTGTCATCATGTTACTCAAAAGGCGGTCAAATCAGCAAGTATCAAAAGCAAAAATTTAATCTCAATTAGACATGTGATCAACCTAGGACTCAGTCCCTGATGCAGATACACAGAATAGCATCTCTTTTATTTACAACACATGCTTGAATGTACACAAACAAAGGGCCATGAATTAATTACAATAATTAAGGGCTGGGACACTAGGTGGCTTAGAAAAAAGCCACATAACCTAAGGACTAGATTAGGGGTTCAACAATAACAAGTCCTGCAAACGTTCTGTGCTCTATGTGAAGTATGTGATAGTGAGAGGAGTAGAGACTAAAAACTGTACCAAAATGAAAACTGAAAGATATTCCTGATGCAGATGGATGGTATTTTTCACATGTCTGTGAAAAAAACCCTTTATCGCAATCACAAACCTCATCACCAATCCACATTTTCCATGTGGATCATCACAGAAAGACTGAGAAGGAACGAACTAAGGCATACTTAGTCTTTTTAATCACTGGGAGTTTCCATTCCCACTACCCTGCCATTTGAGTCAAGATCCGGACGTACTGAGCCCTGGCCCTCAGTGCGGGGGCACCAGGTAATCGCAGTCAATTGTCAGTACTCCGTCAAGGGACAGCCCCCCACCTCTCGGCACACCAAAAGAAACTGGCTGGCATGGAAAATCTGATACCATTTTTTATCTCTGACCTATATGTTTCTTTTCCTTCTGAAAATGACTGGACATTCTCATAAGACCTCTAACTTCTCTCACTTTAATGATACTAAATCAAGTGAATAACCACAGGGAATTTGATTGTTTCTTAAGGATATACACTGAGCAAGAACTTACTAAGCAAGGTTCCCATCAAAGGAACAAATACATGAGCAGTAAGTAATATCCAAATTACTGAAATCAGGTAAAGGAGGGACAGAAAAAAATGATGACTCGATCAGCCTAAATTTCAGTAACTACTAGACCAATTTCCCTCCATATCTTAAGTTTTTCTGCGTAAGTCATTACTCTGACCACTGATTTATCGATATGCCTTTCTCTTTGCAAAACAAACCAACCCACAACTCTGAATAGCATACAGCTTACAGTTTGTTTGTTTGCACTGAATTAAATCTTTAAGATTTTTAGGGGTAGGATTTCATGATACTGTCAAATTACTAGATTCACTCAGGTGTTTCAAAAACAGGCTTAAAATAAGTTTTCTTATCAATTTGGTCTAATGAAAAAAAAAATGAGAAAGTGTGTGGTCCTTGGAATAAGCGTACTCCAGAGCAGTGTGCCACCTTGCTCACTTACTGTCCACAGTTCTCATTGTTAAGAGACTTAAAACTTCCCTCTCAGTACCTCCTAGCCATCCTTCCTGCTTATTTTCCCTGTGGAACAGTACAGACCAAACATAACTGTCACCCCACCCCCATATTAACACCCAGCTTCATGCCACCTCCTACTAATCCTCTGGCACACTATTTGCTTCTTCATCCTTCCAAGGAGAAGTCTCTGTATGTAATTTGCCCCAACCCAAATCTCCACCCTGTTCTACTTGCTAAATGCATACTATCTTGCCAATGGTTAGGCCTAGCAATTAGTTCCTTCAGAAAAGATTCTATTCTTCTATCCATTCTAAGTCCTCTTGCCCACTCAGGAATGCAACTCATTTTACATCCTCTAAAGAGTAAAGAGTAAAACTTGCTTTTCTTTTTAATCTCTAATGAGACTTATAGAGACAATCCCAATTTCTTGTCAAAAGAACAATTCTACTTCTGTAATAATGTTCAGAATACAAATTACCGTATTTTCAGACTATAAGATGCACCGGATCATAAGATGTACCTAGGTTTTAGAGGAGGAAAAGAGGAAAAAAAAAAAACAACAAAAAACACCTATTCTACTGCCCCTTCACCCCCCCAAGCCAGGTAAGCTACATTCAGACTATAAGATGTACCCACATTTTCCCCCCAAATTTGGCATCTTATAGTCCAAAAACTACGGTACTGACCCAGGCTGATCCTAGAAAATGTTATTTTTCAGCTCTAATGTTCAATTCCTCCCACTCAGATTATCTTAGTAGTGCTCTCCTACAAGCAGGACCATCATTTTAGAGAACTCTCAATGCTGCACCTCACAGACAGCAGCAAAAACACAAAAATAAGAGGACTGAGACAGTGTAACGTGGTCATCATGAAAGTTCATTTGAGAGCCCAAGGCGAGGTGCCCGCCATTGGGAGAGGTGTCATACAATGGCATTCCTACGCTGGGAAAGGGGAAGTGCAAAGTGTCTAGAATGAGGAGTCAGAGCCCCGGAAGGAAAGCAGGACATCCATGCAGAGGAAAAAGTAGTGACAGAGATGGGAGACTGGTACCACAGAGGGGGGCTGATCACTTCATAAACTTATTAAACAGGTTTCTCAGTGTCAGAGAAGGGCTTTACAAAATAAGAAAGAAGGAAAACTAGAATGAAAACTGTGGCATTAGAATGGAGTTAATATGAATTTGTGATTTTTCAATATACTTAGAGATATAAATAAATAGAGATAAATGTGTAAGTATCCACTAAGAAGGTCTGGGAGCAGCAACATACAACAGCAAATCAGCACACTAATCACCCAGATCTTGGCTTCTGAATACTATTTTCCACTAAAAAGAACCAAGGTTCCTTGGAGAAACAACTGTGGCATGGAAAGTACAAGATGAGCGTGGGCATCCTGCTGTGCCAGAAGGCAAGAAAATGCTCAGAAATATTTTGTCAAGGGACATGTCAAAAACATATCAGCCTGAAGGGACTCTCACCAGCCAAATCTGAGACAATCTGGACATCAAAATACATAATGGTGGTAACAGATTATAAACCATTAAATGAAACTGAAAACCATACAGACGCAAATTTAATGAATAATAAATATTGTCATGGCGATGTAGTACCTACATAGTTGTAAACACTTTCCCACAAAACATTTATTAACCACAAAGGGGAGAAAAGTAACTCTACAGTGATGAAAGCCAGCAGACAACAGACACCTCCACAAAGCAGTCAAAGCAGTAGTCGTCAGTAATGGGTCAAACTGACACTGTATTACAGGTGATAGGGCACAACAAACATTGCTTATGCACTATTCCTCCAGAAGTGCATAACCTGAATCATGAGGAAATAAGAGAAAATCAAATCAAGACACATTTTACAAAATAACTGGATTGTTAACTGCAAAAGTGCCAAGAAGTTCGTAAAAGTCAAGAAAACACTGAGGAACTATTTCAGAAGAGAATAAGGAGACATTACGGAAATATATACTATAAAAGACATCACTGGGACAACTGCCAAACCTGAATGAGGATTAGATAATAGTAATGTATCAGTGTTAATTTCCTTATTTTGATCACTGTACTTTGGTTACAAGTGAGACTGTTGTTTTTCGAAAATAAACACTAAAATATTTGGAAGTGAGTGGGCATCAAGTTGGAAACTTACTCCCAAATTGTTCCAGAAAAAAAGTTATTTGTAATTTATTTGGGGCGGGGGGGGGCAGCAGGGAGAAAATCCACTTTAGGAGTCTGGCAAACATAGTTTCAAAATCAAGTACTTACAACTACAAGGCTTCAGACAAGTTGCTTAATCTCTCTAAACCTTGTTAGCTTGTTTAACAATGGGGATCAATCTGTATTTGGTGAGAATTAAGTGAAATATGTTCATAAAACATATTAGCACAATGCATGGACACTTAGTAAGTGCTTGCTAACAGTTACACTTTCTCTGAAGATAAAATCTTGTAATGCCTGGTTTCCCCTAAGATACTTGGAAAAGAATACCAACCCTGCTTGAGTCTAGCATTTTGCAGACTTTTGGTTGTCAACCACAGTTGCTATTTGTAAAACCTACTGTTTGAAACTCTGTACCGCAAATGAATGGCAGTCTGTTACTGCCTTTGCATAGAAGGAATACACAAATGCCAAGCTCCTTCTGTCTATGGTTCCCCATTTGTCCACTAACATGCAGTCTGGTTTGAGGTTGTGCTTTAGGGGATCCTTAAATTATTAATCTGACCACACTGCCAGTGACTGCTTCACCTCAGTCCACAAGGCAGCATCCTACTCTCATCCATTTAGCAGAGCCATTTCGTTCAAGAGATAGCATGCTTGTCCGAACTTCAGGGAGTAGAGGTTTCTTATTTCCAAATTGAAGAGCAACTAGGAGAGAATTGCACAGCTCAAAGGAAAAGAACAACTCCACCATCTGGGAAGGGTGAATTAACAACCATGTAAGGGAGGCAGTTCCAGAGGCTTCAGATGGCCCTCATATACTGTCCAGGTCAATAAATGAATCTGAACTGCTAACTACTAAATGTTATAAGAATGGTTACTCTGCAAAGTATTTATAGCCTGTAGTAAGTAGAGATATCAAGGGTAAAAAGTTAGAAACTTTTATAACAACTTGACAGAATAACTTATCTACTGAATATAATAAAACAGGACATATATCTTTATTATTGGTGATTTTTTAATCTAGTAATTCATTTTTATTGTATGTTACAAAAACATTGAGTGGTGACAGTCTGGGGTAAAAAAGAAAAAAAGAACTGATCTTTTATCACCAGTTTAAGAGAAATACACTAAGATTTTCATATCCTAAATTTGTGAATAAGTGCTTACTGCATGCATGCAAGGGACATCTGCTTTACAAAACAAAAAAATTATTAAATCCTCACATCAAGGAAAGTCCTAACTCTATACTCATTTTCCAGATGAGAAAACTATGGCACAGGATACAATTTGGTACAACCTGCCTAAGTATCAGAGTAAAGAATATGTCTGATTTCGGAGCTTAAGTCCTTAATTACTAAGCCATAGTTTTGAAAGCAATACAAATTACAAAAAACAAATGGTCAATTTACTTGGCAATAACGAGAGAATTCTTGAATGCATGGTGAACAGCTGCCATTCGTTGAACCAGACTCCACTGTGTGTAAGAGAGAGTAACCCACTTTACCTGCCTCAAGTAAAGGTAAAGTGGGTAGTCACAAGAAAACATATATATCACAGGGATCCAACAGCAGAAACTGAGTCATGGTCAGAACCAAAGTTGGCTGGCTGTCTCTCTCAGGGGCTACTCGGTCACTGATATCGTGAATACTACTGCTTTCTTCTCTGCCTGAGGCTTCCTCTGCTTCAACCTGCATACAACCAAAGATGTTCCAAACCAAGTATACCTGCCCATCACCAGTTTAAATTTCCCTTTGCCTCTCTTGCGGTTACATTTCTCTGATGACACACAGGTCAGAGGTTAAGGGCTGGCTACCTCATGACTCAGGCACCCCTTCTGGTACAGTGGTTTGGCATGGTGGTCAAGTGACACAGAACCTGAGTGAATCCATCTATAATAGCTAAAGGTCAGGGTAGGATTACAAAGTCCATTAAAATCCGTATTTCTTCTACTACATGATGTTACCTGATCTTTGACAAGATGGTAACAGCCTATAGGTGGTGAGGAAAGATTTGGACTCAAGGATTTGTTTCATTTCGCAGGATTTAGGGAAGAGAGAGTAAGAAAAACACTGGAAAAAAATTAAAAGAAATGGTACAAATGAAAAACAGAATTACAATGTAGTAATTCTTTTCATGCAGGAAACACGGGTCCAAGCCAAAAACAGTTGGTACTTCTTTGGGAAACGTAGGATTGATCAGTAAGATAAGAGACTTCAAAATTGAGATCCCGAGACAGTACAGAAAAGTGTGTGTGCAGTTATATACCCACCTTATGTACCTTAATTATTAACTAATCCTGTTACAGCATGGTAGAGTATTATATTCAACAAAGAGATCCTGGATAGAAAGGTTTAACACCTAGATCAACAGAACAACGCTAAATTTTCAATTCAGAGGGAAAAGAACAGAAAGCCAAAAAAAGAAAGGACTTGGGAGGAAAGGCTTTCCACATTCAGAAGCAGACTAGAAACTTTCACAGGAGAAGCTATTGGTATCACTGATGAAGCAGGAGGAAAACCTAAGAACTAGAAACCAGCCATGACCTTAATTTTAAAAAGAGGCTGAGGGGCCTATCAGGACAGATGACATTCATTTAACACAGAGACGCCTAAAAATTTGGATAACTTCTGTAGCTAGAATGAGTCAACAAATAAGTGAATATGACAGCGTTTTCTCAACTTCTAAATGAAGGGAAGGTACGTACATGGTCAGGTAGCTATGCAACATTCTAAGATGGCTGTTTGAATATCGGCAGTGTGTGTACGTGCTAAGAAGATATAACTCATGAAGAGTGAGCAGTTCTGAAAAAGACAGGAAGTTGCCAAGCTCAGGCAAATGTCACCAATGGCAGTGCCCATCACATTCTGCCCAGAGAGTAGAAGGCATATAAGAATATGTAATGGCAACAGAGACCTGAAACATCTGCCAGGCTAAACATCTGGCGCTCAAGGATTTAACACTTGGGGTTTCAAGGTTTACTACATGTAAAAATTGCTAAGAATGAAATGACTTGTGTTGCAGGACAGCTGAGTAGTCATGACTCACTTGGCTGATCAGTGAGTCTAACAAGATCAGCTCAGTGTGGTTTTACAGTTTTTATTTAACACAGGACCTTAAGTAATTCTCAAACAATCATGAGAGGTAGGGTATTATCACCCATATTTTACAGCTGGGAAAACTAAATAAAAGACATGCTACACACTGGTATCTTGAAGTTTTCAGGACACATCTCCATAAATTACAAGAGTCTACTATATGCTATTTCAATGTTTATGTCAGATCTCCCCGATGGTCTTTGAGAGCAGAGACTATACACACAGTTCACTCTATGTTTAGTGCTTAGTATAAAGCATTTCTTTCAAGTTTCAGAGGTCCAGATTATAAGTGTTCTCCTTAGAAGGAAAAGCTTAAGTTTAAATTAGAAGCCTGAAGAACGTGCCTCTATTTGGTCTCAGTTTAATTCTGAGTCTGAGAGATACAAGTTACGCCAATTTAGTGGAAAAATGTTGAAAGTACAGCTACAACCAGGAAGCAGCTCCAGAAAGTGCTCATTTATATAAAGCAAGGATCACGAGGACAAGGGCTTTTGTAAGGCTCAATAGTGTTCACATCAAATTCTGTTATATTCAACTATTTACAGTTATATATTGAACAATTTATGTGAGGTCATTACCATTTCTATACATAATGTGTATCCATATTATTCAAACTGACATCCTTTTATCTGTGGTGAAACGACACAGATAAAATACCACCACAGACAATAGAAAACACAAGGTTATGTTAACTGCTTAAAACTGTAGGTTTATTTCAAGGTAAAAATCTGTTTTTAACATTGCGCACATAATGATAGAGGACAACATTCCCAGATGTGAAGCCATCTATATGATTCCAATGCTAACACTTCTATCTTGATGAAGTCAGGCTAAAAACGCATTTTCAGGAAACCATCACTACTGTGGAGAAACTGCACTGATAACATTGAGACAACGTTTTTTGTTGCTGCATATTAATGTCATAGAGCTAGACTTCAGCTTGATTTACGGACCTCTGTATTGTGTTAGGCTATGCTGCATCATGTGTTTAAACTGCAGCCCCAAAACAAAGGCCTGCATCTAAGAGAATTCTGAAAGTGAAATGAATACCATACTCCAGTACTCACTATTCCATTTCCACTCACCATGGACTTAGCTCTTCAGCTCTTCACCAAGAAATAATCTTAACTGAAGCCTACAAATGGGTAGTAAACTGTAAGATAACATCAGTACAAAACCTATGGGAGGATATTGGTTCCTTTAGCCATTTAACCATTCTGGTACATTAAACTAGGACTCAGATTTAACTCTGCAGAGATACAATTAAGGGGGCTAAATCATCTTAAAACTTAAGAAATACATGAAGCAAACTTAGATGAGATTTCATTATATTTCTTAACTACTTCTATGGGGAATAAACCTCTGTACAATACAGAGTGAAGCAAAAGCAAGTGTACGATTGTGAGTACACGAAACAAAGTTCATTCTTTTGTTATTATTTATTGTATTATTTTCCATACAAACAACGTAAACATACTCTTACTCAGACCTGTATAAGCAATGTAAACATAAACTACATTTGCCCACCTGTGTCTTGAAAAGCCAAGCAAGGTTTCTTTAAAAGCTTAAGTGTGGAAGAAGAGCTGATATACATAAAAATCAAACCAAGTGTTCAGTATCCTAAATCAAACATTTAGCTTCCAGGATTAATTACATTGATGATGGCATTATAGCATTAGAAATAGACCTTAAGTAATTTTTCAAAAATCTTATTTTTATAGTGGAAATTTACACATCCAAATAAATATGAAGAACAAAGACAACCATCAAAACAATATTGTATGGCTACTTTTCTGTCCATAGTCATAAATTCTTTCTCCCAGAAAAAAAAAATCCAAATTTACTTTAGCTTTCTCCCACATTAATCTGGTCGAATCTCCCTATCTGATTTGGGTACAAGATCTGTATACTAAATATAGTGAAGCAAATCATAGACTATAAACATACTACATGTCACAAACATAGATCTTGAGTTTTCAACAAAGGCGTATCAATAAATTATTCCATAGTGATATTTACCAGATCTGTAATGCAGCTAACATGTGAAGGCAAAAACGAGTTTCCTAGAACAGATCACATTTCCTTGACAACTGAAAGTAGAGTTCTACCGAACTCCTTAGGTAGAAAGCAGCTGACAACTCTATTTCTATTATATTTGTTTTATTTTTCCAGCTTTATTAAGGGATAACTGACAAACAAAAATTGTATGTATTTAGAGTGTATACTGGGATGATTTGACATATACAACGTGAAATGGCTACACAGTCAAGCTAATTAACATATCATCTCACATGGTTACCACTTTCTGGG
Source organism: Desmodus rotundus (assembly GCF_022682495.2). NCBI lineage: Eukaryota > Metazoa > Chordata > Mammalia > Chiroptera > Phyllostomidae > Desmodus > Desmodus rotundus. The sequence continues at coordinate 5,546,056 of NC_071397.1, read as the reverse complement.
TGTGGTGAGAACTCCAGACCTGCTCTCAGCAAATTTCAAGCATGTAAAACAGAATTATTAACTATAGATACCATGCTATCCATTAGATGCCCAGAATTTATTCATGTTGTAACTGGAAGTTTCTATCCTTTGACCAATATTTCCCATTCCCCCGACCCCCCAGCCTGGAGACCACCATTCTACTCTCCGTTTCTGAGAGTTTTAATTTTTTTTTTAGATTCTATATATAAGTGCAGATTTTACACATAAAGAATTTGTCTTTCTCTGTCTGGCTCATTAACATAATGTCCTCTGGATTCATCCATGCTGTCACAAATGGCAGGTTTCCTTTTTTTTTTTTTTTAAATATATTTATTGATTATGCTATTACAGTTGTCCCATTCCCCCCCCCAACTCCACTCCATCCTGCCCACCCCCTCCCTCCCACATTCCCCTCCTATAGTTCATGTCCATGGGTCATACATATAAGTTCTTTGGCTTCTACATTTCCTACACTATTCTTACCCTCCCCCTGTCTATTTTCTACCTACCATTTATGCTACTTATTCTCTGTACCTTTCCCCCCTCTCCCCCTCCCACTCCCCTATTGACAACCCTCCATGTGATCTCCATTTCTGTGGTTCTGTTTCTGTTCTAGTTGTTTGCTTAGTTTTCTTTTGTTTTGGTTTTAGGTGTGTTCGTTAATAATTGTGAGTTTGCTGTCATTTTTACTGTTCCTATTTTTGATCTTTTTCTTAGGTAACTCCCTTTACCATTTCATATAATAAGGGCTTGGTGATGATGAACTTCTTTAACTTGACCTTATCTGAGAAGCACTTTATCTTCCCTTCCATTCCAAATGATAGCTTTGCTGGATACAGTAATCTTGGATGTAGGTCCTTGCGTTTAATCTTGGGTAATGTAATGATGATGTGCCTTGGTGTGTTCCTCCTTGGGTCTAGCTTCTTTGGGACTCTCTGAGCTTCCTGGACTTCCTGGAAGTCTGTTTCCTTTGCCAGATTAGGGAAGTTCTCCTTCATTATTTGTTCAAATAAGTTTTCAATTTTTTGTTCTTCCTCTTCTCCTGGCACCCCTATAATTCGGATGTTGGAACGTTTCAAGATGTCCTGGAGGTTCCTAAGCCTCTCCTCATTTTTCTGAATTCTTGTTTCTTCATTCTTTTCTGGTTGGATGTTTGTTTCTTCCTTCTGGTCCTCACCATTGATTTGAGTCCCAGTTTCCTTCGCATCACTATTGGTTCCCTGTACATTTTCCTTTGTTTCTCTTAGCATAGGCTTCATTTTTTCATCTTTTCAAACAGATTCAACCAATTCTGTGAGCATATTGATAACCAGTGCTTTGAACTGTGCATCCGATAGGTTAGCTATCTCTTCCTCACTTAGTTGTATTTTTTCTGGAGCTTTGAAGTGTTCTGTCATTTGGGCCATTTTTTTTTTCTTTTTTTTGTCTTGGCGCTTCTGTTACTTTAAGGGGCGGAGCCTTAGGTGTTCACCGGGGCGGGGTAATGCTGGTGGCTGCGCTGTGACGCTATACGTGGGGGAGGAGCCCAGAGGGAGCAATGGCGCCTGCTTCACTCTCCTCCGGATTTCAATCTTTCACTCCAATACCCACAATCAAACTGGGCCCCTCTGGTGCTGGTTCCCTAGTGGGTGGGCTTGTGCACACTCTAGGCCCCTGTGGGTCTCTCCAACGACCTCTCCCGTGAGGCTGGGAGTCTCTCCTGCTGCCACCCCAACCCCCACGGGTGTTTTCAATCAAAGGTTGGAGGCTTTAGAGCTGTAGCCCTGGGTTGTGCGGTCTGCTTCGCTCCCCGCCATTCGTCCGGTTTATCTATGTTCGAATGTGGGGCTGCGGTGTGCTACCCGCACTCTGCCTGCCCCACTCTCCGCCACTCCGAGTCCGGCCCTCTCGGTTTATCTGCGCGAATGTGTGGCCACAGGGTCTGCTAGTGCTCGGACTGCCTGCCCCAGTCGTCCCACACTCCACCAGTCTCGGTCCCGCCACAGCTACGCGAGTCCTCTTCACCCAGGTGCCCGTCTCCACCCCTCCTACCGGTCTAGATGAATGTTTATTTTGTATTTCCTTGGTGTCGGACCCCCTTGCCGTTCGATTCTCTGTCAGTTCTGGTTGTGCGAGGAGGCGCAGTGTGTCTACCTACGCCGCCATCTTGGTTCTCAGGTTTCCTTCTTTTCTATGGCTGAGTAATATTCCACTGTGTATGCGCAAGCGTGTGTATCACATTTTCTTTATCTGTTCACCCAGTGACAAACACTTAGGTTGTTTCCTTATCTTAGTGACTATAAATAGTACTACAATGAACATGGGAATGCAGGTATCTCTTCAAAATACTGATTTATTTCCTTTCGATATATGTCCAGTTAGTGAGGCTGCAGGGTCATATGGTAGATCTGTTTTCAATTTTTTGAGGAACTTCCTATTTTTCATCATGGCTGTAAGACTTTATATCCCTACCAAGGGTGTGCGAGGGCTTCTTTTCTTCACACCCTCACCAATACTTACCTGTTGTCTTTTGATAACAGCCATCCTAACATGTGTGAGATGCTAACTCACGGTGGTTTTGATATGCACTGACCTGGTGATTAGTGATATTGAGCACCTTTTCATGTATTTGTTGGCCATCTGTTTATCTTCTTTGGAGAGATGTCTATTCAGGTCCACTGCTCAATTTTAAATTAGGTTACAGGTTGGGGCAAAAGTAGGTTTACAGTTTTTTGTATGGAAAATACAATAATTATAAATAATAATGTAAGAATAAACTGCATTTCTCATACTCACAACTGTAAACCTAAACCTACTTTCTGCCCCATCCTATATGTTTTGTTTTTGCTACTCAATTGTACAAAGTCTTTATACAAGGGGTGACCCAAAGAAACTGGAATTTATTTAAAAATTGTGTATTTATTTTTACATATTTAAACTTCAGTTACCTTCAAAGTACTCTCCATTTGATGCAATACACCTATCAAGATGTTTTTTCCACTACTCGAAACAGTTCTTGAACTCCTCAATGTTAATGCCTTTTAGTGCTTCCGCCTTTTTTGTTTCACCTCTCCCACATCGGCAAAACTTTTCCCTGTGAGGAATTTTTTTCATCCAGGGAAATAAAAAAAGTCACTTGGGGCAAGACTGGGTGAATAGGAGGGATGGGGCCCAGAGGTCATGACGTTTTTAGTCAGAAACTGCTGAACACTCAGTGTGGTATGGGCAGGTACACTCATAAATCATCCATCGTGAAATGGGCAAAAACACTGAAGTCAGTCTTCAAAAAAGGTCACTGAAGCTAAACGCAGCCTCTCACAACACCACCAGCTGTACACTGATACAGACGGGTTCCTAGAACACTGACCTAGTGGAGAAAGCCTGTATTATAAGGGGCCCATCCTCCAGAACATAATTCTGGGGCTTTGGAGGGGCTCCCCCTCATATATTTTTAATGTTAACCCCATTATCAGATATATGGTTTACAAATGTTTTCTTCAGTTCCACAGATTGTCTTTTCATTTTTTCCAACTTCAGTTAATGAAGAGACTATACTTTCCCCATTGTACATTCTTGGCACCCTTGTCAAAGTTAAGTTGACTGCATATGCATGAATTTATTTTGGGGCACTCTATTCTGTTCCATATTCTGATGCCGTATTGTTTTGATTACAAGAGCTTTATAAAATAGTTTGAAATCAGGATATGTGATACCTCCAGCTTTGTTATTCTTTCTCATGACTGCTTTGGCTATTTGGGGTCTTCTGTGGTTCCAAACAAATTTTAGGATTTTTTTCCCTCATTTCTGTGAAATATGCCTTACAATTTTCACAGGGATTGCACTGAATCTGTAGACTACTTTGGGAAACATTTTAACAATATTAATTCTTCCGATCAAAGAAAACATGGTATCTTTCCATTTATTTTTTTCTTCAATTTCTTTCACGAATGTCTTATAGTTTTCATTTATCATTCACTTATTTTAAACTATGCAACAATTCTTCCACACCAGCTTCTAGTTTCAAGATAGTAGAGCCAAATTTTCTACTTGAATAAAAAAAAAAAATCTAGACCCCTTAGCATTGCTTATCAGTGTTTTATTAAATTGTGTCTAATAAGAAACAACTTACATACATATATAGGTTTACAGTTTTCTAGGTGCCTTAAAATTTTATTTGATCCTTTAAAACTCCTGTAAGGAAGGTTATCACCATGATCACCATGCAAAGGAGCAAAATGTCACTAAGAGAAATTTAAGTCATTTATCCAATGTCACACAAGAAACAAAAAGAGAGCTACAACTCAATGAAAAAAATAAAATTTGATACCAAGTACAGAGCAGGATATTTCAGTTTTCTGAGATGAGTACATTTCTTTCCTAATATTCCTAAAAACTAAGAAGGTTGTGCAGATTGCCACAGGCTTATTTTAATGTCCTCCAGGGGAGGGAAATTCCACAACCACCAGTCAGTCCACTACCAACAATCGTCACAATCATCAAGGGCTGTCCATACCCACAATTGCTTCCTTCCTACCCTTTCCCTCTTAAAATCTGGCTTCCACATCCATCACTCTTAATGAGACCATCCTAAAACATAATTCTTGACTTTGATGCAGTTGTCGCAATGAAATTTATGGACTCACTAAAAAAATGTGTGCCAAACTATGAGCACACATACCTTTTTCTGACAGAAGAATTCATAGCTTTCGTCAAATTTTCAAAAGTCAGTGACCCCAAAAGGATAAGCACTGCTCCTTAAGGTCACTAATAACAATACTATTCACTAAATCTGATATTCATTGCTCGGTTATTCATTTTCTTATCTCAACCTCACTGATACCAATTATTACCCAAATCTGAAATCCTAAATACCTACTTTCTAGAATCTGAATCACTGGTATCATCTAGTGACTGGCAGTCACTACCTCTGTGACCTCTACCATCCTTTCCTCCTCCCCGCCCCCTCACACCCGGCCAAAACCTGAGCACTCCCTTGTGCTTTCTATATTCACTTCCCTAAGTCAGCGGTTCTCAAAATGCAGTCCACAGAGAAGCAGCAGCAACAGCATGACCTGGGAATTTGTCAAGAGATGCAAATCACTCCAGCCTCACCCCACATGCCCGCAAAATAACTCTGGGGGTGGGGAGGCACCTCAATGTGTCTGAAAGGCCCCTCCAGCTGCATGATCAACTTTGAGAACTATAGTCCTATACACAATAAGCTTCCATAGTACTCATTTATCCTGTCTTTTAACACTAGCTTTGTGCAAGGAACCCATCTTAATATGGTAACTTTTTGAAACTGATTTTACATTTTGCATGCAGTCCCAAATTCTAAGCTGCCTACAAAACATATGCTGTTCCTGTATCACCTAAAATTGAGTCCAAAACTAAATTCATCGAAACACCCACACAAACACAAGCAGAAAATGCAAAATTTCCTTACTCTACTCACTGGCTAAAAACCTTGGAGTCACATTATTCCTTCTTCTTTTTCTACATATGAATCTCAACAAAAACTCATGGATTACTTTATCCCAACATGATTTAGACTTACCAATTGCTCTCCATTCCCATACCAACACCCTGACTGGGATGTTACTGTTGCAAAAGTCTAACCAGTAACTTCCCCAGTGCTAAGTGGCAGAGCCTGGAAATGAACCATTGGTTGTTTGACCCCAGGGTATAGATAGTATAATGAAGCTCTTGCTCATTATACCATACTGCTTGCAAGGAACACAAAGAACTGACATCACTTAACTCCCTACTTAAGACCCTAAATGTCTTAATAGTTATTACTGGATCACAGCTGAACTTACTACTTTGGCATTCATGGCCAAAACACCTACTTACTGATACGCCCACCAGTTTCTTCCTATGATCCAACACTGAGACTTTGTACTCTGGGGATTTCCATGTCCCTAAAAGTCCCAAAACAAGGCATTTCTGCTTAGTACAGCATGAATGAATGACACACACATCAATAAAGCAATGGCCAATGTAAATTCACAGAACAGCTGGAAGTCCCCCAAAGCAACCAATCTTCAATTCAATTGAGACGATCTCTCAGAATTAAGCAATATATCTTTAGCCTTTCCTACTAATTTTATAAAGGTTATTTATAGAACTCACACTTTTGGCTAAGATGAAGAAAGAAGAACTGAATTGATCAGCTCACCTGAAACAACCAAAAAATAACAGGCAAATATATGAAATACTTTTCAAGACATTAGTTATCAGACACAAAAGACAGTGATCCCCTCATAGAGAGGTTGGTGGACAAATACAGGCAAAGCCAGCATATTCCCAGAATTGGAGATACAGAGCTGAGAGTCCAGAGACCAAGGCTGCTAAAGTTTGCAACACAGGAGACTGCAGGGAGTCCGTTTTGAGTGTTTAGCTCAGTACTAATCAAGAGCATCGTGTGAGAAAAGAACCCTAGGCTAAGAACCACGCAGAAGGACTGATAAGAGGGTATAATACCTGGTACTCACACAGGACCAGGAGAACTCCTGTTCCCACCAGAGTTGGAAACCTCTGGATTCACAGGACACAAAGTACACAAAAGAGCTTTGCCTCAATTTTGTGGAATAATTAGCCCTCATGAAGAACTACTCCGGGGCTCCCTAACAAATCTTACTATCAAGACCACAAAGAACAAACTGTTTCCAAGTTAACAGCATTCTAGAATAAAGCATAGGAAGGTCCCCAGTAATACAAAAATATTCAACACCCAACAAGGATAAAATACAATATCTGACATCAAATAACAAACTAACAGAACTAAAGAAGTAGAAAAAATATGAGACAAATGGAGAAAAATCAGTAAAAACTAATCAAGAACTGACAGATACTAATTACTATTCACATTTATCAGTCCCAATTTATTATAATGTCCTTATTAGATAAGGACATTAAAACATATAAATAACTATTTTTTTTTGTTCAGAAAGTTCAGACAAGAGACATGAAAGATACAAAAGACCCAAATTAAACTTCTATAGATGAAACTATAATGCCTGAGGTGAAAAATACACTGGATGGGATTAGTAGGATCGAAGAAATTACAAAAAATTACTGAATGTGGAAAATGTAACAGTAGAAACTATCCAAAATAAAACAGAAACGAGAGAAAAAATGTATCCCTTAGTCGTGGGATAACTTCAAGTGGCCTACTATATGTACAACTGGAATCCCCCAAAGGGTGAGTGCTATGAAAAAATATTTGAATACCATATTTTGCCGTGTGTAATGCGCTCCCATGAATAGTGCACAACCACATTTTTGGCCCAAACTTTCAGGAAAAAAAACCCTTTCATTTTAACTTTTTAATTCAATTTTTTATTTATATTTAGAAGCAAAACTGATTCTTATATTCCAGGGTATTATTTTGCATAAGGATATTGTTATTGCTTTCTAGAGTTATACTTTTAATGCATAAGCATAAGTAAAAGAATTAAAAACATTTATATAGATATAGAATTAGTACTACCCATGTATAATGCGTATCCTTATTTTCCCTCAAAAATTTGGGCAAAAAAGTGCACATTACACATGGCAAAATACAGTAATTGCCAAAATGTTTCAGATTTAATGAAGCTGAGGAACCCAGAGGTCCAAAAATCTAAATGAACTCCAATCCTAACAAATGTACAAAATCATACCAAGGCATAACATAACCAAACTACTCAAAACCAGCCATAAAGGGAAACATCTTGAAAACAGCCAGAAATAAAATATGTGTAATGGAGCAACTAAAATGAGGACAACAGATTTCTCGTAACAAACAAGACAGTGGAGCAACATCTTTAAAAGACTGGAGAGGGGAGAGACGGAAAGAGGGAAAGAGGGGGACAGAGAAACACAACCTAAATTTCTACACCCAGTGAAAATATCTTTAAAACAAAGTCAAGATGAAGACTTCTCAAAGGTACTAAAACTGAAAGTGGTATGGACAGATGGCCTGTCCAGACTGCTGGGTGCAGGCTGAGGAAGGAGTAATAGGAGGGGCCACTGGCGGAGACAGAGCTAGGCCATGGGAATGGAACCTTCTGCACCAAGCCACACTCCTTGGGCACTAATGGCACAGCCTGCAGCCAGACGATACCTCCCTGAACCACCCGGGGCCATGGCAAGAACATGAGTTTCAAAGCACTTCCACTAGGACTGTGAGGCTGCACTGAACAGGCTTCTGCCTGGCAGAAGCTCCACGTCCAGTGCAGAGGTCTGGCTCCTGGCTGCAGATGCCCCACCCCTCCTGCTGAAGCCTGGTGGGGTTTGCAGGGTCCCTTTACCTAGCCTTTTGGTTTGCTCTCTGTCAGTGGGCCCCAAGTGTGGGCACCTCACCTCAAAAACAGGACTAGGATATGAGGGGGTTGGAGGTGACAGAGCATCATGGGAATTTCCCCCACCCCTGGGCAAGACAGCAGCAGGAGGAAATTCTTACACTGATCACACACAAGACTAGTAAGATAAATGGATTAGAGGGCAAAAGCCCTCCGACCCCCATTCCATTATGCTTGGGGTGGGAGGAGCTCACGCGCTCTCTCTCTCTCTCTCACCTGGGAGTATGGGACCTTTCAGACCTAAAAGCTGCATGGCCAATGGTGACACCAGCTCTACACCCAGCCTCCAGGAGTCTGCCCAAAGGCAGACAGCATCTGGGAACAAGCTAAGCTACCCAGATGACCACTTAATGGCTGTTTCAGGCTCCAAAGAATGGTACTTTATAAAATGGAGCAGGAATTCTGGGCAGTGCCTTTTGTTTTGGTTTTGCTAAGGACCTATGGGTTTTGCAGAAGAGATGAGCTTTGAATGGGAGTCCACCATTCTCCCAGGTCATTCAGTACCTTTCCTTTCTCATCAGCCTTTGCCTCTAGAGTTTGCCTTTAAGTGGAGGCAAGCCGGTGAACACCATTTTTATTCAGTAACAAAAAATGTCATCACCAGTAGGCTCTCACCATAAGAAATGGTAAAGAACATCCTCCAGTCCAAATGAAAATGATACCAGATAAAAATATGGATCTATACAAAGAAATGTCAAAAGCATCAGTTATTACATGATAAAGATTTTTTTTAAGTCTCTTTAAAAGAAAATTGACTACTGACAAAAATGGTAACAAAACAGTGAAAGTTTTATAAACTATGCAAAAGTAAAATGTCTGATACTAGCACAAAGGTGGGAAGAAATGAAATCATGCTATTAAGGTTTTTATACTATATATGAAGTAATATATAATAATATCACTTGAGCTGACACTGTGAGAAGTTAAAAATATGTATGAGCCCAGACCAGTGGGGCTCAGACGGTTGGGCATCTTCCGGCTCAGGGCACATGCCTTACTTGTGGGTTTGGTCCCTGGTCAGGGCACTTACGGGAAGCTTGCATCAATGTTTCTCTCCCTCTCTTTCTCCCTCTCTCTAAAAATAAATAAATAAATAAATCTTTTTAATGTGTATGAAACACACTAAAATAATAAAACTCAGTCAACAAAGGAAATATAATGGAATCATAAAAGGTATTCACTTAATCCAAAAGAAAGCAGAAAAAGAGGGACAGATAGGATAAATAGGAAACAAATATCAAAGTGTTATTTGACAGATTAAATGATAGATTTAAACCTAATTGTAAGAACAATGACACTAAATATAAATACCCTAATTAAAAGGTAAAACTGTTGGAATTGATTAAAAAAAAAGACCCAACCATATTCTTTCTATTAAAAAATCCACTTTAAATATAAAAACACAAATAGGTTACAAAGGAAAAAAATGGAAGAAACCATATCATGCTAACACTAACCTAAAAAAAGGTGGAGTTTAGTATAAAAGTGATTTCAGAACAACAATACTACCTAGGATAAAGATAGTCATTTCATAATGATAAAGGAATCAGTTCATTCGATTCCCAGTCAGGGCACATGCCTGGGTTGCGGGCCAGGTCCCCAGGTCTTGTGTGGGGCACACAAGAGGCAACCACACATTAATGTTCCTCTCCCTCTCTTTCTCCTTCCCTTCCCCTAGCTCTAAAAACAAAATAAATCTTTTTTAAAAAAAGGAATCAGTTCATAAAGAACATGTTAAAAATCCTAAAAATTTATGCATCAAGTATCAGCTCCAAAACCCATGAGGCAAAATATGATGGAATTATAAGGGAAAAGAAAAAGAAAAATCCATCCTTATTGCTAGATATTTCAATATCCCTCTCCATAACTGATAGAAGTAGCCAAAAAATCAGCAAAGACACAGGTCTTTGATTTAGGTCAACCAACTTGACCTAAAGGGCATTTATAGAACATACCACCCAAAAACAGCAGAATGCATATTCTTTTCGAGTGCAACCAAAATATTTACCAAAACAGATGGTATCTGGGGCCATACAAAATAAGTCTCAATAAGTATATAAGGACTGAAATCATACAAAGTATATTTTCTGAATGCAATAGAATTAAAATAGCAATAAGAGAAGTATCTCTAAAAAATATTCAGGGAAGGAAAAGGAAATACCATAGTAAACTAAAATGCCCTATAGATCATTATAATTATATATACATGATAATATAACTGCTAAAGAATTATTTAACCAAAAATTGCACTATAAATATATTTGGGGGTAGGGGACAGAACAAGATGGCAAATATTTTATATAACAAAAAGAGAAAAAGTCTGAAAGTGACAAATCAAAATATAGTAATGTATATGTATTAATCATAAATATTAAGAGTATAACTTTGGAAGAAATAGCAAAAAGAATTGAAAACTGGGGAAAACCAGAGGCAGTATGGAGGTGTGGGGCACTTTGTTACACGTAATTCTTTGACTACGTGCTTGCAGTACTTTCACAAAATAAATACTTTAAAGAGAGATTTCATCTACATCATCTCATCCGATTCCCAGTGAGAGAAGTGGGACGACCTCCATGTGACAAAGAATTAACTGATACTCCAGGGTAAGGAGCTTGCCAGAGTCAGGACCACTACACTTTCTTTGATAATCATATATATATAACACTTACCATGGCATCATTTACACAAGTAATTAAAAAAGGAAAAAACTATTTTCAGTTCTAGTTTTTACTTCTGTAAATGCTTTTAGTTATTTTTTTCTCCTCTACTGAAGATGACTAATTGGTTGCATAGAAGGAATGTTCAACTTAATGTCCTGTTTTAGTATACATTCTGCCAAAGCAAGCACTTAACCTCCTGTTGAAAATGAATTTTTAAAAGAAATCTGAACAAAGATTGATTCTTGGCAAATGTGGAGAACGAAATTGTACTCAAACTCCAAGATTAAACATTTTTTTAATCTTACTTTTAACTGTGATAAAATACACATAACATCAAATTTGCCATCTCAACCATTTTTAAGTGAGTTCGGTGGCATCGTGTACATTTACACCTCTGTGCAACTATCACCACCACCCCTCTCTACAACTTCCCATTCTCCCCTCCCTCCAGCCCCGGGCAACCACCATTCCACTCTGAGTCTGACCTCTCTAGGTCCTCCCGTATGAATGGAATCATAGTTAATTGTCCATTTGTGACTGGCTGACTTCACTTCCCATAATGTCCTTAAGATTCATCCATGTTGTAGCAAAACTTTTAAAAACGCCTTTCCAAAACAGTAAAAAACAATTCCTTCATAATACTGTAAGAAATTAAAGCAAAGTGAACTTAAAAGATAATAATTTAGTTGAACTTAAATTTAGTTAAGAAAAATTAATGTTTCGTGGACATCTACTTTTATTCAGTTTCTTCTTAAGGTGAAGAAAACTGTTTGTAAATGTCCTAGAGAAACACAGTAGGCTTCTGTTCACCTTTTGCAAGTAAAAAGGGTGGATCGTTCCACTACTGATATATTAAAAAAAAATAAAATTAATGTTCCCCTCTACCCTAACCATGATTGGGGAACAGTAGAATAAAGGGAGTAAGTCCCATTAGTAAACTATTAAGACAGGGTATCTTGGTACTTTAAAATGTACACAAAGCAAGGGAAAACCTCTATTTTTGTTTCTGAAAAATCCAAACAATGACTTTTCCTCTAAGGTTGGTGCTCTTTTATGTTGTGCAGCAAAGGTCTATAGGAAGAGCTTCCATAAATGCAGACTGAGCCTTTGTTTTGTATTACAAGGGTGGGGCCACAATGAAGACAGTGTTAGGTATTCACAAAATACTGAGTCATAGTAAATATCCTATAAATCAGAAGCCAAATAGCCTCTATTCAGCCACACAAAGCTAAAATAGGAAATACATGAAACCTGACCTTTACGATATACTTTGAAAAGGTTCCCTTGGTTGCAGTTAAAAAAAAAAAAAAAAAAAAGTGTATGCCATTACATTCCTCTCCCTTCTCTTAGTCTGAATTTCTGCCCTAAATACTGTGCATTTATTTCCACTGAAAACCCACACAGAGGTCCCAGCCTTTCAAGGGAGCCACTAAAGAGACAAAGCACACCGGCCCTTTGAGATATCAAAATCATCACTCTGATATTAGGGTGTGGCTGGTTCTGAGTGTTGATTTATGATGCAACTAGAGGCACCCAAGGAGTTTTAACAAGGACTAATAACCAGTAGTGCCTCAAGCGTCCAGGTGTCTGACAAGCACTTAAGCAAGAGATGTACTTTTCATAGACTCAGAATATTAACACCGAAAAAAAGAGAAAAGGGTCTACCTAAAACAAAATCAGATATTTCATATGGCAACTATATAAACAAGTATTTTAGGCAAGACACTCATTTTTGTTTCATAAAAATTAAACTATTTAGCATGTCCATGTCCAAAAGTAAGTGATTTCCACTGTTAACTAAAATAAGACTGTCGATAATGTTCCAATGCATCTGTTTCACTTGCTGTTGATCTACACGATACGTAGTTTCTCCTAACCTCTCAAAAGACAAAATATTAAGTATCCAGCACTGCCATTACCTAAGTTTTTAGAGGAGATCGGGCGAGTCCAGGGTGGCACGGCCACAGACGGTCATCTGAGTTTCTAGGTCGCTACACAAGCTATTAGTGGACCATCTCTATGTGGCACCCACTCAGGTCATCTCAAAAGAAATTTGCTGCTTCTGACTTTCAATGAAGACAAATTTTGGTCTAAGGAGAGTATATAAAGTACTTTTTTTTTTAGGCTCCTCCTCCTGCAGGTCCTTTTACAATTTTTGAGAGGAGAATTTTGTCTGGTTTATAATACGACATTAAACCAGACTATTTGACAGAAGGACACCATAAAAAAAGGTTCATTCTCAGAGAGTATGTATCTTAAGACATGAAATAACTTCATCCTGGCTTGGAAACAAAAAAGCTTTACTAAAGACTTCTCAAGTTCAGAGGGATTTCTTTTAGGCACTGAGGATGCAGAAAACATTTTTAGGACATTTTAGTGATTCTTTAATTGCTACATGGGATAAAATCTCACATACATGTATAATGCAAGTCTCATATTTAAGAAAAATTTTAAGATAAGAAACTTTAATCAAATAGTTTAAATTGTCAATTGCACCAACTCTACTGAATAATGAGTAAACTTAAATAATTTTACTAAGCAATAAACAGAAACATGTATATAATGACTTAGAAATACCAACAAATAAAAGTTACCACTTTGTTACATTTTTTCTTTTAGTTCCATCTTCAAGATTACTAACACAGTATACGAGGAAGAAACTGAGGTTGAGATACACACATAAAAGATGAAAAAAACAAACCACTTTACTCAGAACCACCTCAGTTAACTTTGAAACTCAATAATTCAACAGGCATTTGGAATAAGCAGCAATGTTTTGGAAAGACTTTAATAATCCTTCCAATCAAATTATTTCATGATCAGCCCTGGCTGGTGTGGCTCAGTAGACTGAGCGCCGGCCTGTGAACCAAAGGGTCACTGGTTCCATTCCCAGTCTAGGGCACATGCCTGGGTTTCGGGCCAGGTCCCTGATGGGAGGGGCGTGGGAGAGGCAATCATACATTGATTATCCCCTCCCTCTCTTCCCCTCTCTCTAAAAATAAATAAATAATGTATTTTAAAAAAAGATTCCATGATCACCATTTCCTAGTATCTCCTAATAGGATTCAACACTTCCAGACTTTCTTAAAACATGTAGCAAAACACTTATGATGAACACTGAGTAACTGAATGAGCACGGAAGAAATGACTAATCAAGCTTTCAGTTGCCATTAGAAGTCTACAACTTGTGTTAAAAGAATTTTCGAGAGAGACTCTGACATTACTTTGTGCTTCAAGCATGGAGATTAACAGAGCTGCTGGATTTTAAATCATATGAGTCAAAGAAAATACCATTATCACTTTATGCAAAGTTGACAAATTCAGTGATTTCTGAAGATGGTGAATATTTCAAAGTTATCTGCCCCAGCCTGTTAGGCCGGTTACAGATTAGAACACTGTTAAGGAAAAGGTAGCAACAGATTTAAGCCTTCGTTATCTTTAATCAGAAAATTTTTCAGACTTAAGATACTATCAATATGAGTATTAATCTTCTATTATGGATTATGGGGCATTTAATAATGTCATAATGACTGTCTCTTCAATGTGTCAGTAGGGCTTACAAGACTTTCATTTAAATAAATGTTAAAATGCTGTCTAATTTTAAGTCCAATGAAAAACAAAAAACACAAGCAACTTCATGCTTTCCTTGTGCCAACCATGAATTTCTGAAGCTTTTTTGCTATATAAGCTAAAAACAGAACTCTATTATTTTTAGTGCACATACAAATACAATACTGGAGCCAACTAAGAGGGAATCTCCCTATGGAGTGAAGTAGTAAACTGTCTGCCTATAAATATCTATTTAAAGACGTCTGTCCTTCAAAAGTTTAATGAAAGTGCTGCTAAAATTACAGAGTCTTAAGTCAACGATGACTCAAAATTCTATTATCATCTGAAAATAACATACATACACTATGGGAAAATCTTACATTCTTCCTCATAATTTCCAAGTATCTTTTGGGGATTCTCTATTACATTGAAAACTTGGCTTGATATATTAGAAAATAAAAAGGCTACCAAAGCTATGGTTTTATATAACCTCACTTCCCTAGAGACGAATACTCAGGAATTCAGAAAATTTTGCTAACACATCTTAATCGTGAAGAATAAAGTAGATCTGAAATGACAAACTTTTAAATTGATTTAATCCATGAGGAAATTTACAAAACCATATTTTATGGAGGTAAATCTTCACTTTTCTTTCCCCCAAAAAACTGCTGATCTTTAGTAATGGCTCTTAAAAGTGAGTCAAAGAGTTAAAACCATCTTTTACTCCCAAATGAGTGTCAGCCCCACTCAGAGGTGCCATGTTTTATTTAAAACATACTCTTTCTCAGTAACTGCTTTGTTCTAATTGGCAAGGCAAAGCCGGTCCCTAAAGCACATAGCTCATTACATTCAGTTTGGATTACAAAAACACACCACAGAAACAAACTGCATCGAAATGTACAAATTAAAGGCACAGGAGTATGGGGCAGGAGATGGAATTAGACTGTAATATGGAACAAAACCCACAGGGAAGCTAAGGAACAAATCACTAGTGTCTCTATAAACTATACAAGGTTTCCAAATGAGCAAATACACAAGGCAGAGGACAGGCTTTCCCATAACTCAACCAGAGGCTCCCCGGTGGTCTAGCAGTTAGGATTTGGTTCTCTCCCATAATTCACCCAAATTGCTAAATATGAATACAACAAAACTGGATCTTTTTTCACCACTATTATGCACACATGTATGAGAGAATGGGAATACCAACAAGAAGGTTTAACAAATGAAACCTGCAGGTTACATTATCTAAATATGAAGCTCATCTTTGCCTTAACACTGACAATGTGCAAAGAGCCCTGCAATTAAATCACACCTCCAAACATTAAAAAAAAAAAAAAACCCTTCAAAGAAGCTAAACACAGGAGACCAAATTAGAAAGGGTGCTTCAGTATGCCGCACAGAAGATTAATGAACTAAAAGTTATATGAACAAGAAAGATGTTAAGAAATGAAGATCACACCACCAAAATAGAAAACGCAAAAAACACTCCCACCACCACACATGCAAACCTTTTCCCCAAATTAACTACGCTGTGAAGCTTCCAGCACTATTTCTCTGACTTTCCCTGGAGATCTAAAGACAAACTGCACCTGAACTAAAAGAGAATATACATGATAAAGGTAAACGCCTAACCTACACACAAGTGCAAAACAATGCTGCTGCTACATCCTCACAGGGTTTTTATTTTACAGTACAATCCCACCTAAACCTACTACTACCTTTACTCCTAAAAATATCAAACAGTGGAAGATTAGATTTGGAGTCTAAATACCTAAAATCAAATCTAAGTTCTTTGCTTTAAAACTTATACTTAATCTTGCCCTGACTGGTATGACTCAGTGGGCTGGGTGTCGTCCCACCAACCTAAAGGTTGCAGTTTGATTCCGAGTCAGGGCACATGTCTGGCTTACAGGCGTGCGAAAGGCAACCAACTGATGTTTCCCTCCCTCTCGTCCTCCCCCCTTCCCCTCTAAAAATAAGTAAATAAAACCTTTTAAAAATTTAATCTTGGGAATGTTATTTTAATCCGTTTGAGCTGCAGTTTCCTCATCTGTAATATGGAGATACAAAATCACCAAAGTTGTGAGGATCAAATGCAGTAAATATTGTGCAAAATGGCTTTAAAATATAAAAGGGCTGCGGAAATCTTATTATTGCAATTATTTCATCTCAGGATTTTATCACCTTTTTAAAAACAATATATAACTGTCCGTGCCCTTCCTCCATCTTATTTCACAAACATTAATTCTTGCTCCATTCCTCTTTTAAGTTATCTTTTTTTGGCATTCCTCTTTTAAGATTATGTACCCTTGTTATCCCAGAGACGCCAAAAAGCTGGACACCCCCGGAAAAGGAGCTACCTTTCTGCTACTTAAAACACTGAGCATTTTGTTTCCCATTGGAAGTGCAACAATTACTTTCGATATGGTTTCCTTAACATCTTCAACACACTGCTTCATTTATCTAAACTAGCATAAAAATTAGCAGCCCAATTTAAAAATGGTTATAAGTAAGACAGCAAACTGCTACAGACTAAGAGGTCAGAAAGGCTGCCAGAGGTCAGCTTTCCTAATCAGTGAAGAACTCACTGCCCCTGTCTTGCTTTCATTTGAGAACAAGGAAGCCACCCCACAAAAAATACAATTTCTAATACAAAAACAGTCAACGTATTTCTAACAAATGTTAATTTTAAAAAATAGAAGAAAACATGAGTTTGCAATTGTAATATAAAAACAGTAGTTGAAAAGAACTTAATATGTCACCCTGACCAGTGTGGTTCAGTTGGTTGGGCATCATCCCATAAAATGAAAGATTGCAAGGGTTCAATTCCCAGTGCGGGCACATGCCTGGGTTGTAGGTTCGGTCCCCAGATGAGGCACATGCGAGAGGAGACTAATCAATGTGTCTCTCTCACATCAACATTTCTCTCCCTCTCAACCAACTGATGTCTCTCTCCCTCTTGTCCTCCCTCCCTTCCCCCTCTCTGAAAATAAGTAAGTAAATCTTTAAAAAAGAAAAAAACTTATATGTCCATCAACAAAGGACTAGATAACCTGGTGCACAGTATAATGAGGGTGACCAATAATTCATCAACCACACTGAGTACTAGTGCAAAAAGCATAAACTGAGACTATTCCAGGTAAATCAGGACATTAATTATAATAGAATATTGTAACAGTTAAAATGAGGATTGGTTTCTAAAAGCATTATTTTAAAAGCACTGGTAGTTGGTTGCACCATGGTCCCGTGGACCCAAGGGTCACAGGATCAATTCTCGATCAGGGCACACGTCCAGGTTGTGGGTTCGATCCCCAGTTGGGGCACATCCCAGAAGGCAGCTGATTGATGTTTCTCTCTCATATCAATGTATGTCTCTCTTTCCCCACCCCCCTTCCTCTCTCCCTTAAAAAAAAAAAAAAAGCAATGGAAAAAAATGTCGTTGGGTGAGGATAAAAAAAGATTAAAAGCAATATTAAGAAAGAATGCAAGTTGTAAAATGACTACTGCAACATACTACTTATACATTTTTAAAACAGAAAACAGAATCATACATTGTTTATATAAATACCCATTCATAATGAAAGTACAAATACAGGAATAAGGAGGATTATGGCTGTCTCTGAAGAGCAAGGAGGATAACTGAGGTAATAGAAAACTATAAGAGAATGTTAAGCGTGGGGGGAAATGCCACAATGTTAGTGTCTGTTAATTCTGGGCTGACTAGTGCATGTTTACTGTGTTACTCTTTACAACGGCCTGATTTTCCAGATACCCACAGCAGACAGACTCCCTCCAATGGATGACACACAATGACTGAGAGAATCTGATGAACTGAACTCTTTTCAACAAGTACATAACCACTGTGTGTTATACTTAAATCTTTCTTGGATTTTCAGCTTTGAAGAAATCAAACAGTCTACAACAGTAATCAAATCAACAGAATTACAAAGACAGAAACACCCCATTTCAAATGCTTTATTTTAAAAGCAGCAGCTGACCACTGACTGGTGTGGCTTAGTGGGTTGGGCATCCTCCCACAAACGTGAAGGTCATAGGTTCAATTCCCAGTCAGAGTACGTGGCTGGGCTATACGCCAGGTCCCCCCAGCTGGAGGTGTGCAAGAGGCAACAGATCAATGAATCTTCTCTCAGACATCGATGTTTCTCTCCCTCCTTTGCCCTCTCTCTCAAATAAATAAACAAACAAAAACTTTCTAAAAAATAAAGAGCATCAGCTGCCTTTCTTCTGAGAAAAGGCAATTTGAAAAATCAAGGAATGAGAAGCATACTATCCTGCCCATATCTCACCATGCTATGAAATAACTAATTGGAGTGGATACTTTTACACTATTTCTCTGATGGGTACACATTCTCACAATTTCTAAAAGAATATGTGCATAACAGGGAGTACTTAAAATTTTCAGATCCACTCTGTTCCTCTTACTCAGATCCTCAAAATTCAGCTGTAACCTACAAATCTTCCTTTTCAAAAGTTACTTGAATTAGACCACTTCAATTCTTACTTTCTAACAGTGAATAAAAGCAGGAAAGAGATTAGAGTGTAACTCCAAGCATACGCGCTGCAGGTTCATGTGAAAACGTTTTAATTTACTGGCTATGAAATAGGAATTTGTTACCCTGTTCTGGTAATAACCATGAAACTCAAGCCACCTCGAAGAAAAACGTTTTCATTTTGGTTTACCTGCTATTCCACCCTACGCCCAGCATTGCTGCAGTACTTACGCTGGATGTTAACATTCAGATTCCCTATGCTGCAAGCTACAGCCAACTCTATTTTGCTCATTCCAGAAAGAAACTAATCATTTGGAGTCTGTCAGGCATAAGTACAATGCACTTTACTTTCTAAATTTTTATAATTTTTAAATTACATTAATATAAAAGTCTGGATGTATAAACCAATGGTTTTCCATGTTTTTTCATGTCATGGCACACATAAACTACTAAAATTCTGCAGCATGCCAAAAATTCCATTTTTTGCTGACCTAACAAAAAAATAGGTATAATTTTGTTTCATTTGGAACTGCTGGCTATTGTTGTATTTGGCTGTTGTCACTTTTTTATTTGACAATGTTAAGTGAAAAGAGGTCAGTACCCCTGACTAAACAGTCAGGTATTGCATGTTTTAAAAATTCTTGCAGCACACTGGTGTGTCTCTTGTGGCACACACCAGTTGAAAATCGCTGATATAAACAAAATCAAGTATAGTTAAAGTCTTCTCCAAATACTCCTACTCTGAGATTACCAAAATTAAAATTTTCGTGTACTTTCTTCCAGCTTTATCCCATGTAACTATATACATATAAATTATCTGCAGTCTAATTAAAAAAGGATTATTTCACATACTGCTTTTAGTCTTTTTTCAGTCAGCATTTAATTAATGTCCCCATGTTATTTTTAAAAGGGAAAAAATTCCCAATAAACTAATGTTAAGAGCATAAATTATGGAACTCTTATCATTCAATTAACATTTTGGATTTAGGAAATTTGACAGGCAATGAACAAGCTTGGTAATTTTCAGACTGGATACCAAGCAATGGGAAAAATAAAATCCTACACTGATACTGGCTATTTCAATCCCTTACAGCCTTCCTGAAGTCCATTTTGAATTTAGAATAATAATTATACAATACCAAAAA
This sequence comes from Desmodus rotundus, assembly GCF_022682495.2. Lineage (NCBI taxonomy): Eukaryota > Metazoa > Chordata > Mammalia > Chiroptera > Phyllostomidae > Desmodus > Desmodus rotundus. The sequence continues at coordinate 5,525,846 of NC_071397.1, read as the reverse complement.
ATAATAAAAATGGAAATGAAATTATATACAGAATTAAGTTTTCTACTAGCTAACAAAGGCTACTAACAGAAATATATTAATTATAACAATATTTTTCTCCAAAATTAAATAACAAAACCCAGCACCTAAGATGATTCATTTGAATAGGCACCTGAACACAGATTCCTACAAAACTAAGTACACAGCTGTAAAGACATACCAGAATTGCTTCCTATACGAGGTATACCGTTTTCTTTCTTTTTGCAGCATTCTTCACCGACAATGAGGCACAAGGCATAAGTAGCCATCAAACAAAGGTAAGCTTAACTATCTTCCCAGTAAGAAATACATATTTTTGAAAAATTACACTGAAACTAATTTTACATAAAATTAAATAACTTCACCATTATCTTATAATTTAAGAAATGCTTTATCTGCATTTTTAATTAATACTTAACTGACACTTTAGTTCTTACACTTTAGTTCTTCTAGTCTTGTCCCTTTCTGTAAATCAACATAGCATTAAAAGTATTCTTTTTTAAAGAAAGTACTATTATAAAGTTTTTTAAAAAGCTTTTTGCACTGTGAATAATCGTCTCTCTCTTATATCCAATTTTATGAATCATGCAAGTTTCTTAAAAGTAAGCCTTAAGTGAAACAATATGTTTAAATCATGTCTATAGTTCAAAAGAAACTGCCTCCTTTGATTTCTCAATGAAGAACCTTTGTCATAGTTATAAATAATATACATTTTAACCTGATACCAAACTGTATTACAAGGCCACTGTAATCAAAACAGCCTGATACTGGCATAAAGACAGACAGACCAATGGAACAGAACAGAGAGCCCAGAAATAAACCCAAGTCTCTACGGCCAATTAATTTTCGACAAAGGGGGCAGCAGTATAAAATTGAGTAATAATAGCCTCTTCAACAAATGGTGTTGGGAGAGCTGGACAGCTACATGCAAAAAAATGAAACTCAACCACCAACTTCATACACAAAAATAAATTCAAGGTGGATAAAAGACTTAAATGTAAGTCGTGACACCATTAAAGTCCTAGAAGAGAACATAGGCAGGAAAATCTCAGATATTTCACGCAGCAGTATTTTCACTGATATGTTCCCTAGAGCAAGGGAAATGAAGGAAAGAATAAACAATGCAACCTCATCAAAATAAAAAGCTTCTGCATGGCTAAAGAAAAGAGTATTAAAATAAAAAGAGAACCAACCATATGGGAAAACATATTTGCCAATCATACCTCAGACAAGGGTTTAATCTCCAAAATATATAAAGAACTCACACGACTCCATTCTAAGAAGACAAGCAACCCAATTAAAAAATAGGCAAAGGGCTTGAACAGACACTTCTCCAAGGAGGACATACAGAGGGCCCAGAGACACATGAAAAGATGCTCAGTATCACTAGCTATCAGAGAGATGCGAAATAAAACCAGAATGAGATACCACTTCACAACGGTCAGAATGGCCATCCTAAACAAATCAACAAACAAGTGCTGGAGAGGATGTAGAGAAAAGGGAACCCTAGTGCACTGTTGGTGGGATTGCAGACTGATGCAGCCACTGTGGAAAACAGTATGGAATTTCCTCAGAAAACTAAAAATGGATCTGCCTTTTGACCCGGAAATTCCACTACTAGGATTATATCCTAAGAGCCCTAAAACACCAATCCAAAAGAACCTATGCACCCAATGTCCACAGCAGCACAATTTACAATAGCCAAGTGCTAGAAGCAACCTAGGTGCCCATCAGTAAATGAATGGATCCAAAAACTGTGGTTCATTTACACAATGGAATTCTATGCAGCAGAAAGAAAGAAGGAGCTCCTACCCTTTGCAACAGCATGGATGGAACTGGAGAGCATTATGCTAAGCAAAATAAGACAGGCGGTGAAAGACAAATACTAAATGATCTCACCTTTAACAGGAACCTAATCAACAAAACAAACAAACAAGCAAAATATAACCAAAGACACTGAAATTGAGAAAAGGCTGACAGTGACCAGAGGGGAGAGGGGAGGGAATTTCAGGGGAAAAGGGTGAAGCGTTTGTAAGAACAATTATAAAAGATACATGGACAATAACAAGGCTGGGGGGGGGGTGAAAACGGGGGGGGGGGGGAATTAGGCTGAGGGGGGAAAGGAAGAGAACTGTACTTGAACAACAATATAAATAAATAAAATACATTTTAGTATTAGTTTTTATAATTTTTATTGTATTTTTTCCATCACTATTTATCCCCCTTATACTGTCTTCTACCTCCATCCTCCCCCCCAACAATCACCAGCCTGTTGTCCATGTCCATGAGCTCTTTTTCTTTTTTTGCTCCATCCCACATTAGTTTTTTAAAGAAATTATTGCAAGTTATTAAAAATTAAATACATACTGTTATCTAAAAGTCCACAGGACCAACTGGTTCTTTTTACATTGAGCACATGCTAAGTTTTTCTTCTGATAAGGAGCTGTCATCTTGCTACTCAAAGAATCCTCCATCCCCTGGGACATCAGGCTTACTCCCTTCTGAAGTATTAAGTCTATCGATTATAGCTATTTCATAGTCACTACATTCCTCTCTCCCCAAGAGCAAGCGTTTCTAAGGGTGGCAGAGACAACGTCACATTGCAGAAGTTATCCAGTCAGTTCTTCAAAAATTTCTGCCTTCCCCACTTGTGATCATCCTGTTTGATTTTTTGTCATCCATACTATTATGTAGCCATATCATTTTGTGAAAAGCACTGTTTAATGATAGTTGGGCTTAAATATGATAGTACAGGAGGTCATTGTAAACTAGGTAACAAATGTTCTTAAATATCAAAGACCAGTTAGTATCTAACACTCACAAATTCATAAAATGAGTTGGTATAAGACCATAGGCAATATCGTTTTCTACCTTTGTAAGAGGCAGGACTACCCTTCAGATGCTATGCTTGATTTTTCATGTATATTTTAACAGCAATCAGGTTTAGTTCATACTTTCACACAGAAAATCATGAAATCCGAACTAGTTAAAGAGCTCAGAATGGACAAAAGTCAGAAGAAATCAAATGGTTAACCCCTTGCCTAAAGACAAAAAAAAAACAACCCTATTTTGCAAAGAAAATGAAGTCCCAAATAATTCAATGACTTTTCAATGAATTTCTGCAACTGAATGGTTTTCAAACTTTTTAAACTATACTCCACAGTAATATACAGGGTAAGGAAAATGCAGGTTTACAGTTGTTCATACAGAAAATAATACAAGAATAAACTGTGTTTCATATACTCACAACTATAAACCTACTTTTGCTCCGTTCTGTATTGTTTCCATTCCCTTTGCTGTTTTTCTGCCCTCCCCTTCAGCGCCCCCCCTTCACATGTTCTATATTTTTCTTCCTCAAATCATAACTGTATATGTTTAAAAATTTGGGTTTCTTAAGACTAAGACTATTTTGTGAGCAGAAGCCTGAAACACCTGCAGTGTTTGAGTAACAATTCTCCCATCTTTGAGTTTTGATGCATTATCCTTCGCAGTCAGAAGTGTTAATTATTTTTATATTATATCTAAAGAAAGGATTTGCATAGCAGATTTATAGTTTATATGAAGTTATGGAAAGACTGTATAAACTATTGAAAATTATGGCATTTAATCACCCTTGAATGTAAGTTATCAATTGATAACATATCACAGACCTTGACTCTTTTTAAAGCTGAGGGTCCTTTTTTTGGTTTTTGGGGGGGTTTTGTTTGTTTGTTTGTTTGGTCTAGTTATGGTTTTCCTAGCCCCTAGGTAATATTCTACCTGTCATACTCTCTTTTCTTTCACTAAACATTTTTTATATTATTATTTATAAGACTTTACTAAAAGGTAGATATACAAAACAAAATTTCATGACATAGTATGTTTAATCTCAGGTTATTATTTATTTAATCTTTAAACAAAAGAAAACAAGCAACATTTAATTTTAGTGTGTTGTACATAGTATTTGCAGTGATTATTTCCTATTACACTCAAATTTTTAAATGCTAATCATTACCCATTAAACTGATTTCTCTACCCCACTAATGAATCACAACACCCACAGTTTGAAAAACTGCGTTAGAAAGTAGTGTTTCAGCCAGTAAATGTTTGTTTCCTTTCCTTTATGAAGAAAAGGAAATTTACCTAAGTGATGATAGTTATTGGGAGTATGTGCTCACCAGTTGTATTTCATCAGAGATAAAGTTATCAAAGCTAACTTTAAGCTAGCATCCTCCTCTCCCAACAAGACTTTAAGTATATTTTTATTTATTTCATTCAATTTTATATAAACAAGTTATAACAAACTCACTTTCACCGAAGATTTATTCTGAAAAGGAATCTTGAAAAACCTCTGAATAACCTAATGATACACAACAGCTATTTTTAAAGTGATTTTTCCATCCTCCAAAAGTATATTTTACACTTTAAGTTATACTTTGAAAGAGTATTTGCAATCACAGTGGCCGCGGCCAAACAACCCCATGGCATCTTGTATACCGCACGACTGCCGCAATAACGCCCTTCCGTAACCTACCTTCTTCATACACGGACAGCACTCAGAAGCACATCTTTAACACTGAACCGTCTTTTTTCTTTTGATTTTTGAAAAGAAAACCAAATGCTGCTTCAGCAAGCAGGATGTTACTAGTTATTCCTTTCAAATGACTAGTTATTCCAGAATCAGGAATGTAGGGGTAAAGATAAAGGGGAAAGAAGGAAAGGGTATCTTCTTTACACACTTGTAGTATTTTTTAAAATCTTATAATATTTTAAAACAAAAATGGCAAAGTTGTGTACAGAGTAAATGGCTATAGATCACCAGAGGAACAGCAAATAATAATCATGGAAAATAAAACTAACAAGTCCAAAGAAAAGCAAAGACCATGGCTGAACTGTCTTCATTAGTAATTTTTTAAATTTTGTATTTAGTTAGGGACATGAGACAGTTCTTTGAGTATCTGATCTCAGCCACATTACTCAAAGGTGCCTGGCCTTCCCCAAAGCTACACTTTACTGAATTATAAGGGGCAGCTAACTCTACATGGAGAGTCATACAATCTAACCTACATTTTGTCTCATCTCTACTTTTATCACTACTATAAATTCATCAGTGAGGAAGCATTTCTTCATACCTGTAATTGTAGATAATAAAGAGTAAGGAAAGCAGAATATACTTCTTTAACATGGCAGAGATACTGTTGAAAGTTAGATAAAAATCAAACTTTCCAATATTCTTTCCTTTAACAGACCTAAAGTATTTCACAAATTCTAAACTTCTAACAGATACAAACAGCCAGTATCCCCAGCCCTCTCAACTCCTTCCCACCTATCCCCTAGTTTAGGCATAAACGCAAAGGTCTAAAGCCCATACTATGATTATTTCCTCACCCAAAACAGCATAATGAACAGAAGGTAAAAACTGACGAAGATTCTCCCCTTAACCAAACTCTAGCCAGGCTCCTCTGAGCCCTCTTCTCAACCAGGCCTCAGCCTTGGCCTAAAAACTATAGACTCTTAACACAAATAACTTCATCCACTCCTCTCACCCAACATTAAAAGATTTAAACATATGCTAACAGTTCTAGTAGCTCAAGGCCCCATCCCTAGGTTGACCATAGCACCTCTTAAATTGCCTGCCTAGGAAAGCTCAAAAAAATGTAAGATTTGGTATAGCCAACACCTGACTACAGGCCCCTGAGCAGCCTGTCTTTGAGCATTTACTAAAAAGAGTTTACAACTGTGAATCTTTCCTCTGTTCCTTTGAGATATAGTGTATGTATCTCCTACAACTCAGGAGATTTTCCTCAAGGACACAGGAAAGCCACTCTTTTAAAAGGTAATCTTCAGTAAAGATAAGGCCTCAGTCCCTGTACCAGGATAAAATCCCAACTGGTACAGTTGTTAGCTAAGAGACACAGCCAGCCTTATCATATACACTGACCCACCCTTTGTAATCTTTCACTTCCCTGACTCTACCAAGCCAAGATAGCAACTCCTGCCTACTCTCTCTCTGCCTTTAAAACATCCAGTCCCTCTGCACAAATCCAAGTTGAGTACAGTTCACACAGAAGCTTCTTCCCCATTGTAGCAGCACATTACTGATTAAGATCTGCCCTTACGAACCCTCGTGCACTGTTGGTGGGAATGCAGACTGGTGAGGCCACTGTGGAAAACAGTATGGAATTTCCTCAGAAAACTAAAAATGGAACTGCCCTTTGACCCAGCAATTCCGCTGCTGGGATTATACCCTAAGAACACTGAAACACCAATCCAAAAGAATCTGTGCACCCCAATGTTCATAGCAGCACAATTTACAATAGCCAAGTACTGGAAGCAACCGAAGTGCCCATCAGCAAACGAGTGGATCCAAAAACTATGGTATATTTACACAATGGAATTCTACGCAGCAGAGAGAAAGAAGGAGCTTATACCCTTTGCAACAGCATGGATGAAACTGGAGAGCATTATGCTAAGTGAAATAAACCAGGAAGTGAGGGACAAATACCATATGATCTCACCTTTAACTGGAACATAAGCAATAGAAGAAAAAAGCAAACAAAATATAACCAGAGACATTGAAGTTAAGAACAATCTAACAATAGCCAGGGTGGGGGTGGGAGGTGGGGGCGGGGACAGTGGGTAGAGGGGATTACAGGAACTACTATAAAGGACACATGGACAAAACCAAGGGGAGGGTGGAGGGGGGGAGGGAGGTGGGTTCACCTGGGGTGGGGTGGAGGGATGGGGAGAAAAGGCATACAACTGTAATTGAATAACAATTAAAAAAAAAAAAAAAAAAAAGATCTGCCCTTACCACTTCTAACTAGTGTTTGGCTTTATCTCTGCCAAAAATGAAGTAATAAAGAAGAAATGTTAAACATATCTCAATTAGTGAAGACTTAAATACTTTCTATAAGATCATTTAAAGTTCTTTTTTTAAAAAAGAAAACATGAAGGCTTCAACTTTATGAAGGAATCATAATTCATAGAGTCAACCAATCGACATTCAGGGGCTGGAAAAGGCACCTGGCAAACATCAAGCCCCGATCCTTCTAGTTACAAATGATGAATCTAAAACCCAAAGAGATTAAATGACTCACCCACGGTAATTTCCATGAGGGACTGGATTAGAAATAGCTAATTGAGCAACACTGTCGTCCTGACTCCAACATGAAAACATTTTTGACCCCTCCCCCACATACTTTTTTTTTTTTTAACATTTTTTCTCTTGCATTCTCATTGGTAAAGGCAATATTCACCACTAATCATTCAATACGAAACATGAACATATATTACTCTAGTACAACATGAGTTTTTACAATTCCACCATATACCAACAACTCCACAGTGAAGAAAGTTTGTTTGGTGCAACCGTACACATAAGACTTCATTTCACTCAGGGAACAGTATTTCAACAGTCCTGGGCAAATATATGAAGCACCTTGGTGAAGAGAAACAGCTTTCACACACAAGCAAAAAAAACAAAAGCTCATGCATTCAACCCAAAAGAGGGCCAAATGATTTAGATGGTCTTAAAAACAACCAAAAGAAGAACAATAGAAGTAAATTAAAAATCCTTTTCTGCACTTACCAGCAAAGCATTTGGAACAGAGGTTCATAGTCTTGCTGGACCTAGGGCAAAAGAGAAAAAAGAGCGAGCTAAAAATTCAGTATCACTGGTCAGGCGACTGAACTAATAAACTAGTGATAAGTCCCTAACCAGCCACACCTCTCCCACAACAAAACCAAACCAAAACACAATGCTTTTTATTTGTGACTTATCCAATGCATTAATTTTTGTGATTCGCAGCTTAAGATGACACAGGAGCCAATTTCTCCCACATGAATACCACATCCCCATGTTCATACTGGAACATACACATACCACAAAGTTATCACTACAAACAATGAAAACTTTGTCTGAAAAGGAGTAAAACTTTCTCCTTGTATATGCACTCATTTATTTCCACAGCATTAGTTGAACTTTCATCCCAACTTCTTTCCCCTCATTCTAGTCCTATTTCAGATTCTGGTCACATTATGAACTTGTTTAAAATGCTTTCTTCAGATGTTCCCAATCAAATTATTTTTCATGTCCTTTCATCTGTTAACAATAGCTACAATTCACTGAATAATAACTTGGATGGGCACTTCACATACATTATCTTAATCTTCCCAACACCCCTGAGATGGGCATTTATTACCATATTTGCTTTGCTTCTAAAGTGCACTTTTCAAGAAATCACATTGACATTTGTACAACCAGGAAACATCATATTGTTGGCTACAAGGGATGACTAAATTGCTGAAAAAATATTCCCCCCACCTCCTCCTCCAAGGAGTCTTAAATTGAGAGGTCTTAAATCAACGACAGTCTCATGCCCATTTGACAGGTGAGCAGCTTGCCCAAGGTCACATAGCTGGAGAATTGCAGAGGAAGTATGTGACCTCAGGACTGAGCCAACTCCAAAAGCAATTCTGCCATCCTTTGTTCACAACGCCGCACAGCACCTGGCACCGTACAGCAGCCCAGGCACAGCATGACAGGCACCTGCTGATTTCTTCTCCTTGCTGTTTCCCCTCCTGATTCTCTCCCCCGTAGACTCATTCCTACAGCTTTCTTCCCAAAGCCTCCTGGAATACTCTATGTTGGATAAGCTGACCTATTTATAGCCTCATTCCTTACCAACTCCCCTCCTAATATGTTAGTCTTTGCCCAGAGCTGCTCCTACACATGAAATAAACCAACTTCCTTCTGCCCTCCTTAGTGAATTTTATAATTGATGAGCGCCTCCCTCAGGAAGTATTCCCTGATGACCATGACTGTATCCAGTGTAATGGTTAGTAACTGTCATAGGGTGACAAAATCAGGAAATGGGGGATGGTCATTACTTCTCCTTCCCAAAGGAGATTCTATGTTAACAGGTAGATCTTCCTTTAAGATTCTGCTTAATATAAAGACACAAAAGGAAGTAGGAAATTTAAGTATCAATAAATGCATAAAATGAATAAATGAACAAAGATGTATTAATAGTAGAATCTAACAGTTTTTACGCGCCTACTATGTGGTAAGCATGATATCAGATACCTTCAACTTCATTTTACCAAATGAGGAAACAGAGGCTCCAAGGGCTATATAACTTGCCAAAGGTTACAGAACATGCAAATGTATGAACCTGGTCTGCCTAACTCTAAAGCCTGTGTTCTTTTCATCACGTGCCTCCCATACCGAAGAAGGATAACTTGGGGGAATGGTCCCACAACTACAGCTTTAATCCATAGAAATCAGGTCAGCTCCCTAAGAAAGTAGTCTTTCATTTGGTGAAAGCACAATGCCTGTCCTCCCCTCCAAAAACACGTACACACGACAGGGAGCACCACAAGGCTACCAGTTCCAGTACACGGATCTGAAGATAAAGAAATTCCTTTGTTACCAGAACTCCCCCCAGGAAAGCAGGCCTCTCCCAGAAGTGGTTTCCCTCTCTGGTTACACATGCACTGCCATTAAAGCCAGAGGTGACTTGTTTGTCACCTCTGCTGCTCCCCACTGTCCAGCAGGAGTCAGGAGAAGCCCACAGAGAACCACCAAGGGCAGATCAGCACCCAGTGTGCTAGTTTTAACCTCTGTGTAAGCTGGTAAGAAAAAAAATGGCAAAAGAGCATTTCTCTCTGCATCCTCTTCTCTGCAAATACTTCATGTATTTAAAATAGTCACTAAACCTACATATTAACTAAATGACATACATTCCACTTTCTGCTTAGGATTTTTTCAGCAATGTTTATCAATCAGATCATAAATGAAATAATCAAAACAGAGATGTCTGAAACCTGAAATAAACCAGATTCTGGCTACAGAAATAATGGCCACTGGTAATGTCAACTTGGATCCCGCAGGTCAACAACAATGAACTCACAAAAACCGGCAGAGGCTTCTGAGAACTGTGCTCCTTTCTCGTGTTTAACGTGTAAAACTTGAAGTTAGCCACAGGCATATAACTATTGACTGCCCATGTGATCACTATGCACCATCTTGGGACAAACAGTTCCCTATGTGGCAGCAAACATGAAAGGTAAACTATGATTCTCTAATGTCACCACTACTGCCCCCAAAATTGCTCTTACTGAGCTCTCTAATGGCTACCATGTTCCTAAAACCAATGTTTACAAGCAGGTTGAATAATAACCACCTAAAGATATAAAATCCTAATCCCTGGAATATACCTTATTTGGGAAAAAAGGTCTCTGCAGATTAAGGATTTTGAGCTTACCCTGTATTATCCAGGTGGGCCCTCAATGACAAGTGTTTTTGTGAGAGGGAAAGGAAGTTTGGAGAGACACACTGAAGAGACACTCAGTGAAGATGCAGGCAGAGACTGGAGAAATATAGTCACAAACCCAGGAATGCTGGGGCAGCTATTGGAAGGTGGAAAAGGCAAAGAATGGATTCTCCCCTAGACACCCGTACTCCCAAGGGGAATCAGACGCCCCCGATCACTCACACACCAACACCCCTCCAAGGGAAGTCAGTGCTGCCAGATTTTGGACTTCTAGCCTCCAGAACTTTAAGAGAATAACGTTGTTTCAGCCATCAAATTTGTGGTAATTTGTTACAGCAGCCTCAGAAAACTAATACACAGTTATGTCTCTGATCTCAATTTACTCCCTTCTGTCAGCACTATTCAATCAGATTCTTCTAGAAATTCCATTTCTGCCTTCTTACCACTCAGATTCTGGATCAAATTTGCCCCTACCCTCCAGTTTTCCTCCCACCTCAATACTTCCCTTTAGCCACCTTTTCTCACTCCTCCTCCACCATCAAGACTATCTGGAGGTCCAGGATTCAGTCCTCATTACTGCTGCTTAGTGATCTCATACAGTCCCATGCTTTAAATAAGACATAAATAAAAGACTCACAAATGTTCACCCTCATCCCAGACCTCTTCACCTTGCTCCAAATTTAATATATATAACTACCTATATCTAACATCTCGAATCCAACATTTCCAACTAGAACTCTCAATATTCCCTGCAAACGTACGTGACCCATTTTGCCCGCCTTGTAAAAGGCAATACCTTCTTCCCAGTCACTCAACTCAAAATCCTAGAAACCAACTTTGATTCCCATCTTTCCAGCAGTCTTTCATACACAATAGTCAGCAAGATTCATTAGCTCTACTTCCAAATACACCTCAAATCTATCTACTTATCTCCTTTGTCAACACCTCTACTCTGGTCACCATCAACTCACACTGGGCCTGTGTAAGTGACTTTTTACTGGTCTCCCCATTCCCACTCTTGACCTTTCACAATTATTTTAAACACAGCAGCCAGAGTAAAAAGGGGATTAAAAGGGGATTATTAGCAGGGAGGGGTAGGTGGAAGAATGGAGGAAATGGTACAGGGAAATGGTAGGTATGAAATAGGGGGAGGTTAAGAATAGTATGGGAAATGCGGAAGCCAAGAACTTGTATGTATGACCCATGGACATGAACTAAGGTGGGGGAATGATGGTGGGGGGAAGGGGTACAGGGCAGAGTGGAATACAGGGGAGAAAAAATGGAACACCTATAATAGCATAATCAAAAGAATATATTAAAATTTTAAAAATAAAGTCAAAAAAAAAAAAGAAAGAAAGAATGTAAGTGTCCTAAGAGCAAAGACATTCTTGGTCATTCATTTGCTACTCAGTAGGTACCCCCCAAAATACTTATTAAATGAAGAAGTCAATCCTCTCTTGAAGGCATGAACCATGAAAAATCTAAGTAAAATTTTTAAATGCATTTTGGAAAGGTCATTCAAACACCACCTAGAAGACAGAGCAGCACCCCCAATTCCTGTAGCTGTCAGCCTGTCATCTCTCAGGCACTCTGTCAAACTGTATTAGCTACAACTGGTAGGTAATGCCACCCTATATACCCAGCCATGGTTTGTCACTCGGGAGATAACAGTCTCTTTCCAATGAGATAAAAGTTCTGGGGGGCGGGGGGGAGGAGGCTTAAATTGTTTTCTTTCAATAAATAATATTTAATATTTTCTCATTTTAAAAATATATGTCCCTTGCACAGAATTTAGAAAAATCATTTAAGAAAAAACCGGAGATCACTGATAATCCTACCCCTAAAATAAGAACTGTTATTATTCTGAAATAATTATTTCTTAAGGACAGATTATAAAATTAAGAATTTATTATATTTAACAGTATTGACAGTGGTGTGTGGTATGTTCACAGGTTTGCATTTTATTATGCTCTAACAGACACATTACATGTTTTTCATATATGATGTATTTCACAAAAGGTGTATAATCGAAATTTCATTTTTAATTTTATATTTATATTTACTATTTCTCATGTCATAAACATTCTTCAAAACCATTTCTGTTGCTCTACAATAGTCCAGTATATACTAACATTATAATTTATTTAATCACACTCTTACTGTTGGATGTTTAATGTTTACCCCAGATTTTTTTGTTTTACAAAAATTGCTATAATAAGCATTTTTAGACATAAATCTCTGGTCATAAATATTTGAATAACTGTCTTTAAAACTGAGTCTGAGGGCAATTACTAGATGAAAAAGTATGATTTGGGTAAGTACTGCATAATTATTTCCCAGATAAATTCTACCAATTTATACTGTCATCAAAAGCATCTATCTGAAAGAACTTTTTCAATACACTCTCACCAGCATGGGTGTAATTGCTTTCACATCTTTGTTTTATGGGAGAAATGGTTATCTTGCTTTAATCGTATTTTACTGTGAAATAAAAAATTTCGTCCTGGCCAGTTGGGGTGGCTCAGTTGTTTGAAGCCTCATCCCATACACCAAAAGTGTGCAAATTCAATCCCTGGTCAGGGCATGTACCTAGGCTGCAGGTGCAATCCCCAGTCAGGATGAGTACAGGAGGCTACTGATTAATATTTGTCTCTCACATCGATGTTCATTCCTCTCTCTCTCCCCCCCTCCCCCCACCCCCCCTTTCCTCACTCTCTAAATCCTCTGGTGAGAATTTTTTAAAATTTTTCCCCAATTTTGAAGGTTATCAATTTTTAAATAAAAAATAAATTAACCTTCCAGCTAATTCATCTTAGGGATTAAAATAACATTACTAATTTCTAAACATTCTAGAAACTTTATCTATCTGTAATATCTTCCTGCCATCCATACAACACTACTATCTCTCACCATCCAAGAAAATGTACACGTGCCAAGTCTTCCCCAAAATATTTTAATATGAATGTACAAATAAAAAACCCTGTCACTATACCCATGTTCCTCTGCAACACTTCTTTTAAATTTGAGAGGGAGAAGCTGAGGCACAAGAAAAATAAAGAGTCAGAAGGACAAACAGCAGTACCAGTTCATGACTATACCAAGCCCCTTCCAGTCTTAGAGCCCCTAAATTTCTCTAGGTTAGCCATGGATCATAAAACTAAAAATAAAATAAAATAAAATAAAGTAAAAATCTATGACTACCAAGGAATTTCCTTCTTAATGAAGAGAACCAATCAGTAAAAACCAACTAGTCATATTTTCTAATTCACTCTCCTTTAATAATCCAGAGGAAGGGAGGAAAGGCAGGTGAAGGAAGAGAAGGAAAAACATAAACCACAGAACCACCTCCTCTACAGAAATCATTCCAGTTGCCTTAGAGGTAACACCAGATGATCAAAGACTAGTAACAACCTCTATGCCACGTCACACACTTAACAGCCAGAAAGTCTAACTCCCTACAACAGCTAGGAAGCAGCAAACAGCTCTACTAAACCATCACTCTTTGCTCACCCCAAGCAAAAAGAAAAGGGCCAGTTCAAACAGATGACATCCTAGCTGGCAATGACAAAGGAGGCCTTTCAACAGTGCATCCAGCCTGTCTGCGCTGTTACACATCACTCTAAATCATTCAGATGATGTCTGCAAGTTTTCTTTTTAAGGGAATATTACAGAGAAAAGATGGAGTTGTTAATAACAGATTAGTTTCTACAATGTAGCAATATGGGTCCTGCTACTTCAAAAAACTAATTTCAATGTAACACTAAATTCCAACTGGGGCATTATAATCAGCGATGTCTTATCATTTTATACCCAAATTCAAAGACAGCAAGGACATAGCACATGCTTCTCGTTTTATGTGTTACAAATATCTGCACTAAAAATATATATAGACGTAAATCATCAGGTCAATTATCATCCGTGGCCCTATACACATGACTTTAAAAAGCTTACTTAGTCCAGTACTACCTAACAATTCAAACAAGGTGAGGGACGGCCATCGATAAACTAGTAAAAAGGAGAAAATTAAAGCAGAAAAAGAAAACACAGTGAACTAAATAAAAATGCCAAATAAACCTTCCACATAAGAGCAACTATCAAGTCTAACAAACAATGTATACAGTGGCTGCAGCTCTTACCATATATAGTCCAAATTTATTCTTCAAAAAGAAGGAATTGCTTTACAATTAAATCCTTACTTTTGAGGTAAGCACCGAAAATTTTATATTAAATACCAACAAGGGAGAGAAGGACAGAGGGAGGAAGGAAGGAAGGGAAGGCAGGAAATGGAAGAAGGGAAGGGAAGGAAAGGAGAAGGGGAGGGGGGAGGAAGGGGGCTGGAGAAGGCGGGAGAGGGTAGAGAGGGAACGGCAAAGGGATGGGCAGGGCAGGGAAGGGAACATTTTTATATATAATTTTATATAACCTCTGATTTTAAATATGCATATGCAGTTACCACAGGGGTAAACTGAATGAAAATTCCTGGGCTGGCCAAAAAGTCCGTATGTTTTCTTCCATAAAATAAAAGACACTTTTTATCATTTTCACCAATAACTTTATTGATATGGATATTTTGAGTATGTCGGCTACATCCTGTGTACTATAACGTGGATTGTTCTCAATAATGTCTCAATCTAATCGCTAGCAACTACAACTGGTCTACCTGACCATAGAGCATCATCCAGTGAGACATCTCCAGCCACAGGAGGTGGGAGAGGGATAATGGGGGAAAATAGGGATAGGGTCATCGAGGAACATGTATAAAGGACACATGGACAAAGCCAAAGGGGGTAGGATGAAAGGTGAGAGGTGGGGATGGGGGGGTGGAGGGGGTGGGGGAATGGAGACAAGTACACTTGAACAACAATTAAAAAAAAGAAAGAAAAAGGAAAGAAATCTCCAGCACAGAACTTCAGAAACCATTCTGACACATTTGATCAGCCACAGCACCTTCTCCATACACTGCACAAATCTTCTGTGTTTCAGTTGAGCTTTTACCTTTCTTGAAATAATGAAGCATACTATGCCAAAAATGTTATTAGTTTCTTTCATCTTCAATATTATAATGGTTACACAAAAATTCATCAATTTTAATGTTTTTGTAATGCACCGCTGATATGACAGCTGTATTGTGATACAATCTAACATAACTGTTTCAAATGAAATTAAAGACAATTAAGTGCTACTAGCCATCTCATGGGAAAAAAAACCAAACAAACTTTTTGCCCAACCCAATATATGCCATCTCTCTGTATCTTTTTTTTTTTAACAATTGCATGTAAATCAACTCAGAGCGCCTGACCACCTTGTCCTCCCCAATGCTGAGGACTGGTGCTGAGCCATGGCTACTAGTTCTAACAAGAGCTTGATAATCATGGGCCCATCTACCTTCTTGGCGACATAACTTGCCGCTTCTCACAAACATGCTACCTAAACCATCACAAGAAAAACAAGATGAAAGGCTGTAATCTAGCAGAAAATAAGACATGATGCTTCTGCAGCAGCAGCATCTTCTTCAAAGAATATAGCAATAGCAGTACTTTTCTTTGCAAAACACCACTCAACTGGCTACATTGACCTATACTCTTTTGAGACCCTCCATAAAACAGAGTGACATGACCACAACTTCCCAAATGCTCTCCCACAGAGAACTATTTTCCAATACAGAGGCTTATTTCTACTCCTATCAGTTGAGCTGAATGATTGTGAAGAAAGTTGCTTTTTATTCCCAAATCTGCCTATGCTTTATAATTATGCTTATTTCACTTGCTCCTGTGATCACCAATAAGTACAAAAAAAACCCCATTATTTCTATGAAGTCTATGTTGAATACTTTAAATAGGTTAAAAGACAAGTTGCTAGTTTTCTTTTTTTAAAAAAGGATGCTGTCAGATTAGGCAAGATAAATTGACTGAAGAACAAATTTTAAAAATCTAAAGAGCGCTTTCAGGCTGCTTCACATGTCTTCAGATTATCACTCCATTTAATAATGAGACCAAAACCTGATGTTAATTAACAGATATTTATTTAGGCACTGATGCGCCAGCCACCAGCAAGTTTAAATGAGTTAACCATTTAAAGCCAGAATCGTGGTCAGCAGTTAGACAGACAGGAGTAGAGCAAAGATGATGGGCCAGGAACAGACACGTTCACCAGGGCAGAAAGCCCAGTGCTGAGCACTGGACAAAACTGGGAAAACAAGGACCTAGCCTGCAGGGTGACCTTTCCTCCCCTAGCACATCTCTTGTCATGTGGTTTTAGACCCTCTTAGAGGGGAAATAATAGCCTTATACAACTCCCACCCAAGCCCTCAGCATTAAGCCCTAGAGGTAAAATCCAGGCCTCAGTTGTGTTTCAGCTCCAGGCCCAAAGACCAACTAATGACTAATGACTAATGACCCCATACCCTGGCACCAACCAATCAGTAAAGACCCTGACCCTGAAAGGACACGCCAGGAAAGCTGATGAATATTCTATTGAGATCCTCCCCTAGGACCTCCCCTAAAATTCCCACCCTTAAAAGCCTTTAGAACACAGGACCCAGAGGGTTCCCTCTCCCCCCTCTCTCTATGGAGTGTTCACATGCCTTTCCCACCCCTTTCTCCAAGGTGTACTTTCCTTGCCTTTCTCTTTCTCCTAAGCTCCAACAGCTCTTCTTTTGCCTCCAAACCTTATTTCCCGGGCCCATTTCTTCTACAGCTCACTTCTACCTCTGTGACTTTCTAAATAAACTTTTGCTTGTATTTTAGTCTTGCTTCTGAATTTTTTCTTAGCCAGAACTCAAACTGAGGTTGCTGAACAAAGGTCCAATCCCTGTTCTAACAGTGTCATTTCACAGACAAGAGTATGTGTTTTACAATTACTAACTCATCACTACTGTTATCCCCATTTCTACACACGGGAAAACTGAGGCACAGAGAATTAAGTAACTGACCTAAGTTCACATTCTAGTAAGAGGCAGAGTGAGTGTTCCAGCCCAGAAAGCCTAGTCCCAGAGGCCAAATTCCTACTATGCCAAACCATCACAGATGATGTACTATTTGTGAGAAAGGTACAGGAAAAAGTGTGTCGCCCTCAAATCAGTTGACTGATATGCAACAAAAAGGTCCTAAGCCCACTGCAAAAAATAAAATTTATATGTACATATATATGTGTGTGTGTGTGTATATACATATATATGTGTATGTATATATATAAAATAAAACCTATTTATAGGAATCAGCACCAGAAGGGCCCAAGTTGCTTGTGGGTAGCAGGGGGAAGTGAGTGAAAGCCGGCCCACAGTCCAGCAAGCAGCATTGTTCCCTCTCAGACCCCAACCCAACATACAGCACCACAACACAGGCACATGGGCTGCCCTGCCCTGATGAATACCCACCCCTTACCATGTAACAGGCATGAGAAACGAAAAAAAATATGGTCCGAATGAAAGAACAGATCAAAGCTCCAAAAATACAACTATGTGATGAAGAGATAGCCAACCTATCAGATGCACAGTTCAAAAACACTCATAAACAGGATGCCCACTGAAATGGATGAGTATGGTCGCAAAATGGAGGAAAAAGTGAAGGTTATGAAAAGTGAAATAAAGGAAAATGCACAGGGAACCAACAGTGACGGGAAGGAAACTAGGCCTCAAATCAACGGTTTGGACCAGAAAGAAGAAATAAATGTTCAACCAGAACAGAATGAAGAACAAGAATGCAGAAAAATGAGGAGAGGCTTAGGAACCTCTGAGACAACTTTAAACATTCCAACATCTGAATCATAGGGGTGCCAGAAGGAGAAGAGGAAGAGCAAGAAACTGAAAACTTATTTGAAAATATACTGAAGAAGAACTTCCCAATCTGGCAAAGGAAACAGACTTCCAGGAAGTCCAGAAAGTTCACAGAGTCCCAAAGAAGCTGAACCCAAGGAGGAACACACCAAGGCACATCATAATCACATTACTCAAGATTAAAGATAAGGAAAGAATCTAAAAAGCAGCAAGAGAAAAGGAGACACTTACCTACAAAGGAGTTCCCATAAGACTATCAGCTGATTTCTCAAGAGAAACCTTACAGGCAAGAAGGGGCTGGAAAGAAGTATTCCAAGTCATGAAAGGCAAGGGCCTACATCCCAGATTACTCTATCCAGCAAAGCTATCACTTAGAATGGAAGGGCAGACAAAAGTGCCTCCCAGATAAGGTCAAGTTAAAGGAGTTCATCATTACCAAGCCTTTATTATATGAAATGTTAAAGGGACTTATCTAAGAAAAAGAAGATGATCAAAAATATGAACAGTAAAATGACAACAAGCTCACAATTATCAATGACTGAACTTTAAAAACAAAAACAAAAACAAACTAAGCAAACAACCAGGACAGGAACAGATTCACAGAAATGGAGATCACGTGGAGGGTTATCATCAGGGAGAGGGGAGAATGGGGTAAAAGGTACAGGGAATAAGAAGCATAAATGGCAGGTACAAAGTAAGACGGGGTGGTTAAGAATAGTATGGGAAATCGAGAAGCCAAAGAACTTCTATGTACGACCCATGGACATGAACTAAGGTGGGGGAATGCTGGTGGGAGGGGTGTTGCAGGGAGGAGGGGAATAAAAGGGGAGGAAAAAAATGGGATAACTGTAATAGCATAATCAATAAAATATATTTTTAAAAAATAGCTCAACTGCAATCACCTATCAAAAGTAACTTCTAAAACATAAAAGCTGTCTCCACACTTTACATACAATCACAATAAATTCCTCTCTGAAATGTGAAACAAACTACAGGATAACAAGTCAAGGAAACATCTGGAATATATTTGCCCAAGCACAGAAACCTAAGAAAGATAATGAAAAATGCTATTTCAACTCTACAGCTAATGAAGTTATTTTTTAAAAGCATTCTATGCACACCCACATACCCTTGCCCCATATACTAATTACTTCAAGCAGAAGATGCTGAGACCATTGGATTAAAGCAGGGGTGTCCAACCTTTTGGTGTCTCTGGGCCACACTGGAAGAAAAGTTGTCTTGGGCCACACATTAAATACACTGCAACGCATGATCAAAAAAAAAAAAACCTCATAATGAATGTTTTAAAGGTAAACTTATGATTTGGGGCCATAATCATAACCATCTTGGGACATATACAGCCCACAGGCCACAGATTGGACACTCCCGGAAAGGTTATGAAAGAAAGGTATTATAGCAGTCTCAAAGTGTCATCCTACAAATTACTTATTAAATACAGAAAGTCTTATCTTTAGAATCCAGGAGTCAATATTTGAACCAAGTGGTCAAACTTAGCTACACAAGTAAGGACACAACCTGACATTATGATGCAATGTGTATTTCAGTTTAAAATAAAGTACCCAAGGTATTTTTATGATTACATACTTTAACTCTCTTTTTCACTTTGTCACTGGTGTATAAAAAAGGTACACAATCTCATCTATTAATAAATATCAGTACCAAAAAATGGTTAACTTTACAACGTGAGAAAGCAACGAGACAAATCTAAAATGTGGGATAACCTGTATTCTAAACCTCACAAACAAAAAATCAAAAGCAGAAGTTTTTTAGAACTTTTAATCTTCTACATTAAAAGACACTAAGAAGAATAACAACCTAATGCAATCTATAACTCATTTTTGAATTCTGGATTGGAAAAAAAGTGGAGGTACAAAAAAGCTCTAGAAGCTATTTTAGGAGCACTGGGGAAATTTCAATATGTATGTAAAATAGCAGACATTATAAAATTACTGTCAACTTTTAATTTTAATTATTTTTTAATCCTCAACCGAGGATATGTTTATTGATTTAAGGAAGGGAGAGAGAGCAAGAGAAATAATGATCAGTTGCCTCCCTTACACATCCCCGCCTGGGATCAAACCCACAACTTAGGTATGCCCCCTGACCAGGAATCAAACCTGCAACCTTTGGTGTATGGGACGATGCTCCAACCAACTGAGCCACCTGGACAGGACAAAATTATTGTTTAATTTTTAAAGTCTGATAATGACATTGTAGTTATACACAAGAATGTATGTCCTTGTTCTTAGGAGATTCATGCCGAAATATTAAAAGGTAAAACTGTCGTGACAGCTGCAAATGGTTCTGAAAAAGGTGTATTTATAGAAAGAGCTAAAGCATGGGTAGCAGATGCTAACAACCAGTGAGTCTAGGTGAAAAGTGTATGAACATTCATTATACTACTTAACCTGTCCGTGGTGAAGTATTTCAAAATAAAAAGTTGACGGAGGATATCCACACAAAAATTTATTTGCACATTAATATGCATTATTCATAATAGCCAAAAACTAGAAACAATCCACATGCCCATCAATGAATGAATATAGAAATGAAATGTGGTATTAGCCACAGAACAGGCTTACTATTCATTAATAAAAAGGAATACTACAGATACACACTAAAACACGGATAAACTTCAAAACATTCATCTCAATTAAAAAAGCTAGTCTTCTTTCTACCAGATTAGCCAAAAAACCCATTTACTTTTTTCCATAAAATAAAAGACACATTTTTCATTTTCACCAGTAACTTCATCGATCTGGATATTTTGAGTATGTTGGTATCTCCCGCTATTGGCTTCTAGCAGGGAGAGGCCCGGGGTGCTGCTAAACATCTCCTGATGCATATGATAGCCCCACAGCAAAGAATTATTTGGCCACAATGTCAATAGTACCCAGAAACTTCACAAACCAATTTTGACACGTTCCATCAGTCACAGCACCTTCTGCATACACTGTACAAATCTGTTTTTGTTTCAGTTGCGTTTTTACCTTTCTTGAAATAATAAAGCATAATACACCAAAAATGTTGCTTATTATCTTCCATCTTCAATATTAAAATGGCTACACAAAAAAATCCACCAATTGTGATTTTTTCTTTAAATGCACACTGGCTGATACGATAGCTGTCACAACACAATGTCACAAAATTATTTTGAATGATGGTAAAGACAAATAAACATTACTACAGCCAATGTACAGAGAACACTAAACGAACTTTTTTGCCAACCCAATATATCTTACGATTCCATTTATGTGAAATATCCACAAAAGGCGAATCTCCAGAAACAGAAAGCAGATCAATGGTTGCCTGGAACTGGACACAGAAATTTACCACCAATACTCCTGAGGAAACTTGAGGGTGATAAAAATGTTCTAAAACTGGACTGTGATAACAGTAGTACACTACAAATTTACTAAAAATCTTCAAACTGTACAGTTAAAATGGGTGAATTTTATAGTATGTAAATTATACCTCACTAAAGTTGTTTAACAATAAAGTTAGGAAAGGAACACTCTATGATCTGGAAAAAAATATCAATGTAAAACAATGATAATTTGGAAAGAAATAAATTTGGTTATCTGCTAGACTGGAAGCAGGCGCTAAGACATCAGGTTAAACTATATAATAAAGGGAGTTACATTTCTACAAAAAAAAAAAAGAAGATAAAAAGAAAACACTGAATAAAACGTTATTTAAAAAGTAATGAACTCCAATCCCTTATTGTTTTATTCTCAAACATACTTTTATATTCCCAAACAAGACTCCTCCAAAGATAATTTATAAATTAATTTTATATCAAAAGACTCTGCCTTCAACAATAAAATGACAAACAACCCAATTTAAAAATGGGCAAAGGGTTTGAAGAGACATTTATCTAAAAAAGATATACAAATGGCCAACAAGCACATTGCACACAAAGTCACTAGTTGTCGGCAATATGCAAATCACAAGTCATAATAAGCTACACTTGACACCTAATAGGACGGCTATAATTTTTTTTAAGTGTTTGCCAGGACGTAAAGAAACTGGAATCCTCATAAATTGCTTGGTGGGATGTAAGATGGTACAGCCACCATGGAAATTTTGGCAGTTCTCCAGTAAGTTAAACATAGATTTCCCATATGAACCAGAAATCCCACTCATAAGTATATATCCAAAAAAACCTGAAAACAAGTTTTGAAACAAAAACTTGTACCTTCATGTTTGTGGCAGCACTATTCACATTCTCCAAAGGTAGGAAGAACTCAAATGTTAACTGATAACTGGAAAAACAAACTATGGCTCATGTCCATACAATGGAATATTCAGCCATAAAAAGGAAAGAAGTAGTTAATATGTGCTGGAACACAGATGAACCTTAAAAACATACAAAGTGAAAGAAGCAACACAGAAAAGGCCACAAGCTGTATGATTCCATTCATATAACATACACAAAACAGGCAAATTCCCAGAGACAGAAAACAGATTAGTGGTTGCCAGTGGCTGAAGAGAGGGGGAGGGAATACGAGTGACTGCTTAACATTAAGGTTTCCTTTTGGGGTGCTCCAAGTGCTCTGGAACTAGACGGTGGCGGGGATGGCTGCACAACAGTGTGAATGTACTAAATGTCACTGAGTAGTACACTTTAAAATGGTGAACTTTATGTTATACATATTTTACCATAATTTTTTTAAAACTCTGCTTCTGCTTCTGTCTTTAACTTGAATTTATTATAATTCTTCTACTTCTTTAGGCTTCTATGTATATCATAGATCATATAATAGATATACCATAAAATCTAACAGTTAGTGACTTCTTGCTACAAGTAAGACACACGCTAGGTATTTTTTTGTCCATTTTAACCTAAAAACCTGTAAGGTACGTAAGGTAGGTACAAGAAACCAAGGTTCAGGCAACAACTAGTAAGAGGTAGAGCTGGGATCAAACCCTAACATTTATAAGATTAACTCAAATATAAAAGGGAATAAACTAAATGATTTTTAAGACCCCTTCCAGTAATACAACTCAATGAACATGCTATGGAAATAAACAAAATCACATCCTTCCCCAAACTGTCCTGATAGTAGCTTTCTGGTGACATATACGGACAAAAAGTCAACACTAGTCCTCACAGACCTTCAGTATGATACATGCTAGCATTGCTTTCCTTCCCCCAGGATAACACCCAGACATTAATTATAGTGTTGGTTGTGTTGGTTACCATTTCCAAGAGCCCAGAAGATCCAAGTAACTGTCACCACTCATTTCAAAGTAAATCATGAAGAGGGGTGTGGACACTGGCGGCACATAAGCACTCAGGAAAAGGAAATATCTTAAAAAATACATATTCCCAGCACTGACCAGTGCAGCTCAGCTGGTTGGGCATTGTCCCACAAAGCAAAAGGTCGCTGGTTCAATTCCCACTCAGAGCACATGCTTGGGTTGCAGGGTCGGTCCCCAAGGGACATGTACAAGAGACAACCGATCGATGTTTTACTCTCACATTGATGTTTCTCTCCCTCTCTTTCTCCCTCCCCTCCACTCTCTCTAAGTAAATTTTAAAAATTAAAGAAATATATGCATATAGATTCCCAGTCCCCCCCCCCCCCAGACCTAGTAAATCAAAATCTCGGGGTTAATGCCCAAGAATCCTTATGTTTTCTTAAAAGCCCAGGTAGGCAACCAAGTTTGGAAATTGCCAGAGTCAAGTGAAAAAACACTTTTTTTTTGGTCAAACAGAACAGAATAGGTAAGCCTGGTCTGGTTAGAACTGGTATTAAAGTATGGGAGTATCAGACTTAGTTATAACCTAATTATGATGTGAGATCTATTTATTGTATGTACACTTAGATTTTAGAGGGCATGATTCTACCCAAAATACACTTGAATCTTTGCATTAATTCATGATACTCAATAGATCAATTGTACCTGTAATGTCTTTAATAAATCTTTTATGAATTCTAGCTGCATGTGTATATTTATGTATATTATGCATATACAAAATGTGTATACATACACATTAGTAAACCTAAATAACATTAAGCATGCCTGACAATCTAGACTCAATTAGTTTTCAAATAAACAAACACAAATAAATCCAATGAATGTTTATTGGCACCCACACTATGTGCCAGGCACTGTGCTAAGTGCTATGAACATAGCCCAAGAACAAGAAATAGTCTCACAACACTTATGAATAGGGATATATCCAGTCACTAAACAGACCACTATGGAACACATCCCTTTTCACCCTTTTCCTTATTTTACTTTTATATGTGAACACTCTTACTTCATTCTTCCCTGGGGCGTTATAGGGTTCTCTGTCATATCAACACCTTTAAATTCCAATTTTCACTTTACACAGGGAAAATGCACATCCCAGCAGCCTCTGTTACTATTTCAAAGCAACTGGGAAAATTCCAGATCCACATTTCCATTGGGCTGAGACTTTCCAATATGCCTAATAATGATACTTTATGACCTAGAAGTTCCAATGAATTGGTAGTAAGAAAACATTGATCTGCTTCAGTGGCACTGTAATTGGAATGGTGATTAAATGCATCATGTTAAATTTACTCTGGGCCTTTTCCAGTGTGGCAAATATAAAATGAACTATCAGCATCAGCAGAACCTAAACCACGCTTTCCTTCTAAAATCATACTTCTACATGTCAAAGGTGATCTCAAGCTTGTCCATTAATAATTAAGGGGCATAACATGACAAACTGTATGCACCCACACAGGTTTCCACAGGATGTACATGGCCCAACATGGCTTACTGTAGTTAGCAATTTAGGACGGCCTCATGTATGTCAGAGCAGCACATCTACACCACTGTAGTTAATGGTCTGTCAGCATCTCCATTATAAAGCAATTTTCAAAGGTTTATTGCTCTGCTGAAGAATTTGCTCGGAGCTGAAAACTGACATTCCACAAAAGCAAAAACTGTAGCCCGTAGTTGTTTATTCCCTTCCAAGTAGGTAAAATACTCTGCTTTTTTTAAAGTTAATCTGACTCTTTATTTTAGAATTTCCTCATCTAGCCCTTTGAGAATATCCACAGAACAAAAACCTCACACCTCACAAAGTGACTATTTTTTGGTAACAGCAGCTAGCAACTTGCAAAGTACAAGCACAGATTCCAACTTATTTATGGAAAACGTGTTTTTAAAAAGAAAGCATATTTTTGATGAATCGATTGCAAGTTTAAAAATTTTTCCATCAGTTCTATCTAGTTATATTAAAATATTCATAATACTAGAGTACACTGCCATTGATAATAAAATCAATGGACAACCTTTAAATTCTCAATTGTTAAACCTCATTTTATCCTTCCCACTCAAGAACCAGACTGCTACTGACCTACTGTAAATTTCAGTCCTGAAATCCTACTCTCAATGCCCTCTTATCCTACTTGTTAAAGGGGATAAGGAATAAGTGCTATAGGTAAAAGCTAGGTAGCAAGAAAAGTTATATACTAGATAGGAGAAGTTTTAATTTAAAAAAAAAGATTTCATTTATTTATTTTTAGAGAGAGGGCAAGGGAGGGAGAAAGAGAGGGGGAAAACATCGACGTGCTGAAGAAACATCAATAGGCTGCCTCTTACCCCAACCAGCCTGGACCCAGCCACCCCTCGCTTTGCAGGACAATACCCATCCCACTGAGCCACACCAGTCAGGGTGATAGGAGAAGCTTTAAAGACAATTTAGAAAACTCAGAAAATGATGATCAGGCCCTGAATGACAAAGTTCACAGAAAATGTTCTAATCTAGAAGATTGGTACATTAGTGATAAACTAACAACTTTTATTCAATCTCTAGAAAATGTTCTATTAGTCTAAAGACATCAAGCAAAGATGAAATCAACTATTCCAGTATTTGGTTTCTTGTTACTGAATCTAACTTGAAAGCTTTAATATTTATACTTTAAATTACAGAGTTTTACAATTATACGACTAGTTATAATTCTGATACAACTCTACCCAATAAACAAGGGGGTTAAAAGAAGAATAGTTTTCTAAGCTTCAAGATTCTTATTACATACAAATGAAGACCCTCTAAAAAACTTTGTGAAGACTGGTGATCAAAGCAACCCTTTAAAGATAAACACTTTTGCCCTGGCAGGTGTGGCTCAGTGGACTGAACACCTGCCTGCAAACCAAACAGTCGCTGGTTCCATCCAGTCAGGGCACACGCCCAGGTTGTGGGCCAGGTACCCAGTTGGGGGCGTGTGAGTGGCAGCCACCCACTGATGTCTCTCTCCCTCTCTTTCTCCCTCCCTTCCCCTCTCTCTAAAAATAAATAGATAAAATCTTTTAAATAAACACTTTTTTAGAGACGTGTAAAGATTCAACCTAAGGTACTACTGATACAGCTTAATATATTTGTTGATTTTCCAACTTTCTATTACTCTGAAGAGAACTAGTTATAATCTCTGAAATTATTAATATTTTAAAACATCTATGAAACCACTCCCAGACAAGTAAAACCACAAAAGAATGTTTGTAAAACGTTAGGTAAATGGGTCCCAATTCACGACTGTAGCCATTAGAAATATGGACATGCATGCACCAAACAAGGACTAGAGGGTCTAACCAGCATTAAATGATATAGGAAAAGGTTGTTTTCTAATTTTACTGAGGTTATGTTCTTTTTACAACATATTTCTTATTCAGATTCCAAATTAATCCCAGTTTTACCTCTGGCAGGCACTGACCATACTTGCCAAATTTATAACTATGAAGGTAAAGTCAAAAATAGTTGCATTTATCAAGGACAAAAGAATACTCAAGATTAACCCTAAACAGCACCAGTGTTACAAATTAATTGGTTTGATGTATAGAATCAAGTATCAATGTAAGAAAAGTTACAATTTTGTTAAAAGACCTAATTAAACAGTTCTCTCCAGTAGTTAACACAAAGACCTGTGAATCCCTTTTTGGCTTTTGTAAGAGAAACTTCGAGTCAGCCTGCAATGGTAGTTCAAAGGCAGTAACAGAGACATAGCAACCCAGCATGACCATCCCACGCCCACTCAGCCCCACTGCTTTTTTTTAAAGATTTATTCCTTTTTAGAGAGGGAAGGGGAGGAAGAAAGAGAAGGAAAACATCGAAATGTGAGAGAAAAATCAATTGGTTGCCTCTTGCAGGTGCCCCAACTGGGGAATGGCCCACAGCCCAGGCATGTACCCCGCCTGGGGACCAACCAGAGACCTTTTCGCTTTGTGGGGACATGCTTAACCAACTGAGCCAGCCACATAGGTCAGGTCCAGCCTCACTGTTTTTAATCAAAGTATTGAAGCTTTTCTAAAAGGCTTAACTGAAACACACTGGAAGGTAGTTAGAGATGGTTTCATTTCCATGTTAAAAAGATAAAAATAGCCTTGTCAATGATTTAAAACACACCAAAGGGTTTTCACCAGATCTGATAACAGCTTTTCATCTCCTTTGACCCATTTGCCACTCAAACTCCCTTACTCTCTCAGGAAGTCCTTTTCCTTAATATGGTATTGGTAGAAAAATAAAAGGCCCTGTCCACAGCAAAAGGACCAGAATGATATTCTTATAAATAAATGTACCACATTATAAATGTACCACATGATCGAAAATTCACAAGGCATTAATAAAGAGTATTAGTGGAAATATATCTCAGTCCACCCCTGTCTGACAGACACCCAGTTCACCGTATTAGAAGGACCCACTGTTACCAGTTTCTTGTACATCCTTCCCTGAGGCACATCTTATTTTAAAACTACCTCCCCTTATCTTCCAAAGCTCAGCACTCTCTAGCCAGCCTGCACGCTTTATTTTTCTCTCTAGACTGATCAACAATGAGCTTATCATTACATATTTATTACTTATTATTATATATTTGATTACTTTATTCATTTCCCACCCCCACCAGCAACAAAAATCAAAGCCCATGAAGAACTCTGTTCACTGCTACATCCCTAGAACATGGAACAAACACTGCATGAAAGGTAATGGACCCTTCTTGAATGAGTTCATATCATAACCTTCCATCACCAGTACTAATAATAAGTAAGCTATCTACTCTTTACAAAATACTAAGTTTTTCCAAAATGGAAAAACGCTACAGAAAGAGTAAATCAGTTATTCTAAACTATAAATCAGTTTAGAATAACTAAAATTGCTAATGCTCAATATTGTCCGTTGTGTGAGTCTACAAGTTTTACACTGACGTTCTACATAAAAGGAAGTATACTTAACACCACCTGTAAGATTATTTTCTCCTGAGATTTTCTGAAAGTAAGATGTCTTCTACAAGTCTACCTAAGGGAGTAAAATTTTAAATGGTAATGTGCAATTTCAGGAGCACTAAAAAGGTAGTTTGCTATGTTTTTCCCCCAGAATAAAGTATAAATACATTATAAATAAAAACCTTAAGAAAAAGTATGGGAAGAAATCTTCACACATAAAAAAGACGTATTACAAGGCTTTCTCCAACACTGTTTTAAAAAGTTAAAGACTAAATAAAGAGCTAAAACAATATTGACAAAAACTTGAATGTCCACTAAAAAGAAAGACTAATTAATAAAGTATGCTGTATCTATTCAGTACAATATGAAGCTATCCAAAAGAATGATACGATTCTACACATGCTAACATGGAACAATCTGTAAGACATAACACAGGAAGCTGAACAGTATGTCAGTACATATCCAAATTTGTATTATTTAAGCCCAGTACACCCACCACCCAAAAATACTTGGTAGATGGTTGCCACAGGGCAAAGTAACTGTGAACTGGGGTAAAAAGATTTAATTTTCACTGTATGTCATTTGGAACTGTTTGAATTCTTACCATGTGAATATTATTTTTTCAAAAAATAGAGGAAACAACTACAAAGTAAATTTAAGTAAATATTTTAAGTAAAATTGCTTTTACTTAAAATATGCAAAGATAATGGGCATTTCTGGTGTGTAGTAGGCATAAGGCTTAAAATTAGATCAATCTCACTTAAGTGGTGCTTATTTCAAGTAGTAATTTATATATACAACTGAAATCCAATATATTCTAAATTAAACAGATAAAGAATACTTTTGGATCATGAAAGTATTGATGCAACCACAGAAAAAAATCACAACACACAAGAAAGTCAGTAACATATCACTCATCAGAATAGTAGCTGAACTTAAAAGAATGACAATAGGACAACTATAATAGAACATTTTTTTAAATAATAAAAATTGGAAAAGAAAAAAATGAGTGACAATAGCAAGCTAATATCACACAAACTGAATGGTGAAATACTGTCTGCTTTCCCCCTGATGTCAGGAAAAAGGTAAAGATGTACACTGTCACCACATCTACTCAATATTATACCAGAGATCCTAGCCAATACAATTAAGCAAGAAAAGCTAAATAAGAATCTTAAAAATTAGCCTTGGCCAGGTGGCTCAGTTGGTTGAGGCATCATCCTGTATACCGAAAGGCTGTGGATCCAATTTCCAATTAGGACACATACCTAGGTTGCAGGTTCAATCCCCAGTCAGGACGTGCCATATAAGGGAAGCAACCAATCAATGTTCCTCTCTCTCCTCCTCCTCTCTCTCTCCCCTCCCTCTAAAATCAATAAACACATCCTCAAATGAGGATGAAATAAAATCATAAAGATTAGAAATAATGTAAATCTGTCATTATTTATACATGAAATAAATGGATACAAAAACATGCAAAGGAATCTAAAAATATTAAAATTAGCACATTAATTTGGCAAGCTGACTGTAAAGCCAACATACAAAAATTTTATTTCTACATTTGGTGTGTTGTATCTTCATTTTCATTCATCTCAAAGCATTTTCTGATTTCTCCTTTGATTTCTTCTTTGACCCACTGGTTATTTGGGAATGTGTTATTTAATTTCCACATGTTGGTAAGTTTTCCAAATTTCTTCCTGCTATTCATTTCTGATGGCATTTTTATGTGGTAGGAGAACATAAGTTGTATTATTTCTATTCCTTTTTAAAACTTGCAGTTACAATTTACATCCAATATTACAGTCAGAAGTACAACAGTTCTATTATTTGTAATGGACTGGGGTTTGTTTGACCACCTAGCATTATGGTCTACCTTGGAAATGTCCCACGTGCACTTGAGAAGAATGTATATTCTGTTGTTAGATGAAATATTCTACAGTTGTCTGTTAGCTCTACTTGGTTTATAGTGTTCCGGTCTTCTAATTCCTTGTTTATCTTCTGCCTAGTTGTTCCATACATTATTGAAAATTAGGTTTTAAAGTCTTCAACTATTATGGTTGAATTATCTATTTCTCCCTTTCTTTGTTATCAGTTTTGCTTTATATATTTTAGTGCTCTTATTATATGGAAATGTGAAAATAACAGCAATTCCCATCAACTGATGGACAAACAAAATATACTATATCCACACAAAGGAATATTTGGCCATAAAAAAGGACGCAACTATCAATGTATGCAACAACACAGACGGACCTTGTGAAAGAAGCCAGTCACAAAAGACCATATATTGTAAGACTTCCTTTCTATGAAATGTCCAGAAGACGGAAATCTACAGAGACAGAAGCAGATTAGTAGTCGATCGGGGTTGGGGGAAATGGAGAAGGTTGGTTGGTAGGAAGGTGATAGCAAAACGTAAGTGGTTTTTATTTGTGGTGATGAAAACGTTTGCTTGACTGGTATAACCTTTTGACTGTTTTTCCAGAGTCCCAACAAAGTTAGTTCTGACCATTTCAGCTTGTTTTTGTCAATGTTTCTGTGGAGGGATGAGTGTTTGGAGCTACCTGCTCAGCCATTTGGCTGAAGTCATTTCTGGGCTTATTTTTAAGATATTAAGGTAGGAGGAATTATCAAGATAGTTCCAACTATTTCAAAATAAAAATGAATTTAAAATAACTTCTATTCCATATGTCGATGCCCAAATTCTCAGATTATTAAGAACTTCAGAATACCAGACTGTACTTATTTCGGAGTGAAGTAAACTTATAAAACAATGCTGCTTTGGTGAATTAGCAAAAATTAAACTAACCTGTGTTAGTTTAACCATACTTCTCTGGTGTCTTGCATATCATTCACTATCAAATTACTCCATAAAACTTACTATTAACAAAAACAATGATGTCAACTACATTTGTGGAATCGTTTTTAGAGTATTCATAGTTTAATTCATTCCACACAACAACCCAATGAGGCAGAATGATAGGAGCAGGTAAGGCAGCTGTGTCTTCTCCATGCCACACAGGTAGTCCATAACGAAGTCAGAAGGACAGCCATGGACACCTGGCTCTCAAGCTAATGGTCCTCCATTCAACCTGTACTCCTTCTCTACGGAGACCCCAAATTCCAAATAGCTGCAGTAAGGCCTTAATACTCATCTGACTATCTTAAATTTAATAAAAGAAGCACTACTAGGGATTTAAACTGAAGTGCTGTTTATTTCAAAACCAAAAAGCATAAACACATATCATTAAATAACTGTTTAGTAGGAAAGGATTTATAAATGCACATGTGTAAATTTCTCAAAGTTATTTATTACAAACGTATGCCAGCAAAGCAATGCTTGTATGTGTTGTCAGCTGCAATATGAATACAGAAGGAACGAAAATGATTCTTGCTATTATGAGCAGTTATATGTAGAAGCTACATTTTTTTCCCAATTCCTGTTTTCATCCTATCTAAAACTAAGATTAAGTGCTAAATGCAAACAGTAACATAACGAACTACAAGGCTTAGCTGTTCAAGTGAAGTATTATAAGAAGTACCCTAAAGATGATGGATGGAACATGTCTTAACATGCCAAATCATTTCACTTTTCAAAGACAGCTGCAAAAGTAATCAGGGGAAAAATGAATCCCTGTTTAAAATATGTACTTTGTAGCTTCTAAAAATGAAACATACATTTGAATAAAATTAAAATACGTATTATACAGTAAATGTTATATCAACAAACAAGAATTTTCTATTTTCTCAAGTCTGGGTGGTTACTGGCATGGTTTGAATCAAATACATTCTAGCCAATAGGCAAGTATTATACAGCAGCAATGGCAAATACCAGACTCAAGAGGGGCCTACAGTCCAATGTCAAAGAGTGAGTCTCAAAGGCATTTATTATTTTCATCTCACCTTCCTATGCCTTTCTTAACTGTAACACAAGAAAAGTAACTAAATTCAGTGCCTGACACTCTCAGGCTGACCTCTGTTCTCAGTGTGGCAAATACTACTGGTAACATGGCCATCCATTTTTCCTTCCTCTGGACTCAAACTCCCCATTTTCCTCTGGTGATCCCAAGCATAACAACAGGGTTGAAATCAAGTCTGCTCTGAGCCAGTATGGCATCCATTGTTCCTCTATGCCAACAACTGACGTGGCCGTGGCTGTGGCTATGAGACTCAGTTCTGGCCAATGAAATGTAAAGGGAAGGTGGCAGAGGAGTTACTGAGAAAAGTTGTATTCCCTCACTAGAAAATAAAGCAAAAGGAGAAGTCTTTATTTTCTCCTTCCTGCTTCACATGTCTCGTATGAACAGGGATACTTGGAGTTGCTACAGCCATGTTATAACCACAATGGAAAGGATGAGCAAACTGCAGAGTTGCTGAACCCATCCTGGAAACACTGACTCCAGACTTCTTGTTAAGTGAAATAGTAAATGTCTATGTGGTTTCAGCCTGTGCTAATCAAAGCGTGTGGTCCACGGACTGCTGCCAGTCTGTAAAGTGTGTATTGCCAGTCTATAATGACATAAGTACAGAAATTAAGAGCAAGCATTCAGAAACTTTGTAGCAATTTTATATTCCCATGTTTTAACTGTATTTTACAAAATATAATTGCAATAAACTAAAATTAAACAGAAAAACTGGTTCTTCACTACAAAGTAGAAAGGCATTTGTTTAAGCCACTTTTAAGTGAGTTTTAAGTCACTTACACCCAAAATATCAGAGGTTCAGCAACATCCAAGAGAAAATAGTCTATACAATTCCTCTTATAATATCCTCATCTAAATACTTCAAGAATAACTTTTCTGAAAATAATAAAATAAACCAAGTGAAATTAAACAAAACAGAAACAAGTATGATTTGGAGAACAGCATTTTGGTGTCTCGTCTATCATAAATTTCCCAGGATCCCAGAGCACTGTGTTTCGAAAAGGGAAGGGAAAGTCAGAAGAAAACTGAATGCATATACAATCCAAATGCCATGAAAATTTAAGCTCTAAAAGAATACATCATAAATGACTGAACTGTTATGCATTCCTATTGATGGCATAATTGGGTGACATTTCAGAGGTTAATTCTCTTTAGAATACATTACTACCTGACTTCATTAAATTAGTTGAGAGCTCAGTTGAGCTGATCCACACGTATCAGAGACTGAGCTATGTAACATTCAAAGTTGCTGGTTTGGATTTAAAGTTAAACAATGCACAATGGAAAACTGTTTTTTAACTCACCTATTAAATTTTTCTACTCATAATCTGCAAAATTTTAAACTATATTCTGATATAGAAAGCTAAAACACATACAAAAACTTATAGCAAGAGACTCAGAAAAGTACTTACAAAAAGATGTAACACATTAAGAAAATTTTAAAAAGACCTTAACTTACAATTCCAACTTAAGGTTCCTTTCCATTTTGTAAATTGGGAAAACACTTAGGAAGAATCTGTGAATGCCTACTAGGAACAGTTAAAAACAACAGATGAGAACATAAAAGTAGCATCTCAACATAATGAAAAACCCAACTACACTGGAGACAACATGACCTTACAAATGTGTTTGTCAAAGCCATTTGCTTTTCAAAAAGCTATATATTAATTTCCTTTTATTGGCTGATAAAAGGAAATTTCCTTTATTGAGAGAGAGGAAGGGCAGGGAGAGAGAGACATCGATTTGTTGTTCCATTTATTTATGCATTCATTGGTTGATTCCAGTATGTGCCCTAACTGGGGATCGAACCCACAACTTTGGTCTATCAGAATGATACTCCAGCCAACTAAGATACCCAGCCAAGGCCTACATATTAATTTCTTAAAAGAATAATTCACATCTGCAATCAGCAGCTAAAAGAGCTTGTACCAAAATTATGGTTGCAGTTAATAAACATCTTAACAGACTAATTAGAGTAACTCTCATTGATTAAACACTTAATTACTAAACAGAGCAACCACATATCTTGGGACAAAAAAATTCATATATGGTATACTTATGGAAGCTCCATCTGACACCAAATAGAGTTCTCTAATCTCAATAGAAACAAAACTGAAATACGAATTTATATTCATCTTGCCTTGAACTTGAAGTAAGTCAGACAAGAGTCTTCCACCAGGGAATACAATTTAAGGTGTTTTGTTTCTTTTTATATTACAAGTTCATTCCCAACTACCAGAAGTTCCAACCTGGTTATGACTTTTCTCATAATATACATTAAGGCAGGGGTGTCAAACTCATTTTCACTGGGGGCCACATCGGCCTCATGGCTACCTTCAAAGGGCCGAATGTAATTTTAGGACTGTAACTACTCCTTAACTAGGGGCAAGATGCTCAGCACTGCTGCCAGGTGGAAACAAGGTGCCGGGCTGGATAAAATAAGGTGGAAGGCCAGATTCGGCCCACGGGTCTTGTGTTTGCCACCTGTGCATTAAGGTTACTTGTTTAAAAGATAACTATTTCTTTTAATAATCCTGACATAAAGCAAATGCTTTAGTTGGTACAAAGTACAGTCAGCCCTCCTTATCTATGGGTTCTACATCTGCAAGTTCAACCAACCATGGAACAAAAATATTCAAGGGAAAAAAAAGTTACGTTGTTGCTGACATGCTCTACTTAATTATTAGGCCTATAATGGTTGCATCTATACTAAACTTGTACAGACTTTTTTCCTTGTCATTTATTCCCTAAGCAATACAGTATAAAAACTATTTACAAACCATTTGCATTGTATAGGTATTATTAGTAATCTAGAGATGATGAGCATAGATTATGTGCAAATATACCATTTTATATAAAGGACTTGAGCATCTGCATATTTTGGTATCCAAGGGGGTCCTGGAACCAATTCCTCACGGATACCAAGGCACAACCGCACTGATGATTATTATTTCAAGAAAAAAGTCACACCCCGATTGGTTTGGCTTATTGGGTTGAGCATCGTCCTGCAATCAGTAAAGTCGCTGGTTCAATTCCTGGTCAGAGCACATGCCTGGACTGCAGGCCAGATCCCCAGCCAGGAGGCACATGAGAGACAGCCCATCAATGTTTCTCTCCCTCTCTCCCTCTCTAAATAAATAAATCTAAAAATAAATATTTTTAATTAAGAAAGTCAGGAGGATTACTTATTTAATAAAATTTCACACATGCCAAGAACAATAGATGCATTTCTTTTAAATTGAGAAGTAGCTCTGATACACTTTTCAAGAGAATTGCTTCCATTATTCTGCAATTCCAGTTTTCAAATCCAAGAACAAAATTTATACCTAGAATGACATTTAAAAGAAATGTAAAAGGGGCTTGTTTCACCATATCACCACACTTCAACTTCATTAAAACACTCTTTATGCTTTCTAATTTTCACTGATTGAATAATGAATTGCCTTGTTAAGGAACAGAAGCATGCTGTACAACCAACAGCCTCTTGATTATAACATCCATAACATGGAATTCTTACTGTAGCAAATACGTGGATATTCACACAAGCATGTATTAGGCCATCTTAACTTTTTATGGTAATGGTTTTACTGAGCCAAAGTGTGAAGAGATCAACATGGAATCAAGGGTCCTTTCCACAGTAGGACAATGGAAGATCTCCAATTATAAATCACTAGTCCTGCCTAAACAATCACTAGTTTTAGGATTAAGCCTTTCAAACTAACTAGGCTTCTGTTTTAACAGATCAAATCTAAACATCTAATTGTCCACACAAAGAATTAAGGCCCAGAGATGCTTAACTGATCTATTATCACATAACTCCTCAATTAAAACCTAGCACTGGTTTCCCAGTTTGGTTGTAGTACTCAAGGCTGAGCTTCATCATATTCTTTGGACTGAAAACATTTTTTTCAACATCCAGACAACTGAATAGTGTTCTGTGCTAAAATAAAATGATCTGTCTGCCCTGGCTGGTGTGGCTCAGTGGACTGAGTGCTGGTGGACTGAGTGAACCAAAGCATCACCAATTCGATTCCCAGTCAGGGCACATGCCTGAGTTTGGGCCAGGCCTCCAGTAGGGGTCACGCGAGAGGCAACCATACATTGATGTTTCTCTCCCTCTCTTTCTCCCTCCCTTCCCCTCTCTCTAAAAAAATAAATAAAATCTTTTTTTGAAAAAAGATCTAACAGCATGAGAAGACATGGAGCAACCTTAGATGCATATTATTAAGTAAAAGAAGCCAATCTGAAAAGTCTATATACTATATGATTCCAACTTTATGACATTCTGGAAAAGGCAAATTATGGAAGCAACAAAAGGATCAGTGGTTGCCAGGGATTGGGATGGGGGTAGAGATGAAGAGGTACAGCTCACAGTATTTTAGTACAAATAAAATACCCTGTCCCTGTATGATATTATAATGATGGATATATGTTGTTATCATTGTCCAAACCCACAGAATGTCCAACACCAAGAGTGAACCCTAAGGTAAACTATGGACCTTGGGTGATTATGATGTGTCACTGTAGGTGGGGGAAAATAAAGATGCAGTCAAAATTCCTTCCCAAAAATTCACGTGTGGGTTTGGAAATACTACTATCTGACAACAGCTCTCAGAATGACTAGAACTGTGACAAATGGTCTCTGTGCAACAGCAGCTTGAGGAACCCACTGATAATTTCTTTTCCTCAATCACACCTCTCAGGAAAGTATTGAGTGACATCACTGTATACTTGAATGACTTGACAACCTAATTTGCTTGTTGATAATCTTACCTTTCCACTTAATATTTACAGTGGTACACAAATAGCAGAAACGAAGAGACTTTCACAGGTATCTGTTTTACAGCCTAAGGACACAATGGAACTATAGTCCAGCAGTCTCTCAAAGGACATGCAACCGTACCCAAAGCAATTCCCACTTTTATAAATCAAGATATAACTTCATTTTCAACCACTTGTAAAGCCCTGATTGGTCCCAAACAATACCAAACCACCTCTCACTTTTATGTGATCAAACTCAAAATTCTCTCCATTACAAGACCTACACAATAATGGGGGGACTCGAAATAAACAGAATTTACTTACAAAATTCTATTTACTTATAAACTGAATTTTACTTATAAAAAGGACTGTAATCCTTTTTAACATTACAACTCTGGACATCTTTCTATCCACACAAGTTCTTAAGGCCCCAGAGCTCTTGGTCATCCAGAGAAGAGGGGAGGGGAGAGAAGGGGAGAGGAGAGAAAAGAAGGGAGAAGGGGGAGAGGAGAGGAGAGGAGAAAGAAAATCTAGAGTCCCACAATGAACAAATATAAAGAGACAAAGAGGATTTGTGATAAATACCAAAAGATCTGGTCAACTACTTCCTGCTCTTCATCTTTTATATAGCCCAGCCAAGGAACGGGGTTAGTCTAGTCCTGGCCTCTTTCTCCGATGCCTAAAAAGAGGGTAAAACAAACTTGCCATGCTAAACAAATGGTTGGGGATGGTTTCAGGACATGGGGCAGGGGGGTGGAGAGGTACAGAGCAGTGAGGTTGGTGTCTCTGTACACAGGAATTATACTCTTCTCTGCTTTCCTGCTCCAAATAAAAGTGTGGGAGCTGGGACTAACCCCTAGACTGGAAAATATACCTTCCAATGCAATCCTTCTTTCAGACATCAGAAGAACCCTAGTCCTGAAAGCCCTAACATTAACGAATACCTCTGTCCTTGGGCAAAGGGAGAGGGAAAAGAATAAGAGGGCTGTATCCTGCTTCTGATTTGAACAGTGCCCTCCAAAAACAGAATCAGAAGACCTGAGGTTAAGTGCCTGATCTGGCCACTTCACACTGATAAGAGGGGAAACGAAAAGAAACCAATGCTAGAACAAACAGCTTTAACCATTTTAACCTAATTCGGGGTTGGTCCTTTCTATTTCAGAGATGGTTGGATTGTTTTAGTGACAGACAGAGAGTAATACTTTTGTTAACAATGGCCCTACATTAAAATCCCTCCCCCGAGCCCCATGTCCAAGGAACTAACCATACAACTGGTCTGTCACTTAAAAGCACCCTAATATCACAGCTATCTTTATTGTACAATAACCATGCTTTAGAAAACCTGGAAAATTCAACACTGAGCATTTTGCTGCAACACCAGTGAAACTGGCTGTTAGTAAATGAGAAGAACAAAACTGTTGTCTCATACACAACTTGCTAAGCCTTTCACCACAATGACCTATAGTCTACATGTGATTATACAGCAGTCTTTTTGGACATATTGTACTTTTTACCTATATACTAGCATCCAGAAGAATGATTTTTTATACTACATTTGTTGAAATTCTAAATACAAACAGTGTTCAATTCCACCCCTGCCTCAATCACCATTGCTGTGGTCCTTTCTCTCTCAACCCTGAATCTTTTCTTTCAAATCCTAAGCAGCCAGGAACAAGAATCTCTCTGAAGGTTCCAGAGACTTAAAATTCTTGTTTTTACCCTTCAGTGGTCTATTGCTTTGTTAAAAACCCTAACCTTTTGGCTAAGGAGACAAACACCAAAATGCCAGCAGTCCAGCTGTTTTCTTTTCTGATTAGTGAAAAGGGAACCCATAGAAAGATTAAAGATTTGGCCTTGCCCCAGAGCTAACATGCTTTCCAGCATCAATCACCCCTCTGCTGCTCTAAGCAGAAAGGCAGAATCACATCTAGATCTCTGGCCATCACTTTATGGGACATTAATAACAACTGTGACAGTCTGGCCAGCCACTCACCAGCTCTTTAATTAAAGGTCATCATAATCCCAGCCCTCCCTTGCAGACTACCCTTTATGACGCACGACCACACAACAGCAGGGATCTAATAGTATACTTTCCAAAATAGGTATGACAGAGCAGTAATTTATGATCTAGAACTATACTGCTTTTTTAAAAACATACTTTAATTATTAGATATAACCTTCATGAAAGATGTTTATAAGGCACAAAACATACCTGAAAAACTGAATTCTGAATAATGATTTTAGGCAATGTTTTCTCCAAACATGCAATACAGACTTTTTAATTCCTTAATCCTGGAGAATTCTTCCAGCTTGATCTTCAATTCCAAGTGTCTCATTCAAGTCAACTCTGGAACATCTCTAGGGAAAGATTCTCACTGAACTCCCTTAGCAAGTTATCCCAGTGTCTGACTGACCTCACTGTCAGATAAAATTTTAGAAGATTAGAACATTTTCCTTTCTCAGTTCCAGAACAAAGTAGTTTATAGATCAAAAAGAACTGCTACGCATCCCTGCTGACACAATAGGGTAAAGAAAAGAAAAGCACTGGTTAATACCATCCAGCTACTGGGGAGTTTATTTCTGAAGCTATGAATACAGTTTTGAAATATGAAGCTTAAAGTAACATAGACAGCCAGAGTGTGTGGTTTTTGCTGCTACCTTTCTAAAAATTAAATCCTTTAATGGCTATTTTGTCCATTCACCTTTCTTTTAACACTGAGAAAGAGGAAAAGAAAAACATTTCATGCTAGTAAATGCTTTATCGACCTACTCTTATCTCGACAAAAAGACCCATACCTCACAACCTTTAAAAGACTGGGGATTTTTTTAAGCCAAATATACAAAACATCAAAAGCAAAGATTTTGCTTTTAATCCTTAGACCACAGCCAGGTAGCTAGAGCTGGCACTGATGGCCTGCCCCATGTGTAGCCTACTGCACAACCCCCTCACAAGGTTCCCAACCAGGATCCTTAAAGGGCTACCCTGAAAACAATACAATACTTAGTTCAAAATAATGAAATACCAAACATACCTGGTTCCAGGTGTTACTTAGTTTTCATACCTAAACCCACATTCTAAAGGATCTATATAACATGTAAGATAGTATCTTCTACTAATAATGAATTTACTATCATCCATATTAAGATAAAGCATGTTTGTTCATCCATTTCATTCAGTTATTTGAATAATACTTTTAAAATATTTGCTCGTTTAAAAAAAATTTAACCACTGCTTTGGTCAATTGTTTGGCAGTATCTACTACGGCTGAACAAAGGGTACATACACTATGACCCAGTAATTCAATTACATGATACATACCCAATAGAAATGCATGCATGTGTATTCCTAAAGACATAAAAGAATGTCCAAACAGCACTTTTTTGTAACAGGCACCAATGCCCATTTATAGAAGGGATAAATGAATTATATAAACACACACAATGAAGTACATTTCACCAATGAAAATGAACAAACTACTCCTACACACAACATGGAATAATCTGACAAACATAAAGGCAGATACCATACAAAAAGTAAAATACATAAATAACATTTATACAAAAATCAGTAACAGGCAAAATTAATCTAACACTAGAAGGTAAGAGAGTGGCTACTCTGGAGAGACAGATGGGAGTAAAGATCGGGAAGGGATATGAAAGGGGCTTCTGAGATGCTGGCAATGCTCTATTTATCGCCCTACGTCGTGTTCGATTTATGATAGCATCCTGAGTTGCAGTTATGACTAGTACACAGTGTGTATGTGTGGGTATCATAGTTAAGCAAAAAATTTAAGTTCCACTTCCAGGAGCTGCTACCTAAGATAACTATAAACTCTGGACAAAATACAAAGGTAACTCCTGAAGGCAGTGGCATGCAATCAAAAAGCAGACAGAGACTATAGGGGAGCAACGCTGTTCGAGGAAGTTTACTTTTTCTTTTTAATGTCTTCTTGTCTGAAGGCAGGGCCAGCTAAGCATTGGTAGGTAACAGAATTTGGATAGAAACCACACTCTTACTGGCAAGTAGATCCACAGGACAGAATTCACAGTGACCCCATCAGGTAAAATTTTTAAAAAAAAGGACACAGCCACAAAGGGAGAGATCCCAAAGTCTACATATAAACTGGGCCCCAAATCTCTCGCTGATCCCTGAAATATGCATGTATGGGACAAACTACAAGCATTCCAGATTATACTAAAAACAATACAGCTTTAAACTGCTAACCACAGGGGGAAATGATTTGGAGTTTAGAGCCCACCCTGCTAAAACAAAATGTGTAAATCAATATTCTTTAGAAGTACAAAACAGACCCACACCTTCCATAAGAATTGTTCACAGTGTCCAGGATGAAATTCCAAATTACCAGATATCCAAAGAAACTGGGAAATGTGACCCACAGAAGAGTAAAGATAATCAATAGAGGCCTACACCAAAATAATCTGGAAGTTGTCATTATTACAGAATTTTTTAACCTTCACCAAGGTTTCTCTAATGGTAACAACTTACATAACTCTCAACCATAGAAACCAGGAAATTAATTAATCATACAATATTATTAACTAATTTACAAACCTTATGTGAATTCTGTCAATCAATCCACTAATACTGTAATGGGGTGCAGAACAGTGGTACCCCAAAATAGCAAAGCATATTCCCTACAAACTTCGGTTGCAGGAAGGGGAAAGTGGACAATATGGCATTTAAGATACTTTGCCTAACAATGGCAAGTTGAGACTTCCGACCAAGATGGAGGCATAGGTATACACACTGCGCCTCCTCACACAACCAAAATAAGGACAACAACAAATTTAAAAACAAAAAACAACTAGAACAGCCAGAAAATTGAACTATATGGAAGCCCGAGAACCAAGGAGTTAAAGAAGAAACATTCATCCAGACTAGTAGGAGGGTGGAGACGGGCAGCCGGGGCAGAGAGGACTCGCAGCCAGGTGGCGGCTGGCAGACCAGGCAGTCCCACATTTGCGTGCAGATAAACCAGGAGGAACAACTGGGGAGCAAGACAGACCACACATCCCAAGGTTCCAGGGTGGTGAAATAAAACCTCAAAACTTCTGACTGAAAAAACCTGTGGGGAGTGAGGCATCGGGAGAAACTCCCAGCCTCACAGGACAGACCCACAGGGTCCTAGATGGTACACAAAACCACCCACCTAGGGAATCAGCAGAAGGGCCCAATTTGCTTGTGGGTAGCCCCCAAAGTGACTGAAAGCCAGCAGAGAGTGGGGCAAACGGCACTGTTCCCTCTCAGACCCCTCCCCCACTGACAGAGTCACAACACAGCAACTTGGGTTGCCCCACCCCAGCAAATACCTAAGGTTCCGCCCCCTACCATGTAACAGGCACGCTGAGACAAAAAAAAAAAGGCCCAAATGAAAGGACAGATCAAAGCTCAAAAAAAAATAAAACTAAGCGATGAAGAGATAGCCAATCTATCAGATGCAGAGTTCAAAACACTCATAATCAGAATATCCACAGAAATGGTTGAGTATGGTCGCAAAATGGAGGAAAAAGTGAAGGTTATGCAAAGTGAAATAAAGGAAAATGTACAGGGAACCAACAGTGACAGGAAGGCCACCGGGACTCAAAACAATGGTTTGGAGCAAAAAGAAGAAAGAAACATTCAACCAGAACAGAATGAAGAAACAAGATTTCAAAAAAATGAGCATAGGCTGGGGGACCTCCCGGACAACTTTAAACATTCCAATACCCGAATCATAGGGGTGCCAGAAGGAGAAGAGGAAAAGCAAGAAACTGAAAACTTATTTGAAAATATACTGAAGAAGAACTTCCCAATCTGGCAAAAGAAGTAAGACTTCCAGAAAGTCCAAGAAGCTCAGAGAGTTCCAAAGAAGTTGGACCCAAAGAAGCACACACCAAGGCACATCATAATTATCTTACCCAAGATTAAAGAGGAGAGAATCTTAAAAGCAGCAAGAGAAAAGGAGAGACTTACCT
Source organism: Desmodus rotundus (assembly GCF_022682495.2). Taxonomy (NCBI): domain Eukaryota; kingdom Metazoa; phylum Chordata; class Mammalia; order Chiroptera; family Phyllostomidae; genus Desmodus; species Desmodus rotundus. Next base: position 5,482,920 of record NC_071397.1, on the reverse strand, counting down.
ACAAAGGAGTTCCCATTAGACTATCAGCTGATTTCTCAAAAGAAACCTTACAGGCAAGAAGGGACTGGAAAGACGTATTCAAAGTCTTGAAAGGCAAGGACCTACATCCTAGATTACTATACCCAGCAAAGCTATCATTTAGAAAGGAAGGGCAGATAAAGTGCTTCCCAGATAAGGTAAAGTTCAATGAGTTCATCATCACTAAGCCCTTATTATATGAAATGTTAAAGGGACTTATCTAAGAAAAAGAAGATCAAAACTATGAACAGTAAAATGACAACCAACTCACAACTATTAACAACCAAACCTAAGAAAAAACAAAACAAAACACAAACGAACTAAGCAAACAACTAGGACAGGAACAGAATCACTGAAATGGAGATCACATGGAGGGTTATCAGCGGGGGAGTGGGAGGGGGAGAGAGGGGGAAAAGGTACAGGGAATAAGTAGCATAAATGGTAGGTAGAAAATAGGGGGAGGTTAAGAATAGTATAGGAAACGTAGAAGCCAAGGAACTTATATGTACAACCCATGAACATGAACTAAAGGTGGGGAATGAGGGTGGGTGGGGGGTGTGCAGGGCAGAGGGGAATAAAGGGGGGGAATGGGACAACTGTAATAGCATAATCAATAAAATATATTTAAAAACAAAAATTTAGGTTGATAGCTGTGCTGCGTCCCCAGGGGGCAGGGTTGGGAGGAAGAGCCAGATGCCCCTGAGTTACCAAGAACTCTTGCCCTGACTAAAGATGGCAGCCAAAAAAGGTAAAAGATATGGGGAACTGGCAAAAGTAGCACATCAAGAGGGGTCGGGTATGAGGTCACAAAGGAAGTTCCAGGCCCAGCATTTAAAATAAGGTCTGACTGAAAGAGAAGGGAATTCCACCATGCGGCCTGGGGTATTAAAGAGGGATTCTGCCATGAGGGCTGAAAGGGTGTAAGGAAAGAGCTGATGGAGCTGTGTGGGGACCTGCCTAACCAAGCATGGATTCATGGGAGATGCCTGGAAGTGGACTGTGACCAGGAATGCTGAACTGCAGTCTTCTGCTTCTCTGAAGGACATATGAAAAAGCCACTCTCCTGGGATGTGTGCCTCCCTGTACTCCACCGTGATCCAGTATAACATGGAACATGGTTTCCCTGAACTGCTTCATGGAGCCTGAGATCAACTTACGCCAGACCTTCAAGGAGAGAGCGGCTGCAAGAGGACAGCGTCTCTGAAACCCACAAGTGCACATTCCAGAGGGCTGGAGACCTATTTGCACAGCCCGCTTAAGAACAGATCAAGGACATGGGGAACATCCGGGCATGGTTTTGGCTTAGAGCCTGTCGGAGTGCAGGGCAAGTGCTGGGTCTCATGGGAGAGCAGGACTCTGAGCAGGAGTGCTCTCAGTATCCCTCAAGGTTGGACTCCTGTAAATTAAAAAAAAACCTGTTTCCTTCAACACCGATTGTTGGGTCATGTATCAAGGCGCCACATGGATGAACCTCGGTTTACTCATTTACAATATGCCTTTTCTGGACCAGCATTCAATCCAAGATCTCCCACACTGCATTTAGTTGTCATATATTGTTAGTCTCCTCCAACCTGAGGTAGTTCCTCAGTCTTTCCTGATAGACAAGAAATTTAAAAGCAGCTACTATACCCATGCTCAAAGATTCAACAGGGAAAAATATTCGTAACAAATAGGAAATCTCAGCAGAGAAATAGAACTATTAGAAAGAACCAAATGAAAATTCCAGATTGAAAAATACAATATCCAAAGTAAAAAGATTCATTGGACGCAGAAATAAGATGGCAGGAGAGTCAGTACCTTGCAGAAAGATCAATAGCAATTATCCAGTCTAAACAACAGAGAGGGAAGGAAAAAAAACAGTAAGAAAACTGAGCCATATGTGCTACAATTATTTCTATAGACTAATTATTTCTATGCATCCTCTTTTGTGTCTTTTTATGTTTCCTCAGGTGAACATTTGACCATGAGTCATCACTGCTCTAGTACAAAACAAACAATTAAGGCAAAATAAGCCTTCTCCACAGGTGGAACTGTTCCCGTGTAAACATCCCAGGTCCTTATGAAGTAGCCTACATGTGTGATGCTAACACAATGCCTTTTATACGCAAGTTCCTAAAAGGTTCGGTGACCACAGAACTCTCTCTCACTGACATTTACGGTGATTGAAGTAAAAATAAGGACTTCTTTTCTTCAAGCAACACAGAAAATTCAAAGGCCATTGGATAATATACTACCAGGTAGAGTGCACCAGTCTCTCAAATACTTCTGAACTCAAAATTATCTGCTTTCAACAATCTTTGGGAGTGTCCTAGGAAAACCATTAGATAACCTAAATTTTTAATCAAGTTCTAGTGAACAAAATAGCTTTATTATGAGTACATTATGGATAAGCCCATTTATAACTTCAAACTTCTCTTTAATTCTAGGAAGAATTAAGAAATGTTTGAATATGTCTTTAAAAATAAGGAAACCTTTTTAGATTTAATTAATTTTCCTCATCATCTAAGATATAAAGGTAAAATTATCAAGGTAATTCAGAATTCCTTCAAGTACCACATCATGTAATAATGTTAAGCAAACTATATACCAATACTTCACAATACCACCTTTGAGTCTAATTTCAGGAAGAAGTTAAAAATGTTCAAAGAATAATAATCCCAACCAATCACTTTCTAACACATTTTTAAAGCCCCCTTCTTGCTAAATAATTCTAATCCAAATATTATCACCATCAGCCTGGGGCTGGCAGAGCTGTCACTATCTCAAGGTTAAAGTTAGGAGTTCCCACTTTAACAGGCAGAAGTTGTCACAAGAGATGTGGCACTGGGGGACACAGACCAGAAGTCAAGTAATGCTTTATCCAGAGATTCAAGAAGACTAAAGGGTGAAAGCCCAACTCCGAGTTCCACAGTGGAAACAAAGAAATTTGTGCATCCATCATTCTACCCCCAAACCTATCTATGAACTACATTTTCTGTGACCCACTCCTATTCAACCCACCTCTCCATTCCCAATGGTGGCATCCTTCCCTCTGGCTCTTTAAAAAAAAGTCCTTTGTGTCCCTAATCTGCAGCTGAATTCTGACGCCAATTCACTTTTTGTACTCAAAATGCTCAAACCACATCCCCAACCCATACAGTCCTGTTTCACAAAAAATTTATTTAAAGATATAGCATTTCAGGTATCACAATGCATGTGAAACATGTAACTTCTGCATTTTTGGCAAAAAATAAAATTCTTCAGTTAAAAAAGCTAAGAAAATACATCATTGTAATTATAGATATTGTTTTATATGTTTCAAAAATCAACTTCAACAGAGAAAAAAATTACATATGTATTGAAAATGTTGACAAGTCTTATTATGTGTATGTATAATTTTCTTGGTCTTCATAAAAAAGGCTCTTCAACACTTGCACTGTTGGTGGGAATGTAAACTGGTGCAGCTGCTATAGAAAACAGTCCAGAGGTTCCCCTAAAAATAGAACTACAGTATGATCCCACAATTCCATTCCAGCTATTTATCCAAAGGAAACAAAATCACTATCTCAAAATTAAATCTGCAGCCCCATATTCATAGCAGCAGTATTTACTGCAGCCAAGAAAAGGAAACAATTTAAGTGTCTATCTACCAACAGATAGAGATCAATGGATACAGAAAATGTGTTATCTGTATCAAGTGGAATATTACTCAGTCACGAGAGAGAAAGAAATCCTGCCATTTGAAACAACTTATGCTAAGTGGAGTAAGTTGGATAGAGAAGGACAAATACTGTATTTACCATATTTTTTGGACTATAAGACGCACCAGACCATAAGATGCACACAGGTTTTAGAGGAGGAAAATGGGGGGCAGGGGGAACCCCGCTCCAGCACCGCCCCCCCACCAGTGAGCCAGGTAAGCTACATTCGTACTATAAGATGTACCCCCATTTTCCTCCCAAATTTGGGGGGAGGTACGTCTTATAGTCCAAAAAATACAGTAAATACTTTTCAAAAATGAACTCAAAATTAGAACAGATTGGTGGTTGCCAGAAAGAGGGAGGAGGGGTGAAATGGGTGAAGGTGATCGAAAGATACAAAGTTCCTTTTAAGATAAGTTCTGGGTTGCAGCATCATTTACAATTGCCAAGATACAGAAGCAGTCCAAGCGTCGTCCATCAGTCCACTTATCCACCAGGTGAGTAGATAAGACAACTATGGGACATTTACACAATGGAATTCTTCTCAGCCATAAAAAAGAAAATTTTACCCTTTGTGACAGCATGGCTGGACCTGGAGAACATTATGATTAAATGAAATAAGCCGGTCAGAGAAAGACAAATACCATGATTTCACTTATATGTGGAATCTAATGAACAAACTGAACTAACTAGCAAAACAGAGATAGACTCACAGACAGAGAGAGGAATGACAGCTACTGGCGGTGGGGGGAGGTTATAGAGTTGAGGGATGGAGCAAAAAGGAAAAAGGACTTATGGACATGGAGAACAGGGTGGTGACTGCAGGGGGGAGGAGGGCATAAGGGGTATAAATGGTAATGGAAAAAATAAAAAATGTTTTTTAAAGATAAATGCTGGGGCCGTATAACATACAGCATGGTGAGTATAGGCAACAATACTGCATTATATATTTCAAGGTTGCTAAAAGAGATCTTAAAAGTGCTCACCACAAGAAAAAAAAACTGGTAACTACGTGTGGTGATGGATGGTAAACTTATTGTGATAATCATTTCACAATATACACATATATCAAATCATAGCTGTGGACCTAAAACTAATACAATATTATGTCAATTATATCTCAATTTTTTAAAAAGCTGTTCAACACAGACAGCATACATGACAATATGCTACATTCCATCTCCTAACCATTCATCATGTCCCACTGCAAACAAGAACCTTGCAGGAAAACCTATAATCCTTTCCAAGTGTAATTATGGTAGGTAATCAACAGTTCTCATATTTAATTAAGAAACCATTTTGCTCATCTTAGATCCCCAGTAAGTGTACCATTATAGAAAATGATGTCTGGTAACAGCATAAAGGGAAACTGTCTGTATATGTGAAAGAAAAAAATGATAATGACTCTTATCATTAGATAAGAGTCAGGCCTCAAAGCAAAAGCCTTATTTGATTTAATTTTTATTTAAATTCAAAACCAGAACTTTCAAGTTGCCACTAATCTGAAAATTGATCCAGGTATTTCTCTTCAAATCCATAAACCTGGTAAACATTTACCCTTAAGTGATCAGCTGGGGAAGAGTTAAGTCTACCTCTGCCCTCAGTAATCGAGAGCAGCAATTTTCAGCCAGTGGGCAGCAAGAGTTTCTAAAGTATGCGCTACCTGACTATTTAGTCAGGGCACTGGCCTCTTTTCCCTTGTATCGCTGAATGAAAAAATGACAACAGCCAACACAACTATAGCCTTCTGGTGGGAATGTTCTGTCCTGAGCCATAAATATATAGGTCATAAATGCAGTTGCATTTTATTGGTCGCGTGGCATAATAAGGTTGTGTCTGATTGGTTAATTCGTGGTACCAGAAATCCCTATATACAAGTATAGGCACCTGATTTTTTAAAAAGTCACTTTGGTATAGGCACCTGGTTTTTTAAAAAGTCACTTTGAAGCAAAAAGGATAGATAGGTAATGACTATTTTTTTGTAACTAAAATTATACCTACTTTTTTATCAGAATGACAAAAAAGTAGTATTTTTGGTGTGCCACAGAATTTTAGTTATTACTTTATGTGTGCCACGAGACGAAAAAAGGTTGAAAATCACTGATCTAGAGAATCCCCTGACGTGGAGTTAAGTGTGTTCCATCAATCCAATCCATCGATTCATTTACACAGAAACAATTTTACCTGTCAGGACTGGCAAATGTTCCAAACACCAACTGCCCTAAACTGTTCAGTCTCTCTCTTAGAACAGAGAGATGCCTTGCTCTAGTAAGGCATTTATTATAACCAAAGCTTACTGCTTACCCATTTGAAAATATGTCTGAGAAGTCATTTTGGCTAAATGGGACAAAAACATCTGTGAAAGCTAAAACCTTTCAACAATAACACCAAAATGGGTCATCATTAAAAATAAAAGAAATAAGCAACTGGGGAAAAGTAGGACAACTATAATACAACATTAAAAAAAAAAAAAAAGAAAGAAAGAAAGAGAGAGGCTTCCGGCCAAGATGGAGGCATAGGTAGATAAGCTTCACTTCCTTGCACAAACAAAAGAAAGCTAACAAACAATTTAAAAACAAAACACAACCAGAACTGCCAGGAAATTGAACTTAAGGAAGTCAGACAACCAAGAACTTAATGAAGAAACATTCATCCAGACTGGTGGGAGGGGCCAAGATGGGCAGCCAGTGGCTGGCCAACCAGCAGGTGATGTGGCAGCTTGTAGACCAGACACTCACACATTTACATGTAGATAAACCATGACAAATAACTGGGGAGCAAGACAGACCACACAACCCAGGGTTCCAATGCCGGGAAGGAAGTCTCAAAACCTCTAGCTGAAAAAATCTGTGGGGGTGTGGCAGCAGGAGAAACTACCAGTCTCACAGAAGTCCACTGGACGGGCCCATGGGGTCCCAGAACGTACACAAGCACACCCAACCAGAAATCAGCACCAGGAAAGCACCTTGAGGGACACAATTCACTTGTGGGTAGCCAAGGAAGTGACTGAAAGTGGGGCAAGAGTGGAGAAAAAGCACTGTTGCCTCTCTGACCCCTCCCCCACATATGGCGCCACAACACAGCAAAGAGGATTGCCACGCCTGATGAAAATCTAAGGTTCCGCCCTATACAATGTAAAAGATGCACGGAGACAAAGAAATATGGCCCAAGTGAAAGAACAGAGCAAAACTCTAGAAAAAAGAACTAAGTGACAAGGAGACAGCCAACCTACCAGAGGCGGAGTTCAAAACACTGGTAATCAGGATGCTCACAGAAATAGCTGAGTACAGTAGGAGAGGAAGAAGTGAAGGCTATGCAAAGTGAAATAAAGAAAAATATACAGGTAACCAATAGTAAAGGGAGGAAAACCAGGACTCAAATCAACAGTTTGGAACACAAGGAATAAATAAACATTCAAACAGAACAGAATGAAGAAACAAGATTTCAAAAAAATGAGAAGCTTAGGAACCTCTGGGACAACTTTAAATGTTCCAACATCCGAATCATAGGGATGCCAGAAGGAGAAGAGGAAAAGCAAGAAACTGAAAACTTATATTAAAAAATAATTAAGGAGAACTTCCCTAATCTGGTGAAGGAAAGAGACATAGAAGTCAAGGAAGCTCAGAGAATCCCAAACAAATTGGACCCAAAGAGGAACACACCAAGACACACCATAATTAAATTAGCCAAGATTAAAGAGAAGGAGAGAATCTTAAAAGCAGCAAGAGAAAAGGAGAGTTACCTACAAAAGAGTTCCCATAAGGCTATCTGCTGATTTCTCCAAAGAAACCTTACAGGGGAAAGAAGTATTCAAAGTCATGAAAAGCAAGGACCTACATCCAAGATTACTCTATTCAGCAAAGCTCTATTACATTCTAAATGATAATTTAGAATGGAAGGGCAGATTAAGTGCTTCCCAGATAATGTAAAGTTAAAGGAGTTCATCATCACTAAGTCCTTATCATATGAAATGTTAAAGGGACTTACCTAAGAAAAAGCAGATCAAAACTATAACAGTAAAATGACAACCAACTCACAACTATCAACAACTGAACCTAAAAAAAATAAAAACTAAGCAAACAACTAGGACAGGAACAGAATCACAGAAATGGAGATCACGCGGGGGTTTATCAGCGGGGAGGTGCAGAAGGGAAAATGGGGGAAAAGGAACAGGGAATAAGAAGCATAATTGGTAGGTACAAAATAGACAGGGGGAGGTTAAGAACAGTGCAGGAAATGGAGAAGCCAAAGAACTTATATGTACGTCCCAAAGACATGAAACTAAGGGGGGGAGGGAATGCTGAAGGGAATGGGGATACTAGGTGGGGGGTGGGGATAAAGGGGAGAAGGAAATGGAGCGACTATAATAGCATAATCAATAAAATATACTTCTTTAAAAAGAATATGAAAAAAACAGAAAAGAAATCAAAGTATAACTTAAAGAATAAAATTAAAATCACACAAAATTTTCTTATACTATATTAAGTACATTTTTTTTAATGAGGCCCAATCCAGATTCAATAGGAAAAGTGTCATGGATCAATTATTCCATTTCCACCCGTGACACTGGTGGAGAAATGGGGTAAAGAGCAGCAGAACACATATAACATATTTTCTCTTTTCTATCCTTACTACCAATAGTTCAATAAAATTTTAGCAAGTTGTAAAAACAGTGAAATGTTAGAATAAAGCTTCAGTCACCCAGACTTAATGCCAACTAAGAAATATTTCTAGAATTTTGGAAGGCAAAATCACACATTGTCATACATAAGCTCCATGGCCCTATCCAACTCTCTTCTCAGCTACAGCCAGAGGAGGGGAGACTTCATCTGCACCCAGGTACAAACAGGATAAAATCCTGTAACTTTCATAACTTGTAAATGGAAATGCTAACAATAGTTTTAATACCTTAAGGAACTTACTTCATTTGTGAAGTGCAGAGTCACACCATACCAGAGGATTTGTGTGATGATTAAAGCAAGTGAAGGTTTAAAGATCTTGGGAGAATGCTTTTCACTATACCTTAAATAAATTACACTAATGTCCCACTAATGTCTTTTGCCATGTTGTTCCCTCTGGTTGGAATGCCCGTCCTCCTCCTCCTCGCTGCTTCTCCCTATCTGACCCAGTGCCATTCTTCAGTCTTTTTCAAGTCATTCTTGCCTACCTTACCTGTGACTACCATGATGGCCTTTCCTCATCTTTAATATCTAACCGTCCACTGTCTGTAGTATTCATCGTGCTACTTAATGAGACAATGCTCTGAATTTTAGCTACCATTTCATGGGCATACAGTAGTATAGATCTCAAGAAGAGGAGAGGCTCCAAGTCTTCACAGAGCACATCTCATCCTTCTATGTCCACTTTAACACCTACCAGTGCTTCACAGAAACTAGAGCAACAATCAGTAAAATATGAATGAAGACCAAATACAGGCACAGAAATTACAAGTTGTCCTGTCTGGGAGAGGGGGAGGGAAATTGGATAAAAAAGGTAGCTAAGGTAGCTCTTGAGAACACAGAGAGTAAATTTATGACACCTGTTATGTAACTAAAAATAGTTTACCTAAAAATAATTTCTTAAAACTAAATGAATATCCAATGAGCATCAAAGACACTGCAAATAAGTTACAAGCAAGGAAAGACATTATGGAATCAACTACTTAAAATGATACCTCTTCTAACATTAGCCACTTCTACAAAGAATATAAAATTTGACAGATATCCTCAGCTGAGAATTGGGATTCTTTTCCCTAATTCATTGTACTTCTAAAGGGTCAGCCAGCAGGTGGTGTACAAGTTCACTAACACCATAAGTCACAAAATACAGGGGTGGGAAGAAGGAGAGTCATAACTGTGAGTACCCAAAAGTTTATTCTTGTATTATTATTTATTCTCATATTATAGATTTTTCCATACTAGTAACTGTAAACCTATTTTGCCCATCCCTGTACTTAATGGCTAACATATTTTTTTAATTCTGAATTTTTTTTTTAGAATTAAACTTCTGAATTTTAACCCTAACAGTCACTGGAGCACATGGTTTATTTTTTGTTATTGTTGTTTGTTTTATTTTTTGCCTGACAAACTATTTTTTAATTATATGTTATTGATTATGCTAGTAGTTGTCCCAATTTTACCCCCTTTGCCTCCCTCCTCCTAGCACTCCCTACTCCCTCAGGCAAACCTCACCCTTTTGTTCATGTCCAAAGGTCATGAATGTAAGTTCTCTGGCTTCTCCTTTTCCTATGCTGTACTTTACATCTCCATGACTAGTCTCTAACTACCAATTTGTGCTTCTCAATCCCTTCACCTTTTCACCTATTCCCCCAAATCCACCTCCCATCAGGTAGCCATCAAACTGTTCTCCATATCTATGATTCTGTTTCTGTTCTGCTTGTTTACTGTTTGTTTTTAGATTCAATTGTTGGTAGATATGTATTTACTGCCATTTTATTGTTCACAGCTTTGATCTCCTTCTTTTTCTTAAATAAGTCCCTTTAACATTTCTTATAGTAATGGTTTGGTGATGATGACTCCTTTAACTTTTGCTTGTTTGGGAAGCTCTTTATCTGCCCTCCAATTCTAAATGATAGCTTTGCTGGATAGAGTAATCTTTGTTGTAGTAATCTTCCTTGCTTTTCATCACTTTGAATATTTCAGCCAATCCCTTCTAGCCTGCAAAGTTTCTTTTAAGGAATCAGCTGACAAGTCTTACAGGAATTCCCCTGCAGGTAACCACCTGCTTTTCTCTTGCTGCTTTTAAGATTCTCCCTTTATCTTGAACTGTCCGCATTTTGATTATGATGTGTCTTGGTATGGGCCTCTTTTTGTCCATCTTGTTTGGAACTCTTGTTTCCTGGACTTGTATGTCTACTTCCTTCACCAAATTAGGAAAGTTTTCTTCCTTTATTTCTTTTCAAATAGATTTCCAATTTGTTGCTCTTTCTCTTCTCTTGGCACCACTATGATGTGAATGTTAGTACACCTGAAGTTGTCTCAGAGGCTCCTTATACTATCCTTTTCTCCTTGCTGTTCTGACTGGTTCTTTTTTGCTTCCTTATGTTCTAAATAATTGATTTGATTCTCAAGTTCGTCCACTCTGTTCACTCAATTAGTGTACCCTTGCCCTGACTGGTGTGGCTCAGTGGACTGAGTGCTGGCGTGCAAACCAAAGGATCACCAGTTTGTGTCCCAGTCAGGGCACATGCCTGGGTTGCGGGCCAGGTCCCCAGTTGGCAACCACATATTGACGTTTCTCTCCTTCTTTTTCTCCTTCCCTTGCCCTCACTCTAATAAATAAATAAAATCTTTAAAAAAAAATTAGTGTACCCTTGACTTCTGACTGGATCTTTTTTATGCTGTCAAGGTACTCACTAAGTTCCTTGAGCATCCTTATAAACAGTGTTTGGAACTCTGCATGTGATAGATTGCTTATCTCCATTTTTGTTTAGTTTTTTTCTGGAGTTTTGTTCTGTTTTTTCATTTGGGCCATGTTTGTCTCATCATTTTGGCAGCATCTCTGTGTTTGTTTCTATGCATTAGATAGAGCTGCTGTGTCTCCCTGTCTTGGTAGCATGGCCTAATTTAAGAGGTGTCCTGTAGGGTCCAGCAGCAACACTTCCCGTATTACATAAGGTGGGTACTCGAGTGTGTGCACCCACAGTGTGGGCTGAGTACAGCCTCCTCTTCTAGTTGAGCCTTGATTACTGTAAGCAGGTCAATGAGAGGGATTTATCCAGGCCAGTCAGCTGCAAGGACTGGTTATGACAACTGACCACCAACCTCCACCCTCCGTGGAGGATCAGCTGTGCAGGTGCCCACTCCTCAAAGCAGGGCTTACTTCAGCAGGGCTCTAGTGCCTGCCTGTGTTCTCTCTGGGGCCACTGGCCCTAAGCCATAAGCAATCTGCAGCTAGCTGCTTCTTTTGCTGGGCTTGGAAGTGCCCTAGCAAGGCCAGGCTGTAAACCAAGGCCAGCTGCTGCTAGTGTTGGGCCTGGGGCCACTTAGCAAGGTATGGGGGCTCCCTGAGGCCACCTGCTGCTTGTTTGAGTGGATTTAGGATGATTAGATGCATGAGCCAAGATAAGTCATTTGAATGGAAAAGCCACTGTTAACCAACTGGGTGGACCCATAAGATGGATGGGGCAAATTCCCAAGAAATCTGCAGGGCGGGACAAACAGTGTGAGCCAGGTTGATGGAGTCTCAACTATGGTGCCTGCTGCACTCGGTGGCTCTGTCAGGAGAGGCCTCAGAAGAGGAGCAATGGCCTCTGCCAGCAGTTCTGTCTTGGAGAAAGCCATCCCCCAGCTCTCACCCTGATGCCAAACACTTCAGTTCCTCCTCGTGTACCACTGGTGCCTTCAAGCTGCCCCAGTGCTGGAGCTCAGTGGAAGTGAGTCTGAGTAAGTCTGTGCAGGCCCTTTAAGATGAACTGCCTGAGAATCCAGCAGCTTCCTTCCATTGACTCAATCTCCACTGGTTTTTACAGCCAGAATCCACAGGGACTTTTTTCCTCAGCACTGGAATCCTGGGCTGGGGAGCCTAGTGAGGGGGTAGGACTCCTCACTCCTGAAATATCCCTCCTGATTTTTCTCTACCACACGTGGGTGTGGCACCAGCCCATTCCACCCACATCTTCATGTCTCCGCCTCTCCTACCAGTCTGGATGGATGTGGTTTCTTCTTTAATTGTGTGGTGCAGGACCTCCACTCAAGTTGATTACTACCATTTCTGAGTGATGTTTTTCTACAGTTTAGCTGTAATTTTGATGTGGTTGTGGAAGGAGGCAAGCTGTGTTTACCTAGGCCGCCATCTTGGAGATCTCCTGACCTAGAGCCCATGTGTTTATAAATTATCCTACACCATATATATCCTCCATAAAACTGTCACCTCTTACCTCAAGTCCTTTTGTGATATAGGTACATTCCAAATAAATAAAATATAAACATACATTTTAAAAGCATAAAAATAAATCAATATTAATCAAAATTCCTATGGCAATGGAGAAAAGCTGCTACTTTCTAAAATGTTACTCTGAAGTACAAGGCCAGTCTCATACTTCAAGAAGCCACTCATCAATTCAGTCTTCATCTACTGTTCATCCCAAAACCTCCTCTGCTGGTCTCCAGGCTTCAGCCATAATGACCCTCCCCAGTAAAGAAATGTCGTTTTTAGTCTGTGACCATGAGTCAGAAAGAAGCTAAGGCTCTGGAAATTATGTATTTCTAAGACACAGTTTAAGGACTAGTCTCCATTGACAACTACAGGCAAGCATGGCTACAAATGGACACTACAGGAAGATCAAGAATAGGAAATACTAACGGTCAAGTTCAAATGGCCAAACATAGATTACTCAAAATTACTATAAGTAAAATTGAGACATGACTGTCTGTCTTTAATGAAAAGCACTGAGATAGGCAAAACCCAAACGTAATACCCAAACTTATCTGTTCTGCTTAAAATGTACCCAATTTATCTGTTTTGCTTAAAATGTACTTCTATATTCATTACTATATAAGCCTTACAACAACCCTTCTAAAAAGCAGGTAACATGCCTTTTTTTAAATTAAGGGAATTGAGATGTGGAGAGGTTATCGTATTCAAGGCAATGAAGTTAACAAGGGGTGGGGACAAGTGGTGAACTTGGGCTTTCCGGCTGCAAAGTCAAAACTCTTTGCATCGCAGCATGATGTCTGCCCTGCTCCCACAGAGAGAGAAAATTTTTTTCAATAACAAATATATGAACAATTATATCTATAAATTAGACAACCTAAAATATAAATTCCTAGGAACATATAACCTACCAAAACTGAATCATGAATAAACACAAACTCTGAACAAATCAATTACACTAAGAGATTGAAAGAGTAATCCAAAACCTCCCAACAAACAAAAACCCAGGACCAGACTGCTTCACTGATGAATTCTATCAAACATTTAAAGAACTAATGCCAATTCTTCTGTAACTCCTCCAAAAAATAGAAGAGGAGGAAACACTTCCAAACTCATTTTACCAGGCCAGCATTACCTGATACTAAAACTAGACAAAGACATAACAAGAAAAGAAAATAACAGACCAATATCCCTGATGAACATAAATGCAAGAATTAGCAAACTAAATTTAAAATACATTAAAAGGATTACACCATGATCAAGTGGGATTTATTCCAGGGATACAAAAAGGGTCAATATTTACAAATCAAGGAATGTGAACCATCATATTATCAAAATTGAGGGTAAAGATCATATGATTATCTCAATAGATGCAGAAAAGGCATTTGACATACATTCATGATTTTTTTAAAAAACTCTCGACAAATGGTAGCAAGGGAATGTACCTCAACACAGTGAAGTCCCTATAAGACAAGCCCAAAACTAGCATCATACTCAGTGATTACAAGGTGAAAGCTTATCCTCTGAGATCAGAACAAGACAAACATGCACACTCTCACCACTTTTATCCAACATAGTACTGGAAGTCCTAGCCAGAGCAATTAAAAGAAATAAAAGACATCCAAATTGGAAAGACAGAAGTAAAACTGTCTCTATTTGTACATGATAATAACATTAAAAAACCCTAAAGATTTTACAAAAAAACAGAACTAATAAATAAATTCACTTAAGTTGCAGGACACAAATTCAATATACAAAAATCAGCTGCATTTCTATACACTAATAATGAACTATCAGAAAGAGAAATTAAGAACACAATCCCATTTACAACTGCATCAAAAAGAATTTAATACTTAGGAATCAACCTAACCAAAAAGGTGAAAGAGCTATATACTGAAAACTTTAAGACACTGATGAAAGAAACTGAAGACACAAATACATGGGAAGATATCCATCCTCATGGATTGGAATACTGTTAAAATGTCCATACTATACAAAGCAATCTACAGAGTCAATGCAATCCCTATCAAAATTCCAAAGGTATTTTTTTCACAAAAACAGAAAAAAATCCTAAAATTTGCATGAAAGCACAAAAGACTTCAAATACCCAAAACAATCTTAAGAATGAAGAACAATGCTAGAGGGATCAAAGTTCATTTTTTCAAACTATATTACAAAGTTATATAGTCATCAAAATAGTTTGGCCATTTGGCATAAACACACACACACACACACCACTGGAACAGAATAAACAGCACAGAAATAAACCCACACACAATATGGTCAATTAACTTGACCATCAATGAATAAATGGATAAAGAAGATGAAGTCACACACATGCACACAATGGAGTATCATTCGGCCAAGGGAAAGAATAAAATCCTGCCATTTGTGACAATATGCATGGACCTCAATGGCATTATACTAAGTGAAATGCACCAGACAAAGGTAAATACTGCATGCTATCACTTATATATGCGATCTTAATTTTTAAAAAGGTCAAAAAGTCAAATTCATAGAAAGCGTAGAAAAGTGATGGCCAGGGGCTTGGGGGTGGGGGGCAATAGGGAAAGGTTGGTAAAAGAGTACAAAAAATAATGATGATGATAATAATAATAATAGATACATGAATAGAAATCAATGTGACATGCCCAATGCTGGCCCTGATAGCATATTTGTTCGTTCTAGCTCTTCCAGTACAAATAACAATGAAGTTAGAGGCAAACTCAAAAATTATGTTTGTAGCAGAGCCCTGGAAACAAAAAAAAGCTGATTAAGCATTAATAATTCCTCACATTGGTCTTCAAAGTACTACACAAAGGATTGTTCTAAAACAACAGTTTAACCTTTTGCAACTTTTCCTTACCTAGTTTAATAGGTTTTACTCACACTCAGACAATATTAAATATACAGTGTTAGAAAAGCTGGACAGCAAAATATGCCATTCAAGTTCAAATCAACCAATACAAATATATAGTAGGGCATGTTTTACACTCAATGTCCCACTTTTCAGTCAATAGGTGGAACGTAGGCTTTCGTTATATATTTGCAAATTTAAATTTAAGAAAAAGCTACCCTCTACTGTCAAAAGCCATCCTCTTTCCTAAGTCCAAAACCTCAAGAACATCAGATTTCATAGTCATAATACCCCAGAATCTACTCAGATTTAAAATAAAACTTTTTTATTTTAATTCTTATTCAAACCTTTGGGCACTTCAAGTCTAACTCTTGCCACTAACACATCTTGGCATGCTGGTGAAAAGTCTTGAAGGCCCTCACTATCTGTTGCAAACCATCTACAATTTACCATCCTCCCCCGGGGAAAATGTCCCAAGAGGTTCTTCTGGCATGAAGTTGCATGTGTCTCTCAGTGAAGATGACCCTGCAATGTCAGTTGTGCCAGACTGAATCAGGGATTGGTGTTCCAGCCCAAGGCTGCCGGGCACTAACTGGACACCCTAGGGTCGAATTTGACCTAACAGGAGTAACTGCACATGGAATGGAGGCAGATCTGTCCGAACAGACCCTCTTGTAAACACTAAGGCACAGCGAAGGGAGATCACTACTCCCAAATGATTTCAAGCTCTCCATGAGGACTACTCTCTATTCTAGCCTGGGAAGTATTGGGACCCTGAGTAAATACGGTCAGCAAGCAGACAATATCCTATGCTACTGTACACTCCTCTCATCAAAGCCCCATTCTTCAAGATGTGTTTCTATTCTGCACAGCCATGAAAAAGTCTAATACAACATACCTACTTTTCTAGAAACACTAACGTGTTCACTCAGCACACCCACGGACCTGGTCATTGGACAGTCAAGCCCTTACACAGACCATTATGCAGCAGGGGCAGATGAAGTGGAGGCCAGACCCTGCCCATTACCTAAAAGTCTCTCTCATCACAATAATCCACAGTAATCTGGAGCTGCTTGATTACTCAACTCCTTCAAGACTTCTCCAACTGATCCACATCATCTTAAATTACTCCTTTACTCTGTAACTCCCCCATATAGTTTGTTCTATAAATCATACATTTCACTGACCTCTGGAAATTCAGTTCAACCTATAGTAAACAGAAATCACCTTGTGCTACACATTATTTGAAATCTGCTCAGCCTCAATTAAAAAGAAAAAACTTTATTCCAACACGGTTTGAGTGATATATTTATTTACAATCATTTCCACAGTACCATAGTCTTCAGATTCACTTGTAAAAAGCACTTGTCTCCCCAATACAAGGCAAATAAACTAAAGTCTTTATCATGCCTATTCTTTTATATGTTCCCACAAAACCCAGAGTTTTATCCTCAACAAGTGAACAATTTTGTTAACAAACATAATATTTATCCTAATCAGTACTTAATTTTGTTAATAAACATAATAGTTATCCTAATCAAATTATTTAAGGACATTTGAAAGCAGGCTATTTTTATTACTCCATTGTTCTGAATTTTCTAATACAGCTTGCAAAAACATGTAAAAAGGACAGTTATAACCATGGATTGTATTTTAGGTGCAGTATTTACTATGTTCATTAACACTTATTAAATACATCCTCACAAAATTGTCACATATAAACAAATGAGATATGTGCATATTTCATTATTTATAAAGCACAGAGGTATCAGGCAGTGAACCTCATGTACAATATCAAAAGAACAAAATCAGATTGTGCCCTATGAAGTTTAGAACTTAACAGACGACCCAAGGTAATTAGAAACAGCGTGCGTGTGGGGCTGGAGAGCAGCCCTGACAAAAAAAAGAAAACCTGGAGATAAGGGAAAGACAGCAGGCAAAGTCTGTTCCACTGAACAAGTGGAGTTCTGAGTGAGCTTTGAAGGAGTCAGAAAGCTAAGTGTGTTGAATAATGAAAGAAGCAGGTACCTGGCAGAGCTAAAAATGGAGTATTAGGTGTGTATAAAGAAGAGTAACAGGGATCCAAAAAGAATGCTTCCAAGAGAAGGCCATGCAAGTGAGCTGACAGAAAATAAGGATAAAGAAGAAAATGAACCAATACCAAGGTTTCCACAAGGAAGGACTAGTTTAAAAGAGGGAGAGAGGAAAAGATGGAAGGTTATGGATCATTCTTGAGTATAATATCAGAGTTCGAGAAGAGTATAATGCAGTACTATGCCTGAATATAAACAATGTCATTATTTTACAAAGTTTCTATCCAGAAAGAAAGTTCTTCCTAGTTATTCCTCACAGATTAAGGAAGCAATAATTATAAGGTATATTAGCTGTAGTATATTCATAGTACATAAAGTTTTACATATGCTGTCTCATTTTGAAATGCAACCCAGATTTTACATTCATGAAGTCACTGTATTTCCCCCTCCCCCCAAAAAAGAAAGAAAAGGTGTTGCTTTTCATTTGACTAACAAAACAAGAAAGGGTACTCTTTCTCTCTGCTCTCTTCAAATTTTAACCTTTGAAGCAGGTATCCCTGGTAAGAAAAAATTCCTAATGTCAAAACCAGATTCCTCTCCTTTTTCATTAGGTTCAAATCACTATCAAAGAATTAGAATGGAAAAAAGTCAACAGTTTAATTGAATTATGGAGACAAATTTCAACTGCCACAGAATCCAAAGTAACTCCCTCAGTGCAATATTCCAAAAAGCAGGGTTTTAGATGGTTGACGTCTGATACTCAGAGATCAAAAAAGAGATGTATTAATTACTAAGCATCCTTATCACAATCCAGCAAGACCCCAAATGCCTCACCACAGAACAAGTCTATTTCTCCTGTGAACTGCAAACTTCTAATATTTTGCCTTCTAAACTGCACTTACTACTAATTTTTTGCCTTTACCTTTTTTAGACCAAATCTGATCAGCTTAAAAAAACACAATTAAATGATTCAATTTTAGGGCAGCCCAGTACTCACCAAAAAAATAATAAATTAATTAAACAAACAACATTTTAAAACTTGATATTTTAGCCCACATGACCTCTTTAATAAAGCAGTTGAGAGAGTTCTCGAATCAAACACACCTGGTAAAGTCCTGACTGATCTTGGGCAAGTAACTTAAATCTGGGTTCATTTCCTCATCTGTAAGATACAGGTATTGCTAATCCCTATCTCACAGAGCTGTTAGAGCCAAAAGGAGACAATACAGGTACTATTCTTTGAACAGTGCCTGGCAAATGGAGAATGTTCGGTAAATGTTTTAATCGCTGTTAACATTTCTCTAGGCTTTGAGATGTGCATTAAAATAACCTAAGGACCTCCATTACTAGCTCCAAGAACCTCTGAGAAGTACAGGGACCTGAGGTTCTATAATAATGTCCTGAAATGTCCTCCATTACATTTTGTAATTAAATCAATAACACGGCTTGGGTTTTTGTTTTTTTGTTGTTGTTGCTGTTGTTGCTGTTTTTACCTGAATTCATGCCTCCCTAAAGATAGCACTTTCAGGAAAATGGTTTATCTGTTGTTTCTTTCTTCCTGGTAGACTTACAGTGGGTCGGACCACTAAAAAGAAGAGCAAATGCCTTATTTTTGTGTCTTTGAGTTTTCTGTCCTGAACGTGCATTACTTGTGCAATGAGAAAATACAATACATGTTACTAGTTTTCTTCCCCTCAGAAATTTATTTTGGCAGTCAGGAATTCTTATGCAATGTACTTATTTATTCAAGTGTCTAATAAAATAGTTTAGATTCTTGGAGGTTTTATTATTTTCTCCCTATTTCTTATACCTATTACACTGCTCATGAGCAAAGACTTGGAAACAAAACACATTTACTAAACAATATTATGTAAGTAAATTTTATATATTATCAGTTCACTTTTAGAATACAATCTGCAATTAACTGTTTGGAATTCAAAACTCATCTTCTCTTACAATGCTGTAAGTATGGTTACAGTTCCTACATTTACTCAAAAATTATTTAGCCATAGTATTAACGGAATTCTAGTAATGAGTTAATGGTACTAGGTTCTAAAATCCAGGGTCGAGCCATAAAAACAAGAAACAGAAGTCTAAAAAGTCCTGCATCTTTTTGGGGGCTCAGTTATTGCCCCTGGCAAAATTTTAAAATAGGCAGCTTGTCTTGATATCTTCTGACTGCCCTTAAATTTGTGCCCACCTAATACGAAATCCCATCCAAGCCAGGCGTCCCACCATGCGCCCTTACCCAGCCAGTCCTTTTCACCCTGTCAGTGTAACTGACCCCATTTAGGTATGAACGAATCAATTCACATGGAACCCACACAGTCCTGGAACAGCACAGCCCCATGTGACAAGGTCAGCCACAGTCAGCTTCTCAAAACTTTTATCTTACTCTTCCTTCTAAGCCCACCAGGTTTTGAAGTACCCAACTCCTCAAAGACAACTACAATGAAGAAAAGATTAGAAGCAGAAATTGGATGCCCCTTGAGAAACTAAAAAGTTTAGAAAATACACATAAGAACATGTGAAATTAAAGAACTGTGATTATTTAAATTAACACCAAGTGCTAAAGGAACGCAAAAATTATGTCTCAAGAGACATTAATAAGTATATAAGGAAGAGACAGAAAGACATTCAGGAAGAAAGAAAATGAGAAAGCAAGGAATTTGGGGGGGAAACAAGGTATGTGCATGGGTGATAAAGACACCACACTAGGATAAAAGAGGAAAGGAGCATGATTTTGACCTGGAGGAATATAGGCCCAAACAGGAAAAAAGTCTTCAAGCAAACAGGTACAGTTTAGATTTGAACAGACAAAATACTGAGCCACTGCCAGCAGGTACTTCTTTGCTATGGAGAATTTTCTGTACATTGGAGGATCTTTACCAGTATCCTTGCCATCTACCCACTTCATGGCATTAGCACCTCTCTCCACCAAATGGTGACAACTCTCTCCAGACCTTGTCACATGTCCTGCAGGGGCAAATTCACCCCTCCAAAAGCACTTTATAAAATCTGCCCTTGTAAGTACCAAGTATTCTTTTCCCCCAGTTTTAACTCTCTTGGACAAACTTCTTTACTTTTATATACTGCCTTACCCTCTTAAGTCAGAACATCAAAGATAACTTAAGGTCTATCTAAGAGTAAGCACTCACCACACTCTTTTGGTGGGTAAATGGCATGAATGAGTCTGTTTCCAAAGATCAGAAATGAACAGGATGGAAGACAGCAAAACAGACTCCCCCAAATAGCTCCATTTAGAAGTAACAAGTCAAGTAGGATGCAGAGGCCACCTGAACAAGGGTGCCAAGGATGGAAAGGAGGGAGGGACATTAAGATATAGCCATAAAAAATTTTAAAAATAAAATTTAAATAAATAAATATAAATATAAAATTTTAAAAAGAAAAAATAAAAAATAAAAATACAAAAATTTTAAAAATTAAAAATTAAAAAAAAAAAATTTAAAAGAACATCAAAAAAAAGATATAGCCAGAAGACCCATTTGGTGAATGATGGGTGAGAAATGGAGGAGCATAAAGAGTCAAAGATGACACTGGTTTCTAGCTGGGTGGACACAGCTAAGAATGAGAAAACAGTAAGAGAACTTCACTTCCAAGAGAAAAGATTATAAGCTAGATTTGTGTTTTAAGGCCTAGCCTCATGGCCTCAGTAAACTAGGCTTTACTTATGTATGCAAGTCAAGTTTTTACTAAGGGTCATCCTCAGTGAAATGGGGGAAAGTCAGTCATCCAAATCGTACACTTAGATCAAATAAGAGAGTAAAAGTACTTTGTAAAGAACCAGTCTACTATAAGGAATAATCTTTTTAACTCATGGCAAAACTACTACTAAGTACGATCTTCACAGGGTACCTTTATTTCCCTATCACAAATCTTTGTAATCATTCCCTTTAATCTATAGGAAAGCTGTCAATGGCTTCTTCCTGGTCATTTCTGTTCTACTGTCCTGGTTTTCAATTTCACCACTGTGTTTCACCTCTGCCTTGGTATTTTTAACAGTATCTGTTACAGAAAAATCACACTAAGAAAATTAACTCTGAAAGGTTTTTTTCCATTGGCACATTTTTCAACTCTACATGTTCCTCTACTCTACCGTGTCTACTCTATTTCCTACTACCCCAGTCCTACTTTGAATCTGCACTACCTCGAGTCCCACAGCTGCTAACACTTTCTCTGAGATTAAACTGGTTTTTTTCACTCCCTCCCCACCCCAGAAAAACCCTCACTGTGAAGGTCTGACTCATCTGGATGACGGAGAGAATCGCAGAGCTGAACCTGCATCCTCTGGGTATGGAACCTCAGGAGGGAAAAGAGCTTCAGGCAGTTAGAGCCCCATGACCTTCCCTCCCAAAGAACCTCCAGGGCTGACTCAGACTTTGTAAAGAAACTTGGGAGTTTTACAAAGAATGAGAATGAGTGGGTAGGAAAAAGGGAAGAAAAACCAAAATATAGAAAAATAGATGAATACATCACACAACCTGCCACAGCTGATTATGTATTTTATTGGGCATGTTTCATTGCCTATATTGACCTTTCAATAGTGACTGACCCCCAGAAAACTTCCGTTTAAATGAGGAATGGACATCAGACACCCCTGGTGACAGAAGGTAACTAGAAAACATCCCTATGTAATCAAAGGTAAATCAATTAGATAGTCACTCAAAGGAACTTACCAAAGTTCTCAAAAGTGTGTAGGACCCCAGAGAAACAGCATCAGCATCCACATCACTGGGAAACTTGTTAGAAATGCAAATTATTTGGTCCCATTCTAGGAACAGGGCCCAGTAATCTGTTTCACAAGCCTCCCAGGGGACTATGATGTACCCTAAAGTTTGAAAATCACTAAGGGATAAACACTTGCCTATTATTAAGGCCCTCAGAGCCCTCTTGGATCAATGTTTATTAGGCATACCATGAATCTTGCTCTTGGATTTATGTGAGATTTCCCAGTATCCTTGAACACTTAGACTAGTGCCTGATTCAATAAATGTTTGTTGAATGAATGAGTGAATAACCTTAACATAAACTTCCTCCTTACTAAACCAGTTTTAATGGAATTGTTTCTTATAACCAATGTAATCTTAATTAAGCATTGAGTATGGGGAATGGGAATGGTGAACACACAAGATGGCCAGAATCATATAGAGCTAGTCCATGAGGCCTTAGAGGGAGCTAAAACATTATTTTGAGAAGAAAGAGCTAAGAAAAATACCTGTCTCAAGAAAAAGTAAAGGAATTTCAAGGAGCAAAATTGAGAATTTAACAACAGGGTCAAGCAAATTGTAGCTGTAAGGAGCTGTGATTTGACCTTGTGCAAGGCTCTGAGGCCAAAGCAGAAAACTGTCAAGCTTCCTTAAAGATCTAGGAAGTTAATAAAGACCGTGACCTCTGCTTCAATGAGGAGTGACAAAAGTCTATGTACTTAATGATTTACCTGATCTGTATGTAATTTATAACTTACGATTCTATCACACCACGGAAATAATTTATGCCTTTCAATTCGGCTGTAGCAGAGAGAAGAGGGAGAGAATCATCAAAAATAGGAGCAGACTAAATTCTGAGAGCTCTCAGAAACAGAATTATACCTCCTTCCCTATCCCTGCTGATACTTGGAATATTGACAGCAAAAATTTACTCCCCAAGAGGCAAAAGAATAAAAGAAAAACAAACAAAAACTTCTGAGGGTGAAAGGATGGGAGGGGCTGCCTCTATTGTTAAAATTCCTTAACTCCAATTCCCTGTATGTCACAGAAAGATTCTTCTTTCTCAAGTACTGTATTAATTATATTACAGTCCATCAGTGGTCTCATAATGAGACCATCTTCCCAATGGTCTCAATAAATCAGATTTAAGATACTCAGCATGGCCTTTATTTTTAAGGGGGGATATTATTCTACTTCTTAGACTATATCCCACTATACCCCCACTTAGGCCCTCTGCTGCATTAACTATATCACCCAATAGATATGTCGCTCCCAACATAGGCTACAAGAGGGCAGAGATGCTCTTGTATCCATGGTACCTAGAACCTGCCAAAACAAACAGTATGACATCTGCTGACTGATTTACTCCCACTCGTATTCCTAATCCCAGTTTTTAAAATCTCTTTATTAACCTCAGTTTATTCTTCTGCAGATAGAAAACCTAACCTCTTCCAAAAGACTTCTCCTGACTGGCTCCAAAGAACTTCAACAGAAAGAAAACCATCTTGTTTCTGTTAACACATATGTTTCAATCATTTATGTTTATTCTTATTTGTCTTCCCTTTGAGATAAGTTACTCAGGGCTAGAAGCAAGCCCCCACTGAAGCAGTAAACCTACTGGGACTGGGCCCCAGGTGAACGCAGCATTCTTCCTAAGGACCCACTGCTCAACTTGTTGAGCAGATACACAACACGACCACCTTACAGGTACCTGCAGCAGGCGGTAGTGGCAGCACTGAGCAGGAGTAGAAGGCAGCAGAGGAAGGGATAAGGCAGAGAAAGAGTCCACACCAAATGAGACTACAAGTAACGAAAGGAAGGGATGGCAGAACCCACAGAGCCTCATTCTTTCCTTGGGACCATCATAATCCCTTCCACAAGGCACTTGATGAAATAAAGTTTTAAGCCAATCGACTACCCCTCAGGACATTTTCCTGCTATTATCACAACTCTACTTCATCTTAAATACAGTAAAGTTTCAGCCCTGGCCAGGTAGCTCAGCCGGTTAGAGCATCATCCCAACATTCTACGGTTATGGGTTCAATCCCTGATCAGGGCACATAACAAGAATAACCAATAAATGCATAAGTAAGTGGAATAACAAACTAATGTCTGTCTCTCTCTCAAATCAATAAATAAATTTTTTTAAAACATGGTAAAGTTTTAAAATAAAACTACTAATGGCACAGGCACACACTACTAAATGAGGCGCATCATTGGAGAAGATAGGTGTTCATGAATTACTTACAACTCCTCTTCCCTAAAACATGGTTGGGGTAAGACAAAAAGAGAAAAGGAGCAGCAGAAAGTGACTCTAAAAGGAGAGCTGTGGCTCTCGGATGCAGTGCACCTGCACTCCCCAGCTCTCCCCCATGCGCCCCCTTTACTCCAACTTTCTGACCGTCTGCTACTACTGCTGAAGAGCAGTAGGAATACAGAATCCGAGCTAATTCATCTCATCTTGTAAGGCAGTTTACTTCAATTACCTTAATAACACAATACTATTGGCTGATGTGCCATAAGATTTCTGTCAAACCTTGGACTTGATTATTTTATTTAAAGGACTACTTCTACAGGAAAACATGATGTTGAAGAACCTCACTTGTCAAAACTAAATCAAAGTTATAAAAATTCCAGGAGGGGAAGTAGAAAAGGGTACTGGGGGGAATAAATGGTGATGGAAGGAGACTTGACTTGGGATGGTGAACACACAACACAATGTACAGATCATGTATTGTAAAATTGTGTAACTGAAACCTGTATAACTTTATTAACCAATGTCACCCCAATAAATCCAGTTTTAAAAAGTTATAAAAGCTCCATACAAAATAGAAGTTTAAAGGAAAAGTCAACATCTTTCTCCTCAACAGTTCTCTTATCCTTACACACTATGTAACTGTCTTCAGCCTCATATACAAACACGAAACCACCAGCGTGAAGACAGCAAACATATCCCTGTTTTTTTCACACAGATCTTCACTGATAAACTCAGTCATTTTCTAAGCCAGACAGCTCCCTCTCCAGTTTAAAAGTTCCATGGCTAGTTTAAGTTATAACTCAAGCAGTTCTATTTCTGCATTTGCTAATTAAAAACTTACCAGAGATACAATTTTTAACCAAAGTCAAAAAGACGTTAGCAGAGATTAATTTATGATGAGGCTACAGAGACAAAGGAAATATTCCACAGAGACAGACTTATCCGTTTTCCCCACTGAGTGCTGCAGCTCCAGGAATCTAATGATTCTTCATTTATTTAAAAATGAAAACGATAATAAAATTCCCTAGTGTTGACAGCAGGTGATTTTTAACTTCACTGCTGCCTGACAGGCACCTACAGGCTTTACCTGGCCTCAATCTGTCCAGTTTAGAACTGCCAATTAGTACCTTCTCAAAAGCAAATCTCAACGTAAGCTATTAAAAAAGTGCTTTTCAAAGTGTCAAATACAATGGATTAGTCAAACTCAGCATGTTAGAACAAAATAAAGCCCGGGTGCCCAATCCAGGCTTCAACTGTCAAAGCCATGTGACACAGAATATCATTCCAGAGCAAAGAAAGGATCAAATTCTCACAACAGTTGTGATACACACACCTCCCCCATTAAATACAAAGAACGCCACAGCAATCTAACAGGTGTCTTCATTGGTCATCTTAGCCTTTCTCAATTGTGGTTCCACAAGAAAAAATTAAGCACTAATGTCCAAAGACAGAAGCTAGCAAACCTTTTCTGTAAATATTTTAGGCTTTTCAGACCACATGGTCTCTCTGTCACAACTACTGAATTCTGCCACTGGAGCTCCCAAAGCAGCTGTCAACAGTTAAGTAAATGAATGAGTGTGACTGTGTTCCAATGAAACTATTTATGGACACTGTAATTTGAATTTCATGTAATTTTCACAGAAATATTTTTTTCCAATGATTTAAAAACAAAACCAATTCTTATTTTTAAAAAAGTCTTAGTTCTTTGGCCAGATTTGGCTCTGGGCAGCAGTCTGCCAACCTACCATATTTTGCTGTGTATAATGTGCTCCCGTATATAGTGCACACCCACATTTTTGTGCACGTTATACATAAGATTATTATACCCATTATTATATCCATGGTACTGCACTCACGGTACTTTCCCGGCTGGTATACCAGCCAGGAAAGCTATCAGTTAGAATCAAAAGGCAGATAAAGAGCTTTCCAGACAAGAAAAAAACTAAAGGAGTTCATTATCACCAAACCATTACTATAGGAAATGTTAAAGAGACTTATTTAAAAAGAAGATGATCAAAACTATGAACAAGGCCCTGGCTGGTGTGGCTTAGTGGATTGAGTGCCAGTCTGTGAACTACAGGGTCACGGGCTGGATCCCCAGTCAGGGCACATGCCTGGGTTTCAGGCCAGGTCCCCAGTACGGGGTGTGAGAGAGGCAACCATACATTGATGTTTCTCTCCTTCTCTCTCTCCCTCCCTTCCCCTCTCTCTAAAAATAAATAAATAAAATCTAAAAATAAAACTATAAACAACAAAATGGTAATAAATACATATCTATCAACAACTGAATCCAAAAAATAAACTAAGCAAACAAGAAGAACAGAGACAGAACCATGGATAAGGAGTGTTTTGATGGCTGCCAGATGGGAAGGGGGTATGGAGGAACGGGTGAAGAAGTAAGGGGATTAAGTAGTACAAATTGTCTCTTCGAAAGACACCTAAAAATTAAAAAAACAGTAGTACAAATTGGTAGTCACAGAATAGCTACAGGGATGTAAAGTACAGTATAGGAAATGGAGTAGCCAAAAATCTTATACACATGACCCATGGACATGAACAGTGGTGTGGGGATTGCCTGAGGGAGTGAGGGGTGCTGGGTGGAAGGGGGCAAAGGGGGGAAAGTTGGGACCACTGTAATAGCATAACCAATAAAAAATAATTTATAAAAACTCTCTAACTAGTTCTTAATACAGTCTTCAGCTTCAAGGAGACAAGTAGATTTTACAAAATTGGACACACGTGAGGACAGGCACACTTTCGTTTAAAAACAAAATTCACCTTACCAGGGTACAGTGAGCTAAAGGTGTTAAGATTTTAAAAACCATTCCCTAACAGAAATCAATATATAACGGATGCGATGGTTTGGAAGTGGGGCGCTCATGGGGCCAGGGCGTCTCCCAAACCATATGATCAGGCAAGGCTGGAATATGTTACCTAAGAAAATTACAATCTAAAAAAAAAAAAATACAATCTATTCTGGTCCATTTCCTGATATCAGGTTTGCTGATAAGTGATTTTTTTTATTAATTATTATTTAAGCAGCAAATTTGTGTGTCTATAAATGGAATAGACCAAAAAAAGGTGTTACAATCACACAATGGAATACTATTTAATATTACTGTACTACGCAATAATAAAAAGGAATGCACTGATGATACACCCAACACTGACAAAATCAAAACCATGACACTGAGTCAAATGAGCCTTAACCAGAAAGAGTACATACCACTTGATTACATTTACATGCCTTCTAACAGGCAAAACCAGTGCGCAGTGGCGAAATTACAGCAGTGGTTGCCGGGGGAGGAAAAGAGGCGGCGAATGGCAGACTGACTGGAAAGGGACATGAGGGGAGCTTTCTGAGGTCTGAATAACACATCACGTGGTACACAGTACAGTACACACGGTGCGGCAAAAGTAGATTTACAGTTGAGAGTACACAGTCTGTTCTTACATTATTTTTTATTAATTATTGTTATTTTCCATACAAA
Source organism: Desmodus rotundus (assembly GCF_022682495.2). Taxonomy (NCBI): domain Eukaryota; kingdom Metazoa; phylum Chordata; class Mammalia; order Chiroptera; family Phyllostomidae; genus Desmodus; species Desmodus rotundus. Next base: position 5,454,962 of record NC_071397.1, on the reverse strand, counting down.
CAACTGTAAACCTCGTTTTGCCTCACCCCTATATATCTTGATAAAGGTTTGGGGTATGACAGAGGTTATGTACACAGGTATATACACTTGTCAAAACTCATCAAACAGTATTTTTAAGATCTGTGTTTTTCACTGTGTGTAAATTGTGCTTCAAAAAAATGTTAAATGTTAAACTCTAATAATATGCATGTTTAAGTGCACGGGTAAATGTACTGGTGTCTACAATTTACTTAGAAAAGTTTTTTTTTTAAGTGAATTAATAGATAAAAAGCAGGATAAAAAGCAACTAAAGCAAAATACTACAGAATCTAGGTGGTAGGTAAATGGCTGCACAGTTTGTGTTCAACTCTTTCAATGTTTCTTTTCATCATTTTTCCCAAGGATAAAACATTAGTGGAAAAAACAAAATTATTAGAGAAACAGCCCCTCTCCATTAAGCTATTACTCAAAAAATTAAAGTTCACCTGGACTCTTTTCTTTGGAATAGGGACTCGCATTACCCTCTTCCATCTCTCTTTCTCACTCCCTTCCCCTCTAAAAGAAGAAAAAGGAAGGAAGGACTCAAATCAAACTAATCTTCTACCTTAAAATATGAGAAAAAGAGCAAGCAGAAGGAGGGAAATAATAGTGATGTAAGCAGAAAGTAATGATATAAAGAGCAGAAAAACAATAGAGAAATAGGGAATGAGTAACTGAAAAACTTTCTACAAAGAAAAGCTCAAGCACAGATGGTTTCACTGATGAATTCTACCAAATAAAAGTTCTTCACAAATGGGGAGGGGGGAATCAGGAGGGAGGTGGGGAGGGCTGGGGGTTGGGCTGGGGGTGGCGGAATGCAGAGAACTGTACTTGAACAACAATAAAATTTTTTTTTTAAAGTTCTTCACAAACTTTTTCCAAAAAAATGGAAAAGGAAGGAACGTATCCCAGCTTAACCTATGAGGCTAGTTATTATTCTGCTACCAAAACCAAAAATATCACCAAAAAAAGCTCACAGACCAAAATCTCTTCTAAATATAGATACAAAAAATCCTCAGTAAAATACCAGCAAACCAAATCCAGCAACAAATAAAAAGGGTTACACACTAAAAGACCAAGTGGGACTTATCCCAGGAATGCAAGGTTGGTTTAGC